>NC_050090.1:14047634-14355968 GCF_009764565.3 Dermochelys coriacea
CAGACCCACGGGCCCATCTACCCCGGTACCCCCCCTCCCCCGGCCCAGACCCACGGGCCCATCTACCCCGGTACCCCCTCCCCCGGACCAGACCCACGGGCCCATCTACCCCGGTACCCCCCCTCCCCCGGACCAGACCCATCTACCCTGGTATCCCGCCTCCCCCAGTCAGACCCACGGGCCCATCTACCCCGGTATCCCGCCTCCCCCGGACCAGACCCACGGGCCCATCTACCCCGGTATCCCGCCTCCCCCGGACCAGATCCATCTACCCCGGTATCCCGCCTCCCCCGGACCAGACCCACGGGCCCATCTACCCTGGTATTCCGCCTCTCCTGGACCAGACCCACGGGCCCATCTACCCCGGTACCCCCCCTCCCCTGGACCAGACCCACGGGCCCATCTACCCCGATACCTCCCCTCCCCCGGACCAGACCCATCTACCCCGGTATCCCGCCTCCCGCAGTCAGACCCACGGGCCCATCTACCCCGGTATCCCGCCTCCCCCGGACCAGATCCATCTATCCCGGTATCCTGCCTCCCCCGGACCAGACCCATAGGCTCATCTACCCTGATATCCCGCCTTCCCCGGACCAGACCCATAGGCTCATCTACCCTGATATCCCGCCTTCCCCGGACCAGACCCACAGGCTCATCTACGCTGATATCCCGCCTTCCCCGGACCAGACTCCCAGGCCCAACTACCCCGCCCTCTCCCTGCCCCCCATTACTGAGAACCCCGGGGCCATGAACTCACTGAAGCCCTTCACACAAACCCAGCTCCGCTACCTGACTGCAGCGCCTGGAGGCAGGGAGTCCTGCAGGTTAACGACACAGCTGCAGCTAGAGCCAGGGTTGACTGGCTCTGGCTCTGCCCCTGCCCTCACCGTGGTATCCAGCAGCTGCTCCCCTTCTCGGCCCTGCTTCTCGTCCTCCCCGATTCGCTGCTCGGTGGCCCTGGCGTCCCCGGATCGGCCAATGGTCTTCTCGGCCTCCTTCAAGTCTGTGAGGGTGACACCCTGGGAGGGGAGCAGGTGGGTCAAGGAGGGGCATGACCAGGGCTGGCACCCCTGGGGGAGCAGCATCGCTGGCCAGGGCAGCAGTAACCCCCACAGGAAGGGAAATGAGCTACAGCACCCCCAGGAGGTGGAGTAGAGTCACTGCACCCACAACACACAGAGGGAGGGACCGGGCCAAAGTCAGCCACAGAGCCAGGAAAAGAACCCAGGAGTCCAGGCTCCCAGCCCCCGTGCGGCTCCAACCCACTAGATCCCCCCTCCCCTCCCAGAGCCAGGGAGGGAACCCAGGAGTCCTGGCTCCAAGCCCCCCTGCTCTAACCCACTAGACCCCACTCCCCTCCCAGAACTGGGGAGAGAACCCAGGAGTCCTGGCTCCCAGCCCCCCTGCTCTAACCACTTGGTAGAAGTACCTGGGTGGATCGCCGGGACTGCCTCATGAGACGCGACCGGGCTTTGCGCTGTGATTCTGACTCCTCATCCCGCACGGGGGTCTGATACGATCTGGTTGCGGGAGAGGGGGGCAGTTAGTGACACCGGCTGGACCGGGGACCCCTCGCCCAACGTTGGGACACAGCCCCCCTTTGGGGTTGAGCGTGGGAGCTGGGTATACAGGGAGCCCTCGCCCAGATGCGGCCCCTCTGTGGCGGGGCAGCAATTTCACAGCAACACCAGTTGTCGAGCCTGCTCTCTCCCAACCACCATCGTGGCCCCACCCACACTAGCTGCACCCACAGCCAAGGTAGGACCCAGGAATCCTGGCTCAGTTGGGGGGCGCTACAGGAGAGGTTTACCCCTGCAGACACCGTGCTAGTACCCCCTGAAGGTAGAGCTCCATCACCCCCACGCCCCTCTGGCTGCCCCCTACCTTCGGCGGTCGCGGGGGTCTGTGCTGGAAGTGGGAAGCTGGTTGGGGGCAGGACCCACATCGATTTTCATGTGCAGGCCATCTTCCAAGCTCCTATAGTGAAGCCACAAGAAGAGGGAGCGTCAGACAGGGTGTGCTGAGCTACCAGACACACCGCCACTCTGGTAAACCCCACTCCCCTCCCAGAGCCAGGGAGAGAACCCAGGAGTCCTGGCTCCCAGCCCCCCTGCGCTAACCACTAGACCCCACTCCCCTCCCAGAGACGGGGAGAGAACCCAGGAGTTCCGGCTCCCCGCCCCCAACCACTAGACCCTACTCCCCTCCCAGAGCCGGGGCTGAGAACCCAGGAGTTTGGCTGCCAGTTCTAACCACTAGACCCCACTCCCCTCCGAGCCAGGGAGAGAACCCAGGAGTCCTGCCTTCCAGGTCCCTGCTCTAACCACTAGACCCCACTCCCCTCCCTGAGCCGGGACACCACCCAGGCGACTCACGCTCGGCTTGGCTCTGCGTCAGGCAGGGTGAAGATGCGCCGGGTGGGCGTCGGCGGGACCCGGGCCAGGCGCGGCAGCTCCTTGCTCTGGCAGGGAAGCAGAAAAAGGGCCTGTGAATGTCTCGCCTAAAGCAGGGCACTCAGGGCTACCCCGGCCTCCAGCCAGGAGGGGGCGGTGCCCAGAGCACAGCTCGATACCCTCTGGGAGGCAGGGTGTCAGTCCCTTCTGCAGCTAATGGAGTGGAGGGGGAAGGGAAAAAAATGGGGTCTAGTGGCGAGAGTGGGGGGGCTGGGAGCCAGGACTCCTGGGTTCCGTCCCAGCTATGGGGGTCTAGCAGTTAGAGCACAGAGTCATGAATCAGGAAAATTAAGGAGCAAGAAATAGAACAGGACGGGGGGCAGAGTTAAGGGGAAAACGCAGGCCTGGAGAACAGACCTCGGGATTGAGGGATCCAGTGGGATCCTAAGTGATCCCTGCCTGATGCTCCAGGATGGGATCCCAGCCCCCAAGACGCCCTATGGTGCCCCCCACCGTCCCCAGAGCAGAAGGGCAGCTCCAACTAAGCACCTAACAGCAGAAGGCGTCCCAGAATGCACCAGGACACCGCTGACAAGGGCAAATAAGCAGGTGGGCGGGAGGGGAATAAGGCCACTCCCCCTATGGGCGGAGCCTCCTACCAGGTCACCTGATGAACTCCCTTCCTCCCGACTGGCTAGCTCTGAGGCTACGCTCCTATTGGCTAACCCCGGGCCAATCAGAGTCCTGTTCCACTTCTGTAGGATTTCCCAGATGTCCTGTGGCTGAGGCGGGAGGGAAAGCAGGAGACAGTTAGTGGGAGAGAGAGACAGAAAGACAGACAGGCACGAGAAGTCTCAAAGGCCCGCTTTGCATTGTGGGAAAACACCTGCCCTCCCAGAATCCTCTCTGCTGTGGCATTTACCACAGCGAGAAAGGGAGGGGTCTGTGTTTCAGTGCCCCCTTGGCTAGAGTATCGGGGTCGGGTGCCCCCCATGGCTACAGGGTTCCCCCCCTCACCTTCTTCTCTGTGTCCAGTCTGGGGCTGGACGCCGAGCGCTTGATCCTGCCCTCCTTGGGGAGCCCCTCGTCCAGCCGGGCATCCTGCAGCACCCCGAAGCTGCCCGTCTTCCGCAGCCCCGCCCTCCAGGCGGGCGCCGACGTATCCTCTGGCGCGGTGGGGCGGCCTCCAGAGAACTGGGGGGGGGGGAACGGGGGACGAGAAAAATGGGGAGGGGGGTTGGGTGGGGAGAAGGGGGTGGAGTCAGGATGGGCGGAGGGAGCTGAACCTCGGGGCAGGGGGGTCGCGGAAGGGGATCGAAAGGCAGCGGACGTGCTACACTGGTGGGCGCGGTCTGCCCATGACACCCCCACAATCCCACACGACCCCCATGCACCCCCAATCCTCCCTACCTTCCACCAACAGACATCCCCATTCTCCCCCCACCCACTGATCCTCCCACCTTGACCCCTCCTCACCCCACTCCCCCACAAATCCCCATTGAAACCAACATGCACCACCCCACACTCCTCACATTCGCCATCTCCATCCCACGAAGCTGGGGTGGGGTGGGGTGGTGTCATTAATTAACCCCCCCGACTCTCAATTTCCCCTCACAACGCACTGGCCTTCGATCGCTTTGCGTGCTAGGCTACGGGTAAGAAGCAGGGTGGGGGCGCTCGGGGGCGGGGGTGGAGATACCTTGCCCCCTCTGTCCCCTCATTACATAGGGGCAGGAAGGCAGATGTCCTTCCCCAATCTGCCCTCCGCCCCTGCCATTATATGGGGACAGGGCTTAAAAGAGGGATCTTTAGTCAATTTCAGAACGCAAGGGGATTGGGCTAGAAATTAACCAGAGTGGGAAAGGGGGGGCAGCATCCCCCCAGAAGGGGAACACCCCCCCGCCATGCACACCTGGGGGGGACCTGGGGGGGGAAAGATGCCCACCTGCCTCATGGGCTTCCCCCTGCTGCGTGCCCCATTCCCCACCCCCCTGAGCCAACCAGGCCCTCGGCCCTGGGGACAGATTGAAGCCGGCGCCCCCTAGTGGGGAAAAAGTAATCCATTATTGCGTCTCCAGAGCTATTCCCTTTCCAGCCAAGAGGACATCCGTCCTCTCAGCAAGTGTCCCCCCCAGAAGGGGCCCTGCCCACCTAGTGTATCTCAGCACCGCTGCCTGTGTAAGGTGGGTTCGAATGGCTGGCGGGACCCCTGCTATGACCACCCGCAAACCCTCCCCGTACGCAGGGCCATGGGAACAGGATCAGAGCCCAAATCAGAAAAGCAAACTCAATATCCCGCCACGTGGTGGGAACAGTCTGGGTCCGATCAAGGGTCTCAAACAAGCGTTAAACCCAGAGGGAGGCTCCCACAGAAGGGGTGACGCGATTGCACGCCGTCGGGGATGAGATACCAGACTAGATTCGGGGTTGGGGGATAAGGGGTATTTGAACCCCGGTCTCTCACAAAGCAAGGACAGCAGAACGCCAAGCCAGGTATCCCTGCAGAACTAGGACTTCTGGCTTTTAGACGGTGCACTGCGGGTCCCTCTGGCTCAAATAGATACCAAGATACTGGCTGAAAACCAAGTGGCAACTGGCCGGGCAGAGCCAGCAGTCATCGGAATGAGGGGATTTTGATGTCAGACACGTCATTAGAAGCCAGGACACATGGGCCCCGAGCCAGGGAACCTCTTGCCCCATGGCACCTAGCAACCAGGCAAACCAAAGGTACTGCGGGGGAGGGGGGGGCTTTCCCAGGCCATCAAACTTTTGGGGCGTCGTGGAGATCAAACGGGAGCGGGTCAGAGTTAAAAACAACACAGTGGAGGGTATGGTGCGCTGGAGCGGGGCGTGGAGACGGAGAGGGAGAAAAGGATCCGAGAGGCAGGTCTGCCCTCCACACAGCTCCAGTGACTCGTCTTCTCTCCTCCCCCAGAGCTGGGAATGGAACCCAGGAGTCCTGACTCCCCCATCCCCCTCCACTCTAACCACTAGACTCCTGGGTTCTCTCCTCCGCTGAGGGAGGAGCGAGGAATCCTGGCTCCCAGCCCCGCCCCCCGGTCTAACCACTAGCTCCCACTCCTCCCAGAGCTAAGGAGAGAACCCAGGAGTCCTGGTGCCCAGTCCCCCAGCTCTGACTCACTAGATCCCACTCCAACCAGTCAATCCTAGAAGACACCAGAATGGAGGATGCTGCTGGGAGGTATCTAGAACCAGAGACACGCCCTCGCCCCCCCCCAACCTCTGCCAAGGCCCCTTTGATCCCCACCCTCTGTGTCCCCCAGCCTGGGGCCCTGTGATCCTATGAACAGCAAGTAGAGTCAGGCGGCTGAGCCTAGCCAACTCGTGACACCGCTGGAGAGCCAGACCCCTCCCGGCCTCCTCCGAGCCACAGGCCTCGGCCAAAGGGAAGGGAGAAGAGGCTCTCATGCTGGGGGGGGGGGGGGGGAGTGTCGCGTCACTCACTGTGGCTTTTTCGCCCCCCTGCGGGACCAGGATGATGCCCGTTTTGCGTAAGCTTTGGCGCCACAGTGCCGGCCCCAGGGTGTCCAGGGCGGGCAGGGTGGGAGAGGGGCAGGCCAGTGGGGACTGATGGCGTATAAAGGAAAAGGCGGGGGGGCCATGGGGTCGGCAGGATCCAAGCAGTAGAAGGACAAATATGGGGTGCGGGCAGGGGAGAAATACAGGGCAGAGATAGGAGAAAGTCTAGATGTGGCCAAATTGGAGGGGCGGGACCAAAACAGTGAGAGGGTGGGGCTGGGGCCCCTAGATCGTGGTGACAAGGGGCTGGAGGGAGACATCCTGCCCCGTTCCCGGCTGGTCAGTTTCAGTGCCCCCCTCAATGGTTAGAGGTGAGGAAGGAGGGTGGATTGTAGGGTTTGGGCCCCACCCTCTTGGGTGAATCACTTAGTGAATCACAGAACGAGCAGGACAGGACGAGAGAATCAGCATACAAGGAGGACAGGGGAACGTCAGTGTCACGGGGGCATCCTGGGATCAAGATCCAGTTCACATGCGGCAGGGTCTATCCACATGGGGGGGCATTAGACTGGGGAGAGAACCCAGGCATCCTGGCTCCCAGCCCCCCCCCACTCTAACCACTAGACCCCACTCCCCGCGCAGAGCAGGGGGATAGAACCCAGGAGTCCTGGCTCAAAACCCGCTAGACCCCACTCCCCTCCCAGAGCCAGGAATAGAACCCAGGAGTCCTGGCTCCCAGCCCCCCCCCCACCATTCAAAACCCACTAGACCAGAGTATTGTGACTAAGCTGAGAACTTGGTTGTAATGGGCGGGGGGCAGAAGGAGGGACCTTTCCATGGAGCGGGAGGAGCCCGTCCATGAAGCTGCCCCCACAAGGGAACTCAGCCACCAGAGGGAGTCAGCACCCCTTAGGCCCCTCGCAATCCAGCCCTGGGGAGAAGGGGGGAGGGGGGGACAGGAACGGGGACCTGGGGTGGGAAGGGGGGCGTGTTGAAGGCAACTCACCTTAGGCCCTGCAGGCATGGGCGAGACGGGGGGCAGGGTGACCCCATTCAAGCCGCTACTCTCCTGCAGGAGGGGCTTCGTGGTCTCTGTGGGGAGAACGGAGGAGCTGGGGTGACATGGGGGCCTGGCATCGCCCCCCCCCGCCATTCAGCCCCACGCAGCCCGGCACCTCTCCCCATGATCTGCCCCATGGGCCCACCATCCCCCTCCCGGCTCAGCCCCAGGCCCCGCCCCAGCTCACTAGCCCCACCTACCAGTGGGTTTCTCCACCTCGTCCCCCTCGGAGGCAGAGCTGTTCTCCTCGTCCGGGACGATGGGGCCCAGAGTCTTGCGCTCCTTGGACTGGTCCTGCACCGAGATCTTCTCCCGGCTGCTCATGCGGCACACGGAGCTCCTGAGGGGGGTGGGGGGGTCAGCAGGGGCGGGGCCCGTTAGGCACCCTGCCAGCAACTGAGCAAGGGGCCGTACCCCACCCACCTGACTGGGTGGCAGCAGGGAGCTCAAAGTGAATCCCCAGACTCCTGTGGTGCCGGTGCCCCCCACTCCTGACCCGCAGCCCCCTGCCAGCCCAGCCCTAGGCCCCCCCGCCACAACCCTGCTGGTGCCCCTCACTCCTGATCCGCAGCCCTCTGCGAGCCCAGCCCTGCCCTGCCCCCCTCAGCCATGCTGATGCCCCTCACCCCCGACCCACAGCCTCCCACACTCACCGTCTGTGCTTGGCGCTGTACACTGGCTGCTGCTCGGCACTGGTATCGATCACCGCCTGCTTCAAGTGAGCTTCCTTCTTGCTGCGCAGCTGGGGAGGGAAGGGAGTATTCCTGGGAAGGTCGCTGTATTCCTGGGACCCCCCCCCCCGAAATCCCCACCAGGCGGGGAGGATGCTGGAAGATCCAGTGGGGTTAGGGCCAGGTGTCACTGGACAGCCGGGGGAGAGCAGCAGCGGGACGGTGACAGCCCCTCATTATGGCTGCCCCCTTATCTGGCTGAGTGGGGGTCTTGGCCATGCTGCTGAGTGGACAGGCAGGGCCAAGCTGTGCTGCCCCGATCTGGGGGGGAGGGGCACAGGAGTAGTGGGAGGGAGAATAGGGCTAGAGGTGGGGGGAACCCCTAACTCACATCCTCTTGCTTCTTTTGCAGCTCCTCCAGCAGGCTGAGTGTGTCTTCGTCGGCCAGGTCATATGGGCGCTGGCCCTGGCAGGGAGCAAGGGGGCAGTAGTTGAGAGGGGCCCCAAGCCTCCATCTGCCCCCCCAAACTTCCCTTACCCTTCTGGCCTTCACCCTGCCCCTAGCCCCCACCCCAGCAGCAGCTGCTCACTTCCAGGCCTCCTCCTCCCACCCAGTCGCTTCACTGCCCCCACCCCCCACTTCCCTTCCCATCACCCCTAAAGCGCCAGGGCTGCTGTGATCCAGTAGATCCTGTGCCTTCCCTGCTGCCCCACCCCCTCACCACATTGTTGAGGGTGTCCATGTCGCACAGATGCTCCACCAGCAGGCGACAGGCTTCTTCCACCCCCCAGTGGGCCGCCGCGTGCAGGGGGGTCCAGCCGTCCTTGTCCCGCACGTTGGGGTCATAGCCAGCCTGCAGGAGCAGCCTACACAGCGGGAGAGAGAGAAGTCAGGACTCCTGGGGTCTCTCCCTGGCACGGGGAGGGGAGCAGGGTCCAGTGGTTAGAGCAGGGGGGCTGGGAGCCAGGACTCCTGGGTTCTCTCTCTGGATCTGGGAGGGAGTGGGGTCTGGTAGTTAGAGCAGGGGGGGATGGGAGCCAGGACTCCTTCTTTCCAACCCCACCAATCTTGGGCAAGCCATTTTCCCTCCGTGCCTCCGTTTCCCCAGCTGTAAACATGGGCCACACCTGTCAAGAAGGACCTACCGGAGGTGGGGTAAGGGGGCTGGGACATGAATGGCTGCTCCCAATCCACAGCTGAATCCCCAGGGTGCCTCACACACTGCTTGGGGGAGGGGGCTGGGCTGCTATTCACTGGCCCTGGGACTCAAGGTGGGGGCAGATCTGAACATGCTAACTCCACTCCCCAGGAGGGACTGAGAGCCCCTCTGACCTGCCAAGCTGGTCGGACTGGGAGGGGCAGCACACACCCTCGGGGGCTGGGCGGGAGGGACTCAGCAGCCAACGCAGCTCCCATGAGCTTCTGGGGGGGGGGCGGGGAGAGAGGAAGGCAGCTCCCCCAGCCCAGTGGGGGTGGGAGCTGGCAGGAACTGGGGGCCGGAATTGCAAGGAGAGCAGGGAGCACAACGAACTCCGCCAGCCCGTTCATCAGTGATGCCCAAGGGCGAGAAGGAAGCTTGCAACATGCACCCACAGCACTGCCTGAAACGAGCCAGAGGGGAATGGCTGGGACAAGGGGCCTTTCCCCTCTAGGGGGTGCCAGCTCCCGTCTGGTCCCAGGGCAGGGATTTGCTGACTTGGGGGGCAGCAAATGGGGCCTGTCCCCTCTAGGGGGCACAGGCTCCCACCCAGCCCTAGGGCGGGGACTGGCTGACTCGGGGGGCTGCGAATGGGGCCTTTCCCCTCTAGGGGGTGCCGGCTCCCATCCAGCCCCTCTCACCTCATGACCTCGATGTAGCCCTTGGCAGCGGCCACGTGCAGGGCGCTGGCTCCCGTCTTGGGGTGCCGCGTGTCATCGATGCGGCCGGCGTTCAGCCACTGGCGCGTGTCCTGCAGCATCAGCTCCTCCTCCTCCCGCTTGGCGGCCGCCACGTCCACCCCTGCGGGGACAGGCCGGGCATGAGGGCGGGGCCGGGCGCCCCGGGGCCCCGCCCCCTCCCGCGGCCCCGCCCTTCCCCTCACCTCGCTTGGCGATCTCCTCCCGTAGCAGGGCCTCCATGCCGTCATCCTCGGCGATATCCAGGGGAATCTCCCCGTCGCTGTTCACCGCCGCCACCTGAGCGCCGTGGGCCAGCAGGTACCTGGGGACAGGCGAGAGCGTCGGACCAGAGAGCCCGCCCCTGGCCCGTGGAGGCCCTCAGGGCCAAGGGGCAGCCCCACCCCTCCCCTGACCTGACCCCTTTGCGGTAACAAGGCTGCAGGCGGACCCGGCGCTGAGCCCCTGGCTTTGGAGGGGGCTGCAGGACACCAGCTTCCGCCCCCCGAGAATTTCCCTAGTTGGAGCGGGGGCCCATCAGAAGGCGCCTGTCCCACCTGTGGGAAAGAGGAGGAAATTGATGGGGGGGCAGCAGGGGATGGGCACAGGGGAGCAATGAGGGGGGGCAGCAGTGAAGGGGTGCTCACAGCTGTGGGGGTAGCTGTTCAGGGCAGGGTGGGGATGGGAGCTGGGGGGAGATCAGAACTGGGCGGGGGGGGGGGACTTTGGAGCAGGAGGGGGGAGCCTAGATCTCTACCACCGACAGGGGGGGAGATTATGTGGCACATGACCAGGGATTAGCGCCATGTGACAGGGATTACAGGGTGTAGGGAGGATTGGGGTCAATGTGTGGCCGGGATCCCAGCGACTGACCTATGGGACTAGCAGCGTGGGCAGGCGGGAGAGGAGAGACCCAGCAGCCCACAGGGCACGTCTGTTCCTTATGCCCAGAGTCCCCCACCCTGCTGCAGCCCGTCCCCGGTGGGGGCACCCACATGAGACTCACCCTGCACTTGCCCAGCCAGGATGGGGTCCCTCCTGCACCCCACCATCAGACACATGCACCCACGGAGCCCGGTTCTCCCCCCCTGCACAGATCCAACCTCTGAGCACATCTAGCCCAGTGTGAATTCAGGGGGTTGTGACAGGGGGACTGTGGAACTCCAGGCTGGATGGGCCTGTGGGTCTGACCGGGGGGCAGGCAGGAAACCAAGGTAGATGGGCCCATGGGGCTGATTCGGGGAGAGGTTGGAACTAGGATACCAGGGTAGATGGGCCCATGGGGCTGATCCAGGGGCAGGGTGGGGGCAGGATACCGGGGTAGATGGGCCCGTGGCTCTGATTCGGGTGGCAGGGAGGGGCGGGAGACCGGAGTAGATGGGCTGGTGGCTCTGATCCGGGACAGGGAGGGGTGGGAGACTGGGGTAGATAGGCCTGTGGGGCTGATCCAGGGACAGGGAGAAGGCGGGATACCAGGGTAGATAGGCCCGTGGCTCTGATCCGGGGGCAGGGAGGAGGCAGGATACTGGGGTAGATGGGCCCATGGGGCTGACTGCACCTGGCCATGCCCCACACACCCTGCCCACTCACTGGGCGATCTCCTTGTAGCTGCAGGAGGCAGCAACATGCAGGGGCGTCCAGCCCTCATTGTCCGCCTGGTTCACGTTGGCGCCGTTCTCCACCAGGAACTGCACCACCTCCAGGTTCTCGTCGATGCAGGCCTGGGGGAGGTGGCGGGGGGGAGTCAGAGACTGAGCAGATCCAGCCCCCCTGCTCTACCCACTAGACCCCACTCCCCACACAGAGCAGTAGATAGAACCCAGGAGTCCTGGCACGCAGCCCTTGCCATTACACGTTCCCGCATCCATCTGTTTGGCCCTAGGCCAAAGCAGCCCTGGGGCTGGACTGAGACAGGACAGGTTAACCGGGCCCTGCAGCCCCTGGGACATGGGGGGGGGGACGTGGGATCCGGCATCAGCACCGGCTCCCAAAGCGCAGCCAGAAATAGCCAGAGGGGGGTGGGTTTGCCTGGCAGAGGCACTGCTCTCACCAGCCCTGAGCGCCGGGCGCATGAACGAGGCTGCGGGGTGGGAGCGAGGGACACCAGCAGTGCCGGAGGGGGCTAGGGGAGCTCAGGTCCAGAACAAGAGGAGCGGGGCCCCACCCTGGTGCCCCTCACTCCTGACCTGCAGCTCCCTGCTACCCAGCCCTGTGCTCCCCCAAAGCCCCGCTGGTGCCCCTCAATCCCAACCCATGGCCTCCTGCTGTCTCAGCCCTGGGTTCCCCCCAACAGCTCCGCTGGTGCCCCTCACTCCCGCCCCAGGGCAGCGAAGACAGAACTCCCAACCTCATTCCCAGTGGGCTCTGTGCAGTGCCCGGGGACCACCCACCAGCCTGGCACGCAGCCAAGAAGTGGGGAAATTCGGGGGGACCTGGGTGAAGCTAGGCAGCAGATGCAGGGGAGAGGGGGATGCCCAGTGGAGGGACCAAGAACTGACACAAGCAGCAAGAACCCTCAGTTCTATGGGGCTGAAATCGCAGGTGGTGCTTTGGCCAGGCACCGGTGGCTTTCACCTTCCCGTCAGGCTGGGGAAGGGGCACAAACCGCCCAGCGCAGGGGGATTCCCCCAAACCCCCTGGCCAGAGAGCTGAACCCCAGGTGGAGCCGAGCAGCCTCCGGGGATCTGGAGCTGATTTCAATTCAACCACAGCCGTTTCATTGGCAAACCGAGTCCTGGAAGAAGTTGCCTCAATGGAAGATTGAGGCGGGGTGGGGGGGGAAGCGTGTGGATCCCTCAGCTCCATGGGCCCACCCAGAATGCCCTGGGGTGGAAGGATATGGGACACCCCAGATTGACTGTAGGGGATGGGTACCCCACTCCCATGGGAAGATGGTAACAGGTTGCTGGAGCATATGGGACCCAATGCTGCCCCAGGAATGGGCACCAGGAGACCCCCAAATTTACTCTCACATGGGCACATGCCCCAGAATTCACACTCACTGGGGTGTGTAACCTCATGGGGGGGAGGAGGCTGGGCTGCACTGCTGAATTCATAGCTCTGCCTCGCTCAGCTAACAGCCCCCTCCTGTGCTCCCCCTTACGCCTCCCCCGCAGCTCCAGTCCCCTGCCCACACTCACTGACGCACCTCCCCCCCAGTTCTCCTCCCTGGCTTTGCCCCTATAGCAGGGTTCGGGGTGGGACTGGGCAAACCGCCATGCAGGGAGATCTGCAACAGGGATTGAGCTGAGGGGGGCTCCCCGAGCGGGGACAGGCCCCGCACCCCATTTGGTCCCCCGGGCCAGCCAGCCCCCTGAGGCAGAAGCTGTCGGCCGCCAGCCCTGCTGGGAGGAGCTGGGGGCGGAGGGAGGCTGGGGTCCAGGGAAGGAAGCCAAGGCCGTCAGGGGAATGAAGTCATGGAAAGTCGGGGCGGAGGACGGACGGAGGGGGAGCTGGGAGCTTCCCTGATGAGAAACCCAGAAAAGGACTGGAACCGACTGGCGCCTAAAATAACCTCCCAGATGGGCCCTGGCGTAGGGATGGCCTGGATCCTGGGGGGCTGAGGGGGGCAGAGCTAGGACACAGGTGAACGGAGACAGCCCCACCCCCTGTACAGTTCTACAGGCCCTGTCAATGGGTCACTCCTCTACAGCCCCCCAGGATCACAGCTGTGCCGGGCAGCCAACAGCTGGGCTAGCAGGGGGCCGCGGGTGCAGGGGTGAGGAGCAGGGCTGGGGGCGGAAGCCCAGGGCTGGGTGCGGGGGGCACCGGCAGGGTCTGGGAGGGGCTGTTCAGTTGGAGCTCACCGTGGCTGGTGGTGGCGCACGGTGCTCCGACGGGGCGGCTGGCAAACCCCGGAGCTGCTGGTTCGTACCAGGCTCTGTTGCCTGGGCGCAGGTTGGGGGCCACAACAGGGCACCAGGGTGAGGCCTCCCTAATTCATTGCACAGCCAGGGACAAGTGAGATGGGAACAACCTGGGGCCGGATGGGGGCTCTGTCGCTGCGCATCTCCCCGCGGGCCAGAATCGGGGCCTCCCATTGTACTAGGTTCTGCACAGACCCCTGCGCCTCGGCCAGGATTGGGGGTGTCCCCACACGCAGGGCACAGCACAGACTCCACTGGGGCTGGGAGTTCGCTGTCGGGCTGGCCACTGCCCTGAGAAGCCTGTGGGGTGGGGTCGGGGGGAGCCCAGGGCTGGGCTGGCAGGGGGCTGCGGGTCGGCAGTGAGGGGCATGGGCAGGGCTGGGGGGAGCCCAGGGCTGGGCTAGCAGGGGGCTACGGGTCGGGAGTGAGGGGCTCGGGCAGGGCTCCTCACTCCAGTCCACCCCTCCCCCAGGAACCCCACAGAGGATGGTGGATTGGAGACTGGTGGGTCACTTGAACTGCGATGCTTCCCCTGCATTCAACACAAGGGGGCTGGGTGCCAGGACTCCTGGGTTCTCTCCCGGCTCTGGGAAGGCAGCCAAGTCTAATTCTATAGAGTCCCGGCACCGCAAAGCGCTACGGGGGGCCGAGGCTGTTTTCCGCACTGGGCCCCCTCCCCCGGCCTGGAATAGGACCCAGGCGTCCTGCTCCTTTTTCTGCCCCCCCAGCCGCCGCCGCCACCTGCTCAGTCCCCCCACCCCCCAGCCACCGCCAAGCCCCACAGAGCAGGTGCCGCCCGGCGGGCTGACAGCTGGAGACAGCCCCTGCCCCCTACGCCTCTCTGGGGACAGAGCGACCCCCAGCTCCCCGCATCGCATCACCCTGTCCCCACTGCCCCCAGCTCCCCGCCCTGCTCTGCCGCCGCCCCCACCTCTTGTGCTGATCCACCCCCGCACCTGCCCCCTCGCCCCGAGACTGCCCCTGCCCCCACCCCTGCAGATCCCCCCTTGGGGGCCTGTCCCCTCCCCCCAGTGTTCTCACTGCCCAGCCCCCAGCTCCCGCTCAGACCTGCCCGCCCCGCCCCGCCCCGCCCCGCCCCCACCTGGTGCAGGGCGCTGATCCCGTCCGCGTTGGTGCCGTTGACCAGGCCGGGCACGGGCCGCTCCCCGCCGGGCCCCCCCCGCAGCATGGCCCGGGCCTCGCCCAGCTCCCCCCCCGCGCAGGCGGCCAGGAACTCGGCGGCGCGCTCGAAGCGCACGGCCCGGGCGCGGGGCGGCCGCGGGGGGCAGGGCGGGGGCGGCGCCGCCTCCCACTGCCGGAGCTGCTCGCGCCGCCGCTCGCGGGCCGCCGCCGCCGCGCCCCCGTCCGCCGCCATCTTCCCGGCGCGGCCCGCCGGCTTCCGTACCCCGCCCCCTCCCGCGCCGGCTTCCGCTCGGCTCAAGCTCCGCCCCCTCCCGCGCCGGCTTCCGCACCCCCGCCTTCCGCTCGGCCGGGCCCGCCCCCTCCTGCCGGCTTCCGTCCACTCCCTGGCCCCGCCCCCTCGCGGGTTTACGCAGGGGCTCATGGGAAATGGAGTCTGGGGAATCTCCCCGCCCCCCCGCCGTGGCTCGGGCCCCGCCCCTGCTCAAGGACCCCTCCCCCGGGACGCCCTTTGTGGGCGGGGCTTGGGAGAGTCCCGCCCCCACCCGCATCCTGGGGGGTGTCTGTGCACGTGGGTTGCCGCGGGGGGGGGGGTCATTCTCCAGCCCCCCGTCGCCCCCCCGACAAAGCACTCGGAGGCGGCGTCTGTGCGGGCGGGAGGCCGGTTTATTGCCCGGGGCGGCTGGAGGCACCAGGCCATGCGGGGGGGGGCACAGGGGGAGGCTCCCCCCGGCAGATGGGACGCGGGGGAGAGTTATCCACGTGGGGGGCTGGGGGGGGGCAGAGGCTGCTCCGTCTCCGGGCTCATTTCCAGCGGCCGCCCAGGCGGCCCTTGGCGGCCCCCTTCTTGCTGCGGAGAGAAAAGGGGAGGGGGAGGGGAAAAGGCGTCAGCAGCGCCCCAGATTCGCGCCTCCCCCCCTCCCCCCACAGTGCCCCGGGCCCAGCCCAGGCCTCACCCCCCCCCCCGCCAGCTGGTCTCAGCTTTCCTCGCGCCCCGCCCAGCGCTGACCCCCCCCCAGGAGCTGGGAAGGGGGAAGAAGCATTTGCGGGGGTTGGTCTCGCGATCGGGACGCCCCCCCGCGAGGCCCGAGATGGATACCACGGCGGCTACTCACAATTTCTGGGCATGGCTGATGCTGTTGTAAAGGATGTTAATCTGCAAAGGGGGGGGAGAACCAGTTATTACCCAGCTGGGCCAGCCTCAGTTCCCCCCCCCCCGAGCCAGCCCATGCCCCACCCCAGGGCTGGATGGAAAGGCCCCCTGCCCCCTCCTCTCACCTCGTATTTCTGCCGCTTGAGCTTCTCCATGAGGTCAAACTTCTCCGACTCCAGCTGATGGATCCACTCGTGCAGCTCCTTGGCCTTCTCCCTGTGGGGCCGGACGCAGGCGCTGTCGGCATCGGGGCGGCTGCCAGTCAGCCCCCCTCCCAGCACGCGCCCCTCGTACCCAGAGTGCCCCGGGAAACGGGAGGCATGTGCTGCACGAGGTAGCCCTGCTTGCTAGCCCCAGGGGCTCATGGGAACAACACGCAGAGCATCATGGGAAGTGGGGGCATAGACGGGCCAAGAGGTAGCCATAGTTGCTAACCCCAGGGGATCATGGGAACAAAGCGCCGAGCATCATGGGAAGTGGGGGCATAGACGGGCCAAGAGGTAGCCATGGTCACTAACCCCAGGGGATCATGGGAACAAAGCGCCGAGCATCATGGGAAATGGGGGCATAGACTGACTAAGAGGTAGCCATGGTCGCTAACCCCAGGGGATCATGGGAAATGGGAACCAAGAGCAGAGCATCAAGGGAAACGGACACAGATGACCAAAGTAGCTACCAATCAGGTTGCTAACCTCAAGGGATTATGGGAAATGAGAACCAAGTGCAGAGCCTCATGGGAAATGGGACCAGAGACTGCCAAGGTAGCCATGGTCGCTAACCCCAGGGGATCATGGGAACAAAGCGCAGAGCATCATGGGAAATGGGACCATAGATGGCCAAGGGGGAGCCACAGTTGCTAACTGCAAGGGATCATGGGAAATGGGAGCCCAGAACAGAGCATCATGGGAAATGAAGTCCCCTGAGCGCCCACCCCCACCGCACCCCCTGTACCTCAGCTCATCCTCCCGCATGCTGTCGATGTTTAGGGGCTTCCGTCGCTCGGCCAAGATCCGGTTCTTCATCTCCCGCCCCGTCTGCCGCTTGCCCCGCTTCTGCTCGGCCTGGCAAACAGGGCATGGGGGTCACGTCAACACGGGCTCCCTCCAGAGGCGGCCCCGCTGGGGTGGGGCTCAGGGGGCTGGTTATAGTGGGGCCTGGGGGTGGGGCGCAGGGGGCTGGTTATACAGAGACCCTTCCCCCTGTGCTGAGATGTGGCCGTCTCTGGGCTGGAACGCCAGGTTATATGGGGATCCCTCACCCAGCGCTGAGATGCAGCTGCCTCTGGGGTGGAGCAGCTGGTGATTTTCAGACCGCTCCCCATACTCCTCCGCCCCGCACACCCTCCCTGACCCCCCCTCCCCTCACCTTGACCAGATAGCCGCCGAAATGAGGCATGTTGGACAGAACCTTCTTCTTCTTGGCGTCGTCTTCGGCCCGTTTCTTGGCCTCCTCCTCCTCCTTGCGCAGCTTCTCTTCCTGCGTGTGTGGGGGGGGGAGCAGAGCTGTCAGCCACGCAGCTGGGGAGGGCACAGACTGGAGGGGATGACCCCACCCCAGCCCAGGAGGGGGGGAGATGTGGGGGGACTCACCGCTAGCTTGGCCTGGCGTTCCCGCTCCTTCTCGGTCCGGACCCGCACCTGCTCATTCCGTTCCGCTCGGCGGCGCTCCTGCCAGGGGTCCGGGGATGGGTCAGGGCATGGCTGGCCACCCGCAGCGCCCCCCGGCCAGCCCCACTTCTTCCCCCGAACCCACAATCTGCCTGGCATGCCCCTGGTACCCACAATCCCCTGCCCTGTCCCCTGTACCTACAATCCGCCTGGCCCACCAGCCTCCCGGTACCCACAATCCCCTGCCCTGCCCCATGGTACCCACAATCTGCCTAGCACACCCCCAGTACCCACAATCCCCTGCCCGGCCCTATGTACCCACAACTGCCCTCCCCCGCCCCGCACACCCAAGAACCCACAATTCTCTCCATCAAGCCGACGAGCTCCTCCTCCTCCTTCTTCCTCTGCTCGAAGTGCACATCGATGAGCGTCTGCAGCTCCAGCAGATCCTTCTCCATGCGCTTGCGGTGAATGTCCTGGGGGGCAGAGACAGCGTGAGCTGGGGTGCACCCCACATGGGGGGGAAGGCCCTCTGCTGAGCCCCCGTGCCCCACAGCCCCTGCTGAGCCCATAGTCCCCCACAGCCCAGCACCCCCTGCTGAGCCCCCCCACCCTGCTCCCCGCAGCCCAGCGGGATCCTTCTCACGACACTCACATCAAAATCCACTCTCTCCCCATCGGGGATCTTCGGGGGGGCCAGCTGGGGAACTAATGGCCTGCTGCGGGTGGGGCGCAGGGGGGAAGGGATAAGAAACAAGACAAAGAGGAAAGGGTTTAACGATTGACTATTACAAGTTCAGACCTCTCCCCCGGTGCCAGGACTTGGACCCTCTGGGGTGGGGCACGGGGGCTGGGTACATGGACACCCCTCGCCCTGCGGTAAGATGCAGCCCCTCTGGGGTGGGGCACGGGGGCTGGCTATACAGAGTCACTCAGTGCATTGGGACAGCACTCCTGTCCAGGTTGTGGGGTTCCCTGCTCTGACTTGTGGGGTGCAGGCTGCACCCCAGGTGTGAGTGGAAGTGGGGGATCCCCTATCTTAACCTCCCCCCGATGGATACCGCAGTTACCTGGGTTTGGGACGCTCCTCTTCTGTGAAGAGAACAAGAGAAACATTGTTATTAGATAGGGAGAGGGAAACAACTTGTGTGGGGGGAAAATTGTGGGGGACTGGGGAGGACACCCCAAAAACCTCTTAGCAAGAAAGCTCCTGATATGCTCCACCTGTATCCAGTTCAGATGTCGGGGTACCTTCATAAGGGGAGGTGAGAATTGATGTGTGTGTGTGTGGGGGGGGAAATCCATGGACAGATGGCCCCCCTCAGGCGGGGTTGGAGAGAGTCCTGGCTGTTAAATGAAAAAAAGGAAGGGAAAAAAAGGGAGGAAGAAAAATGTATCCCTGAAGAAGAGAAGAAAATCCGTGAGGAGTGCAGGGGGCTGCAAGGTGGGGTGCAGGGAGTGGCACTGGAGATCCAAGGGGGGGTGTCATACCGGAGAAGGGTTTGGTGGAGGATGATGCTGGAAGAAGCCAGAGCAAAAAAGTCCTTCCAACAGAAGGTTTTTTGAGGAGCAAGTGAAGGGTTAGAGAAGGAGGGTGAGGAGGTCGTGTCCCCCGGAAGGGGCCTGCAGTGGGGGGGGCTCCCCCACCCCAGGGGACACAGACCGTGTCTCTCGTGAGTAGTTTTAGAGGCAAGCAAGCTCGGCAGCTGCTACGTCTCTATATAGATAGAGGCTCATATACATTCAGCGCCCCCCCAGCAGCTCCCCTTCCAGCCCCCTCCTCCCCAGTGTAGTCAGAGGTGACTCCGGATGGACCCGGGGGGAGCTGAGATCAGAATCTGGCCCTGTCCCCACTGCAAACAGAAGTGACTCCGGATTCGGGGGTGGGGGGGAAGGACTGAGATCAGAATTCGGCCCTGTCCCCACTGCAAACAGGAGTGACTCCGGATTTGGGGTGGGGTGGGGGGCAGGACTGAGATCTGAATCCAGCCCTGATCCCACTGCAAACAGGAGTGACTCTGGTTTGACCCTGGGGAAGCTGAGCTCAGACCTTCCCCCGTGACAACAGAACCCCGTGAATGTATATTTGGGTCATGGCCATGCACCCGGGAACCGAACTGTATCCCATACGGTCGCCAGGCATAGCGATCCGTTCTTCCCGCCAGGCCCCAGGCTGCACCCCGGACCCGTCACGGATACATGGGGAGCACACGCCCTGCCGCCCATGTATCGGGACCCGCGCCGGCTGGCCACGCACACGGGGTTTGCAGGAGTCCACATCTATATCCCAGCCCAGCCTGGCCGGCGAGGGATTTACCACCTGCCCCGACCCCCAGGCTGAGATATAGAGAGAAACATACGGGGCGAGGGGGGCACCCCTGGCAGAGCTGGGCAGGGGCCATGCCAGGGACCCAGGGACCAGGCTAGAGTGGGAGGGTGGAGATGTCAGTTACTGGGGTGCAGGGATCCCTGGCCTCTAGGTGGCGCCCTCCCTCCATGCCAAAAACCAGCCATTTCTAGGCAAGGCCCAGCCCCCCCCATCCAGCCACTGCCCTCTATCCACCCCCTGCCCCCCAGCCATCCTCCCTCTATTCACCCCCTCTATCCACCCCTGCCCCCCCCAGCCACCCCTCTATCCCCCCAGCCATCCGCCCTCTATCCACCCCCTGCCCCCCAGCCACCCTCCCTCTATTCCCCCAGCAATCCCCCCTCTATCCACCCCCTGCCCCCAGCCACCCTCCCTCTATTCACCCCCTCTAT
Source organism: Dermochelys coriacea (assembly GCF_009764565.3). Lineage (NCBI taxonomy): Eukaryota > Metazoa > Chordata > Testudines > Dermochelyidae > Dermochelys > Dermochelys coriacea. Next base: position 14,067,641 of record NC_050090.1, read on the forward strand.
GCACCCCTGCCCCCCCAGCTACCCCCTCTATCCCCCCAGCCATCCCCCCTCTATCCACCCCCTGCCCCCCAGCCACCCTCCCTCTATTCACCCCCTCTATCCACCCCTGCCCCCCCAGCCACCCCCTCTATCCCCCCAGCCATCCCCCCTCTATCCACCCCCTGCCCCCCAGCCACCCCCTCTATCCCCCCAGCAATCCCCCCTCTATCCACCCCCTGCCCCCCAGCCACCCTCCCTCTATCCCCCCAGCCATCCCCCCTCTATCCACCCCCTGCCCCCCAGCCACCCTCCCTCTATCCACCCCCTCTATCCACCCCTGCCCCCCCAGCCACCCCCTCTATCCCCCCAGCCATCCCCCCTCTATCCACCCCCTGCCCCCCAGCCACCCCCTCTATCCCCCCAGCAATCCCCCCTCTATCCACCCCCTGCCCCCCAGCCACCCTCCCTCTATCCCCCCAGCCATCCCCCCTCTATCCACCCCCTGCCCCCCAGCCACCCTCCCTCTATCCACCCCCTCTATCCACCCCTGCCCCCCCAGCCACCCCCTCTATCCCCCCAGCCATCCCCCCTCTATCCACCCCCAGCCACCCCATCCAGCCACCGACCTTTATCCACCCCCTGCCCCCCAGCCACCCTCCCTCTATCCCCCCAGCCATCCCCCCTCTATCCACCCCGTGCCCCCTAGCCACCCTCCCTCTATCCACCCCTCTATCCACCCTCTGCCCCCCAGCCATCCTCCCTCTATCCACCCCTCTATCCACCCCTGCCCCCCCAGCCACCCCCTCTATCCCCCCAGCCATCTCCCCTCTATCCACCCCCTGCCCCCAGCCACCCTCCCTCTATCCCCCCAGCCATCCCCCCTCTATCCACCCCCTGCCCCCTAACCACCCTCCCTCTATCCACCCCTCTGTCCACTCCCTGCCCCCCAGCCACCCCCTCTATCCTCCCCAACCATCCCCCCTCTATCCACCCCCTGCCCCGCAGCCATCCTCCCTCTATCCACCCCCTCTATCCACCCCTGCCCCCCAGCCACCCCCTCTATCCCCCCAACCATCCCCTCTCTATCCACCCCCAGCCACCCCATCCAGCCACCGACCTTTATCCACCCCCTGCCCCCCCAGCCACCCTCCCTCTATCCCCCCAGCCATCCCCCCTCTATCCACCCCCTGCCCCCCAGCCACCCTCCCTCTATCCCCCCAGCCATCCCCCCTCTATCCACCCCTTGCCCCCCAGCCACCCTCCCTCTATCCACCCCTCTATCCACTCCCTGCCCCCCAGCTACCCCCTCTATCCTCCCCAACCATCCCTCCTCTATCAACCCCCAGCCCCCCAATCCAGCCACTGCCCTCTATCCACCCCCTGCCCCTCCAGCCACCCTCCCTCTATCCCCCCAGCCATCCCCCTCTATCCACCCCCAGCCCCCCATTCACCCCCTCTACCCACCCCATCCACCCCCCCTCTATCCACCCCAACCACCCCCATCCAGCCACCCCCCTCTATCTACCACAGCCACTCACGCCCAGCCACCCCATCTATCCACCCCCATCCACCCCCAATCCAGCCACCGCCCTCTATCCATCCTCAGCCCCCCCAGCCACCCCGTCTATTCACCCCCAGCCACCCCCAATCCAGCCACCGCCCTCTATCCATCCCCAGCCCCCCTCAGCCCCCATCCACCCCCCCTTATCCACCCCACCCACCCACAGCCACCCCATCTGTCCACCCCCATCCACCCACCCTCCTCTATCCACCCCAGCAACCCCCCACCATCCACCCCCTGCCACCCTCCATCCACCCACCCTCTCTATCCACCCCAGCCACCCCCTCTATCTACCCCACCACCCCCACCATCCACCCCTGCCACCCCCATCCACCCACTCCCCTCTATCCACCCCATCCATCCACCTCCCATCCAGCCATCCACCCACCCACCCCCTCTATCCACCCCCAGCCACCCCCCATCCATCCACCCCCTCTATCCACCCCCAGCCACCCCCCATCCATATCTCTCTATCCATCCATCCACATACACCCCTGTGTCTGTCCCTCCACCCCCGGACCATCGTAGCCGGGACTGGACAGTGCGGACGGACAGGTGGGGGGAGGGGCGACACCTGAGAGGCCCGGGCCCGGGGGGGGCGTGATTTACCCTGGGGGGGGATAAGGCCTGGGGGGCCCAGCCCAGCTCTGCCCATCCCCCACTGCGCCGGCGCCACCCCCCCACCCTCAGCCGGTGGGGGCAGGGTGGCGCCCCCCCGAAGCCCCAACCTCGGGGGTATTTCTCCAAGGAGGAAGCGAAGCAGGAAAATACCTGGCTCAGCGGCCGGCTGGGGTTCCTCAGACACTGCACAGCCATGGGGCGGGGGGCAGGGGTTTAAGGGCAGGTATGGGGGAGGGGGAGGGGAGGGAGGATTGGGGAGGGGGGGAGAGATCAGGGGTGGGGGGAGCGAGCATGGGAGAGAAACGGAGAGGCGGTTAAACCAAGGCAGCTCGGCTGGGGACCCGTTAAATCCGGTTACTCGTTAGTGGGGGGGACGACTGCCCCCTCTGCCCCCCTTTCAATGTCCCTGCCCATCCCCCTCCCCCACCCGGGTGAGATCACAATGTGCCCCCCCAACACATGCGAAGCGAGATGGGATGTGAGGGGAGAGGGGCAGTGATGCAGTGAGGGGGGAAGGGTGCTGCAGTGGGGGGGCAATGATGCAGTGGGGGCTGTGGGGGAAGGGCCCTGCAATGACACAGTGGTGGGAGGAGAGTGAAGGGCCCTGCAGTGATGCAGTGGGGGACAGAGATGCAGTGGGCAGTTGTGGGGGAAGGGCCTGCAGTGACGCAGTGGAGGGAAGGGGGGAAGGGCCCTGCAGTGATGGGGATGGGGGAAGGGCCCTGCGGTGACGCAGTGATGGGGACGGGGAAGGGCCCTGCAGTGGCGCAGTGTGGGGGAGGGGGAAAGGGCCCTGCAGTGGAGCGGAGAGGGGAAGGGCCCTGCGGTGGAGGGGAGTGGGGAGGGCCCTGCAGTGATGCAGTGTGGGGGAGTGGGGAGGGGCCCTACAGTGATGCAGTGGGGGGATGTCCCAGGTCAGGAACACACCTGGCATCCTCTACACTGCCCCCACCCTAGCTGATGCCCCCGTGGCCGCTCCACCCCCAGCCCCCAGGGGAGGAAAAAACCCTTCAGCCGACAAACCAGAAAGGAGGAAGCCTGTGAAGAGAAAACCTAACATGGACGAGAGCAAACGTGATGGGAACAGAACCCAGGAGCCCTGGCTCCCAGTCCCCTCTTCTCTAACCACTGGACCCCACTCCCCTGCCAGAGCCAGGGAGAGAACCCAGGAGTTCTGGCCCCCAGCCTTAGCCCCCACTCCCATCAAGTTGCTTGTTCCTGATTCCAGCTGGAATGTGAGGTCTCTGCTCCTGGTGACCTAGAGGAAAGAGGGGGGTCCCCATGGCATGGGGGGCAGGTGTGTGCAGCCATCTCACCTTCCTCCTCCTCAGCCTGCTCAGCCTGTTCCTCTTCTTCAGAGAGAGAGAGAGAAAGAGAGCAAGGGGTTAGTGCTGGGCTGTGTGTTCCCAGGGTCCCATCTCAGGGGGCAGATTGCAGGAGTTGGGGGGAGGGGAGGGTGTCTGGGGGGAAGGTTTTGGGGGGTGGGGTGTAAAGCTGGGCCACATAAGGTTAAGCAAATCAGCAGGCTAGGTGACCTGGAAACAATCCTTAAGGATGTTTCAAAAGGGCACAGCCACGGTGAACAAGGCCATTCCTGGTAGACAGGTATCAGAGCCGTGTTGAGGAGCCTTGAGCCTTTAACCCGTTTGCCAGCATTGTTAGAGACACAAAGAGCAACTGCTAAATGTGTCTCCGTTTACTGCAAGCTGCTGGTGGGATCGAATTAGCTGGTAGACGCTGCATCCATCCCGTGCCTGTCCCCTAATGCTCCGTCGCTGTCTTCTAGCAACTCGGAGAGCAAATCTTATCCCCCGGATGGGATATGTGGTGTAATAACTCCTTGGGCCTCATCTGTCCTCGAAACCAGCAGTTCACCCTTTGGGACCCTTGCCTTTTATTTTTCCTAAGCAGTCTCAGGTTTTGGGGTTGAGGATTGGCCATGAGCGTGTGTTTGGGGGTTGGGGGGGCGAGATCTGAAATATTCATTGACCGGGGAGCGATTGTGTCTGATCCTTTGGGATTAGAAAGAACCTCACCCAGGGTAAAATGGGCTTTTGAATAACCTCTCACTATATTCGATGGGGCTGACTGGATGGGAACCTAAAGGGGGTGGCGTTCGGCTTCGGGTTAACCGGCCTGGTGCTGCAGAAGCCAGTTTGTTACCGGCTCAGTTAATCTGATTGTAAACCACCAGTTTGGAGGTGGGGCGGCTGCCCTGGTTCTTGCAGTCTGCCCTCAGGGTGGCCTTCTCAGTGCGGCCCATCCAGGCAGCCGGTCACAGGGGGAAGGTTTTTTGGGGGGGGAGTCAGTGGGGGGGTGGAACCTTGCAGGGTCTCCCTGAGGCTGTGATAGCCCCGGCCAAGAAGCCGGGGGCTCCGTCTCTTCCCCTGCAGCTGCCTCCTCTGGGGCGAAAAGACAGACGGTCAGAGACAGATGTTGGGGGGGTGGGGGCTGGAACCCTCCGTCCTTGCTTCCTCCAGCCATCCCCCCACCCCACCCTCCCCCTCACACTGGGGCCAGGCCTAGAGCATATTTAACTTCAGACATAAATTTGATTATTTAAAGGGGAACAGGGGCAGGGGCATAAGCCCCCCCACCCCACCCCCAATTCCATTCAGAAGAGCTGCTATGTCTGTGAAAGAAGACGGATTCCTGGCCAGGCAGCCTTGCCCTTTAAGAAGGCTGGCCCCTACAAATACTTGTCTGCAGACAGAAATTGAAATATTAAAGGGGAGTTGGGGTGGAGCATAGGGAGCCACTTTGCCATCCTGTTTTAGGGGCGGAATATGTCGGATGTGACTTTCCCTTTAAGAGGGCAGGACCTACCAATATTTGTCTGCAGACAGAAATTTAAAAATTAAAAGGGAGTTGGAGGGTGATTCTAATGATGCCTCTAAACCCAGTCCCTCCCAAAGCAGCACTTGGGGCAGCCATAAGATGTGGGTCAAATAAATAACCATAAATAATTACTAATAATATCCATACAAAATAGCCTTTAAGAGAAAGTAGCAAGCTCAATAATGTTGATACTTAGGGTTAGGGTTAGAGTTAGGGTTAGGATAGTAATTCTGATGGATAGTAATTATTAACCTTCAGTCATTAAATACTAAAATGTGTATATAGTACATTAGTAAGAATTTATAATTGATTATTAACACCCATCAGCAAACATTTCAATATAAAATATCTATATAAATTAATAATTTTATTGATTAACCATATGTTGTTAAATATTTGAATATAAAATATACAACTAAATGATTAGCCAATTATTATTTATAATTATTAACCATCTGTTATTGATATTTAAATATTAAAATATGAAGATAATAAATTTTAACCATTTCTTATTGTTAACTGTTAACTATCTGCCATTAAATATTTGATGGTTAAAATCTGTATAGAATCATTAAATTATGAACCATTTCTTATTGATAGTAATTACCACCTATAATTAAATATTTGAATAGTAAAATATTTAAATAATAATTGCATTGTTAAGATCATTACGATTAAGATCATTAAGATTAACCACTTGTCATTAACTAAGTAAACATTAAAATTGTATGTAACGATTAAATTACCAATCATTATTGATAGTCATTATAACCTGCTATCATTAAATATTTGAATAATAAAATATTTACATAATAATTATACTCTCTGTTACTGTTCGTCATTATCAGCCCCCAATAAATATTAAAATCTAAACAGGATAAGTAAATGATTAATCATTTAGTATTGGAAATAATTATTAGCCACTGGTCATTGATTATTTGTCTGAAAACACGGCTACTCAATGATGAAGTTACTAACCATTATTTAATCACTGATTGGCTAGTGACGGGTTATTAACCACACTAGATTGTACCTATTGCCCTATTAGGTAAGAAGAGGTTCATATGGTGGGACGAATCCCTGTATGTCCATTGTAACACGACCCGATTATCCATGAGCTACGGACGCCGGTTGGCCTAAGAACAAATGGGGATGGAATGACTGAGAAGGGAAATACCTGGCCTGACCCATCTGAGGGGTTCTTGGCCTCTTCCCTGGCCGCACGTTCCCTCAGTGGCTCAGACGACTCCTGCCCCAGACTGACCCACTGAGGTCTTCTCCTCCTCTCTCACTGACAGCAGAGGCCCCAGTCATTAATAAGGGCTAATTAACAGAGACCAGGGATTAACTGATTGTGGCGGTGGGGGTGGGGGGAAGCGTCACGTACCTTCATGCTGCTCCCTGCGGAGAAAAGGAGAGAGAGCGAGAGAGAGAGAGAGAGAGAGAGAGAAAAGCTTGTTGCATATTAGTGTAGCCAGCACCTGGCATGGGTCCTGACCCATCCAGGGCTGCTGTGTGCCAGGGACCCCCCTGCCTTCCCAGGGTTAAGATCCAGGGGGCAGCCCAAATTAATTCAGTTCCAGGGCAGGGACTGGCTGGCTCAGAGGGCAGGGCAGGGAATGGGGCACGGGGTTTTTCCCCTCTTGGGGGCACCAGCTCCCATCCAGCCCCAGGGCGGGGGCTGGCTAGTTCAGGAGAGACTGGGGGGGCAGGGAATGGGACACAGGGCCTTTCCTCTCTAGGGGGCACTGGCTCCCATCCGGCCCCAGGGCGGGGGCTGGCTGACTTGGGGTGCGGGGGTGTTCACTTACTCCTCATACTCCACCTCTTCTACGTCAGACATGGTGGTGGCTGATGGGGTTCACCTGTGGGGGGGGAGAAATAGACACAGATCATCAGCACTTTGGTGGTGGGGGAAGTTCGGTGGGGGAAGGTTTCAGGGCTGGGCGAGCAGGGGGCTGTGGGTTGGGAGTGAGGGGCACTGGCAGAGCTGGGGGCGCAGGGCTGGGCGAGTAGGGGACTGCGGGTCGGGAGTGAGGGGCACCATCAGGGCTGGGGGGAGCCCAGGGCTGGGCGAGCAGGGGGCTGCAGGTTGGGAGTGAGGGGCACCAGCAGGGCTGGGGAGAGCCCAGGGCTGGGCTAGCAGGGGGCTGGGGGTCGGGAGTGAGAGGCAACACCAGAGCTGGTGGGGGGCAGGGCTGGGCTAGCAGGGGGCTGCAGGTCGGGAGTGAGGGGCGCCAGCAGGGCTTGGGGGACAAGGTGGGGGGCTGGGCTGTGCTTGGGGTGGCCTCAGAGCTCGGGGCGTGCTGGGAGGGGGGAGCTGGCAGCTGCCGAAAGGTCAGAGCTATTTCGGGGTCTGGCTGCCTTTGTCTCCTGCATTTGTCTTTCTGTGTCTCTAAATAACAATGCGGGCGGGCGGGTGGCCAGGTGCTGGGATCTGCCCTGTGCCAGCCCCCCCACCAGGCCCCCCCGCCGTCACTCCTGTGCCAAGTGTCTCGGTCTCAGCCGGGCCGAGAGATGCAGCCGCTCCGCTCTCCGGGCCTCTGGGGGCGCTGTCCTCTGGCCCCTCACACCCCCTGCACCCCAGCTGCCCTCCAGCACCTGCCTGGCAGGTGTGAGTTGGGGGCCAGGTTCTGGGGTGACTTTGGGAGGGAGTATTTGGATGGATCAGGGGTGACTGGGAAAGGGTTGAGGGGGTTGGGGTGACTTTGGGAGGGAGGATTTGGAGGGGTCAGGGGTGACTGGGGGAGGGCTTGGGGGGCCAGGTGGGAGTTTGGGGAGAGGGTTCCAGGGATGAGTTTGGGGGGAAGGTTTGGAGGGGATGGGGGTGGGGATGGGGACAAGGTTTGGGGGAGTCGGGGCATGACTTTGGGGGAAGTTTATAGGGTGCATTCAGGGGGAAAGACTAGGAGGTCAGGGGTGAGTTGGGGGACAGGGTTGAGGGGGTCTTTGACAGTTCTGTATTTCACCATGGATCCCCCCACAGTGGGGGACCCCAGGTGCCCCCACCCTGCAGCCCTCCCAGAACCCCACAGCCCTGGTACCTGGGGATGGGCAGTCGGTTCAGGGCTCCTCAGGCTCCGCACAGAGTCACTCTCTGTGCTGTGGGAGGGGGATTTATTAGGGAGAACCAGACACCAGACCCCCCAGCTCCCTCCCACATGATTGGCTGGAGGGGGTGTGACATGCCTGTGATGTCATCAGCAAATTCCTAGGGGAAAAAAATCATATTAATAGGAACAGGGGGACATGACCAGACAGATGGATTTTTGGGGGTGTGCTGTGAGCTTCCCCACAGCAGTGCCCCAGCCGGGGATCCCAGCACTGCAAGCTTCCCCACAGCAGTGCCCCAGCTGGATATCCCAGTGCTGCAAGCTTCCCCACAGCAGTGCCCCAGCCAGGGACCCCAGCGCTGCGAGCTTCCCCACAGCAGTGCCCCAGCTGGGGACCCTGGCGCTGCGAGCTTCCCCACAGCAGTACCTCCAGCAAGGAGGGCAGAAGGTTGGGGAGAGTGAAAGAATAGACACTGTTGGGTTCTGATTCCATTGTTCCAGGGATGCCTGGGCTGAAATGTCAGGGTAACCCGAGCCTCCGCAGCTGTCAGAGGGGAGATAAACATAGCCTGGGGGGTGTCCCGAATGAGGGGCACTGGCAGAGCTGGGGGAGCCCAGGGCTGGGCTAGCAGGGGGCTGCGGGTCGGGAGTGAGGGGCACCAGCAGGGCTGGGGGCTGGGCTAGCAAGCTGGGGAATTCTGTAGAAAGAATCCATGCCTCCCAGATACAGCGTGGGGGGCAGGGGCCAGGACTCCTGCTCTCCCTGGCTCTGAGAGGGGCATGGGATCTGGAGGGTTTGAGTTTGGGGGGCTGGGTGCCAGGACTCCTGGGTTCCATCCCCAGGTACCTGATCTCACCCCCAATCCCCGCGCACCTGTCACTGCAGCGGGAACATTTCTGAGCTTTGTTCTAAACTGGGAGTAGTGAGCTCACGGGGCCGGCATTGCCTGTGCCATGGGGGCACAGCTGGGGGAGAGGGGAGCTTGCGGGGTGGGGGGCAGGGGGGAGATCTATCCATCCCACATCACCCCTGGCCAGCCAGCCATCCCCAGCCACTGAGCCAGGTAACGAGCTAACCAAGCCACGTCAGGCGGCCCGGCACTGGGAAACAGGGACTCGCAGCATTTGTGAATTAAAGGCGACACCGACTGTGTTTCTCGGTGTTTCCCTGGTTGGTGAGATGTTACCGATGCCACCAGATTAGCTGGGGGATGCTCCACCTCCGTTCCCGTCCGTTCACTCCGAGATCAAAGGGGGATATTGGCAGCGAGAGGAACTGGGTGATTTAACAGCACCGGCGTCTCTAGTTCGCTTTGGAGTTTGTGGTAAACTGTCTAGGAACCTTTGAATGGTAAATGGCCTGATGCCACTTCCCCAAACCTTTCACATCACACCCCCCTTTACCCCATCCGTAAACCTTCCCTTCCCCCCACCCAGGAGCTGTGGTAGGGAGCCGGGGGCCGGGAGCAGGGGCCAGGGCTGGGGGCGGGGCTAGGAGTGTGTCTGGGGGCGGGGCCACTGCTGGAGGTAGGGCTGGGGCTGGGGGTGGAGCTGGGGCCAGGAGCAGGGCTGGGGTCACGGCTGGGAGCAGAACCGCTGCCAGGCCGCAGTCAGGGCCAGCAGCCGGGTACAGGGCTGGGAGGGGAGACCAGGGCCGCAGCTGGGGGCAGGGCCAGAGCAGAGCTGGGGGCAGACCGGGGCTGTGTGGTGCTCCCTCCTGACCCTGCCATGGGGGTTGGCCCTGGCCCCACTGCACCCCCCCAAATATTCCTGAATGCCCCACCCCAGTTTGAGGACCACTGCTTTATGCTGATGGATGCAGCTAATTCCCTGTGTATCCCTAGGAAATAGAATTGACTTCACGGCCACAGTGGTGGTCTTGAGATACCAGATCAAGGTCTCCTGCACCGGTCAGGACCTTCCACCGTCCCCACCAGCTCTCATGGGGGAATCAACCAGACGCGGCCCACGGGCACCTGATCCCATTCTCACCCGTGCAGCTCAACTTCTTGTGACACAGCGGCTCCCCGTCTGGCCAACCAACCTGCCCTAAAATCTCCCCTCAGACCCGTGTGGCTAACGAGCCTTTCACCTCGCGCCGTTTCCTTCTCAAGACGGCTCCAAAGAATGGGCTGGAAGCAGGTAGTTGGGCAAGATCTGAAATATTCATCAACCTGGCGGGGAACATGTCCAATCTCTCAGGATGGGTAGAACTTTTCAGTTAGGTGCAGAGTTTTATTTTTCCCTGGGGGTGCTCTGCCCCGAGGCTCCACCCCCACTTTGCCCCCTCCCCCAAGGCCCTGCCCTCACGCCACCCCCGCCTCGAGGCCTCGCCCCCACCCCGCCTCTTCCTGACCATGCTCCGCCCCCTCTCTGAGCCCCTGTCCACCCGCCGCTCTCTGCTCTCCACCCTCCCCCAAGTGCCTCCCCCAGCTGCCAATCAGCTGTGGCTGGTGGGTGCTGAGCATCCATTTCTTTTTCCATGGGTGCACCAGCCCTGGAGCCCCCACAGAGTCAGCACCAAGGACTATTTATATGGTGAATAAGATTTTAACTAATCCTCATCGTATTTCACTTGGCTGGCTGGGTGTGACGGGATCCCCAGGGGGCAGCCTGGGGCTGTGGGACTGCTGGGCCCCCTGAACTCTCTCCAGCCTGGGCTGTCTCTCACGATGCTTTGCTAGTGACACACAGCAAACCCCTCCAGGTGCGGCAATCCCTCAGCACAACCGCACGTGGACCCCCACACCCAGCTCGCTTGCGTGAATGCTCCCAGAGCCCCTTGTGAATCACGCTGAGAAAGGCACCAGCCACATCCCCCCAGCTCCCAGCCTTGTACCGCAGGAATATGCCACCAGGACGAGAAGTGCACATTTATTACTTGGTTCACCACTTCGTCAATGAAAAGTGGACCTACACCAGCTTTTGTAAACCTGAGCAGATTTACCCCATACTTCAGGCAAACTCACTGGTAAAGATAAACAGTCAAATGAGTTTACTGACTGCAAAAGAGAGTTTTTAAGTGATTATAAGTGATAGGCAAAAAGTCAGCATTAGTTACCAAAAGAACACAAAATAGAAGCACACAGTCTAAACTCTACTCCTGGGGGGATCCTGCGTTACTGCGCATGCACATAATTAATGAGCGGTGCATCTTTTTAATTTTTTGCGCAGAAAAAAGCTTCTGCCAAAATGTTGCTGCAGTTCTGCCTTTTGCCCACCAGAGGGTGATGTCGTGCAAGAACAGCAGTAGCTGCCAGCAGAAAGAACAGGAGGACTTGTGGCACCTTAGAGACTAAGAAATTTATTTGAGCATAAGCTTTTGTGAGCTACAGCTCACTTCATCGGTAGCTCACAAAAGCTTATGCTCAAATAAATGTGTTAGTCTCTAAGGTTTCACAAGTCCTCCTTTTCTTTTTGCGGATACAGTCTAATAGAGCTGCTACTCTAATCCCAGCAGAAAATAACTTCTGCAGTTCCTCCTTTTGCCCACCAGAGAGCGATGTGGTCATAGTACAAAGCAGCAGCTCCCTGCCAGCTAGGGAAGAGAAAGAGCCAGCCTTCTTTGCAGTGCCTATCAGGCCAGGTCAGGAGACAGGAGCTATGGGGAGACAGATAGTGTGGGCTACTGAGGGGTCAGAAAGGGGCTCATAAGGGGTAGTGGGGGAGGACAGACTGGGACAGGGGCTGAATGGGAGTGGAGGCACAGGGCCACAGTGGGGAGGGAGGTGCAGAGCCACCTGGTGATGGGGGAGGGGGTGCAGAGCTACAGAGGGACAGAGGGTGGCTGAATGGGGTCACAGAGACACAGAGGGATGGGGAGGGGGTTCAGAGCCACATGGGGGAGGGGGAGGGGTGCAGGGCCACGTGGGGATGGGTGAGGGGGTGTCTGAGTGGGGGTGGAGGGACACATGTGGACAGGGAGTACAAGGACACATAGGGGTGATGAAACACATAGGGATGGGGCAAATGTGCCTGACTGAATGGGAGAGGTTAGGGGTCAGCCGGGGTCTGCATGGGGGAAGCTCCCTAACTGTCCCTCCCCACCCACCCCCAAAAAATCTGTTCCATTCTTTTCCCACCCATACTCAACAAACCATCAAGTTCACATCCAGGATCCTTCTCAGCAATTTACTTCCCTCTCCCTCAGCTCCTCTGTTACCCCTGATTCCCTCACACCTTTGCACTGCTTCTGAGGGGTGTGGGAAATACGGTTCTGAATTATTACTCAGAGTTCGTTATTAATATACCTAGTAAGGAATCTATCTGTCAAAAAACATTTTCTGAATCTTTTTTTGTTGTTTGTATTGTTACAGACGTACTTGCTGACAGGTATTTTGAAACAAATGACCAAAAAATAATTGAAAGTGGTGTGATTATCTTGTGTTATTATGACAAATAAAATATGCAGAATTTTGCAGAATTTTGAAATATTGTGCGCAGGATTTTTAACTTTTTGGTGCAGAATTCCCCCAGGAGTAAAACTCTCAATGCTTTTAGACTGGACAACATCTAGATGAAGCCGTTGCTCTCACCCCACTGGGTAATGCAGTTCATAGTACGCAGATTTCACCCCTGAAACCTGGGCCAGTCTCCTCCGTTGCAGTCTTCAGCCTTCTGAGTGTCCTTGTTGCCTGCAGTGTAAGTGGGTGAGGAGATAAGGCAAAACATGGGGGCGCCGTGTTCTGTTTTATACCCTCAGTCCATGTGTTTGGAGAACACAAGTCCAGGAACGTCTGGGGGGCCCTGCTGAGTTCCCCAGCAACACCCCGGTGTGTTTCCTGTGAGTGAGTCATTGAATTGTAACTCCCAGGCAGGACAATGGCTGGTGATGTCTCTTCAGCACCCCTCCCCCCAAGGCGTTGGTTACCCGCCTTGTTAGTGTCTCTGGAGAGTTGGCATCTGGGCACTCCCCAACCTCACTGCATATTTTAGTGACAACCTGATAACATATTAGCATAACACACAGGCATTAATGACGTACATATTTAGATAGAACAATGACTTTCAGAGGAGCTTTAATCTTTTCCACGATCCCTCATGTGGCCTGATTTCTGTGCAAGATCACAATTCTATATAAATGAGGAATATGGGGGTTACAGGACGCTCCCCCAAGGTACAGAATGCCACAGGGGGCACCATTTAGGTGGGGCGGGGATGGATCTAGCTCCCCTGGGTTTCAAACTGGAGGTCTACACAGCCTAGCCCCAGATGGAGATTTTAACTGCAACACAGCTAAGCCAGAGTGTGCTTTGTGATAAATCCCCAAACTGGGAGCAGCCCAGCCTTTGGGGCTGGGAGTTTGTTTATGAACAGAAGCCAGGTGATTAAGATAACAAAAGGCTTGTAGTAAAGTAAATTGAAAAGAATAAAAAGTACCTGTGGCACCTTAGAGAGTATCAAATTTATTTGGGCATAAGCTTTCATGGGCTAAACCCACTTCATCAGATGCATGCAGTGGAAAACACAGTAGGAAGAGAGAGATATATACAGAGAACATGAAAAATGTGGGGTTGCCATACCAACTCTAACAAGAGTAATCAGTTAAGGTGGACTATTATCAGCAGGAGAATAAAAACCTTTTGTAGTGATAATCAGGATGGCCCATTTCAACCAGTTGACAAGAAGGTGTGAGTAACAGTAGGGGAAATAGTTTTTAGTTTGTGTAATGACTCATCCACTCCCAGTCTTTATTCAAGCCTAATTTAATGGTGTCCAGTTTGCAAATTAATTCCAGTTCTGCAGTTTCTCTATGGAGTCTGTTTATGAAGTTTTTTTGTTGAAGAATTGTGACTTTTAGGTCTGTAATTGAGTGTCCAGGGAGGTTAAAGTGTTCGCCGACTGGTTTTTGAATGTTATAATTCTTGACATCTGATTTGTATCCATTTATTCTTTTCCGTAGAGACTGTCCAGTTTGGCCAAGGTACATGGCAGAGGGGCATTGCTGGCACATGATGGCATATATCACATTGGTAGATCTGCAGGTGAATGAGCCCCTGATGGTGTGGCTGATGTGATTAGATCCTATGATGGTGTCCCTTGAATAGATATGTGGACAGAGTTGGCAATGGGCAAGGATAGGTTCCTAGGTTAATGGTTTTGGTGTGTGTTGTGTGAAAGTTTTTTTTCTCCTGCTGATAATAGCCCAACTTAATGATTACTCTCATTAGAGTTGGTATGGCAACCCTCATTTTTTCATATTCTCTGTATATATATCTTCCTACAGTATTTTCCACCGCACGCATCTGATGAAGTGGGTTTAGCCCAGGAAAGCTTATGCCCAATAAATTTATTAGTCTCTAAGGTGCCACAAGTCCTCCTCGTTCTTTTTGCTGATACAGAATAACATGGCTACCACTCTAAAGTAAATTAAGGATCCTTAGATGATCCTGACAGCATTGACAAAGTGGGGGATTTTCTTGTTTTTTCCTTGTTTTTCCAATTGTTTGCATGCTGAGGGGGTGGGACTCAGTTTCCCTGGGTGTTACTGGTTTCACGAGGTGATGGAAGAGGGAGTTGGTTGGTACAGGGGACCGGCGAGGGAACTTGGGACCCCAGCCAATGGCCTGGAGAATGGAGACCCCAGTGACTGGTGACCTGGTGACCGGGAGGCCCAGCTCGGGACTCACAGCCAGGTCTGGCCAGTGGGAGGACAATGGGCTGTGAAGAGAGGACCTCGGTAACCTGACCAGCCGGTTCCAGCCAGAAGGGCCAGAGGAAAGAAGAGGGGAGAGGGGGCCCAGGTGACCCTGTTTACCTGGAGAGAAGACAATGGACAGAGGCGGGGGTTTGGGCCGGTGAGATCAGATGCCCAGCTGGGAAGCAGAGGGGCTCTGGGCTGGAGAGAGGGGGCAGGCAGAGCCCACCTGGATGCAGGGGAGACTTGGATGTGCTCTGCTGAGGGAGGCCAGACCTGTGGCCCTGAGAGTTTTCTGTGCTCGGTTCAGACACTCAATAAACCCTACTTTTAATGTTGCTATACTTGAACAAAAAATCTTCAGAAACAGACTTCAAAGAGAAACAGCAGAACTAAAATTCATTTGCAAATTTAACACCATTAATTTGGGCTTGAATAGGGACTGGCAGTGGCTGGCTCATTACAAAAGCTGCTTTGCCTCTCCTGGAATTGACACCTCCTCATCTATTATTGGGAGCGAACTACATCCACCCTGATCGAATTGGCCCTGTCAGCACTGGTTCTCCACTTGTGAGGTAACTCCCTTCCCTTCATGTGCTGGTATATCTATACCTCCATCTGTAATTTTCACTCCACGCATCTGAAGAAGTGGGTTTTTTACCCACAAAAGCTTATGCCCAAATAAATGTGTTAATCTTTAAAGTGCCACTGGATTCCTTGTTGTTTTTGTGGATACAGACTAACACGGCCACTCCCTGATACATGAATATCCTGTTAAGTCGTATGCGCTAGCCTTGCATGGGAAGTTATGAAATTTGGCTATGTATGGTGCGTGCCAGGGAAACATGGTATAAGGTTGGGAACACCAAAAGCAGTCTTCAGGTACAACAATGAATAGGCCAGACAATGCTGACAGCCCATTGAAAAAATAGGCTCTCCCAGGGATTATCCCATGCACTGGGTACAATGGAACCAAGCTAGCCCTACCCAATGGAGAGGGTTTGACTACTGTCACAGCAAAAGAGCTTTCCAGCTACCTGGAAGAAGGTAGAAGAGAGGGGAAGTGACCCTTATTGTTAGTTTATGAGTGCCTGGCAAAAGCATTCATGTACCTGCAGCTTGGGTGTGTCCCTGCCTGGGGATGGCTGTGTGAGTGCAGGACCTGGAGGGGTTTGCAGCATAGTGCGAGAGGGAGCCCTGGCTGGGGAGACAGAGGGCTCAGTGCTTTCCCAGTTCCAGGTTGCACACTGGGGAAGTCTGTCACAGTCACCCCCTGTGACCAGGGTCCTAGTGGGGAGCCAGCTGTGGTCACTCAATTAGGGAGAACTGCAAAGCATGGGGCAGCCAAACCCTCCAAAGCTGGTGGATATTCGAATACTTAGATTCACCAAGCCAGCATAAAATAGCTTCTTTATTACCTCACTGGTTACTCAGAAGTCCAAACAACACAGTTCCCTTAAAGTGATCCGGACTCAGACCTCCATCCAGGTACCCACATCAAATATGACAAAAATTACTGAAAATCTTATTTCATCATATAAAAGTAAAGGTTCTACCAATCCCATGGCATTGGACACATTACCTCCCAGGTTAACGAATGGTTCAGATCTTACCCAAATACACCCTACAGCCAATTCTGATTAACTAAACTAAAATGTATTAAAAAACAAAAGAACGTGTTCAATTAATTGAGGTGCAGATTCACAGCAGAGAGGGTGAGCTTTGTGGTTACAAAGAGTTCTTTCAGAAATAGTTCATAGTTTATAGTCCAATGTCCAAATCTCATATTCACGGCATACTAGCATAACTGGGACCTCAGTCTTGCAACTCAAACCTCCCCTGGTGAAGCTTAAGAAGATCTGAGATGACAGAATCAGGACCCAAGGATCTTTTATACAATTTCATGTCTTTTGACAAGTTGGGATTTCCTCCTGGAACAAAAGGTAATTAGGATGACTTTGAACCAGGTCAATCACTGGTACTTAGTGTGACGGGGCAAGGCCAGATGGCTATAGAAGAGTAGTGGGAGATAGATACGTTAGCTCCAGGCTAAACAAATCCCTGGTACCAGGATAAGTTAAATGGCAGGTGCTCAGTTAAGACACCTGGGGCCAATTAAGAACTTTCCAGAAGGCAGGGAGGATGCTAGGTTGATTGGGACACCTGAAGCCAATCAGGGACTGCCAGAAACTAGTTAAAAGCCTCCCTGTTGGTCAGGTGGGGGTAGATGTCAGGAGCTGTGGGAGGAAGTTGTACTGTTGGAGAGATTACCCCACAGTTCCCGCAGTCTCCACCACCCATTTGAATTCTGGGTAGAAATCCCAGTGCCTGATGGGGCTAAAACATTGTCGCGGGTGGTTCTGGGTACATATCGTCAGGCCCCCGTTCCCTCCCTCCCTCTACTCCAGGCTCCAGCCCAGGGACCCTAATAGTATCAGTGATGGTAGCTGACCTTTTAGAAACAAGACACGTACAATTCCCTGGGCTACTTCCCCCACAGCTACCCACAGTGCAAAGCTCCAGAAGTCGACTGTTGCCTCGGTACTGTGGACACACTCCGCCGACTAAATGCACTTAGAGCATTTGTGTGGGGACACACACACTCGATTGTATAAAAACACTTTCTACAAAACCGACATCTTCAAAGTCATCCTAATTACCTCTTGTTCCCCGAGGGAATCCCAACTTCTCAAAAGACATTAAATTGTATAAAAGATCCTTGGATCCTGATTCTGTCATCTCAGATTTGCTTAGACTTCATCGGGGAGGTTTGAGTCATAAAAGTGAGGTCATAGTTATGCTGGTATGCTCTGAATATGAGATTTGGACATTGGACTATAAATACGAACTATTTCTGAAAGAACTCTTTGCAACTAAAAAGCACCATTTCTGCTGTGAATCTGCACCTCAGTGAACTGAACTTACGTCTGTCTGTATATTGATCTTTTAACAACACTCTCTCTCTTTTGTTTTTTAATACATTTTATTTTAGTTAATCAGAATTGGCTGAAGCGTGTATTTGGGTAAGATCTGAACCATTCGTTAACCTGGGAGGTAACGTGTCTGATACTTTGGGATCGGTAGAACCTTTTCTTTTATATGATGAAATAAGATTTACAGAAATTTTCATCACATTTGACATGGGTACCTGGATAGAGGCTTGAGGCTGGGTCACTTTAAGGGAACTGGAAACTGTGTTGTTTGGACTTCTAAGTAACCAGTGAGGTAATAGAGAAGCTGTTTTGTGCTGGTTTGGTGAATCTAAGTATTGGAATATCCACTACTTTGGGAGGTTTGGCTGTCCCATGCTTTGCAGTTCCCCCTAATTGAGTGACCACAGCTGGCCGTCACTAGGACCCTGGTCACAGTGGCGTTGCCATGCTTGGATATCACAGGTTCATTGGGTTTTTGGATCAGAACCACACACTTGTCAAAATTTAATTTTGATATTGGAGAGTTTAAGGGTTAAAAATTAGTTACAGTGAGTGATCCCTGATCACGATCCTGACAGAAAAATCCTTGGAAGAACTGTGCTCACAGAGAAAGAAAAAGGCCCCAGAGCAGGAACGGAGAAATCGGTTAATTGCTAGTGATAAAGAAGCAGATCCAGCGATAATGCTTGGGGTGAGAAACCAGCAGCTAGAACGTGAACAAAAGGAAAAATAGCTGATATGGAAGGAGAAGTTGCTGAAAGGGAACACCTGTGGTTTGAACACGAACAAAGAACGGCACATATTTGATTGCAGGAACTAGAAGCTAAGGCAGACGTGGACAGAAGCTCCAGCTCAAGTGAATACCAGAAAAGCAGGAATTGTATCATACCGAAAAGCCAGCTGCTCTCAACAACAAAGATGGGGATCGAATCTATCCAGTTTGTCACAATGTTGATATTTTGTTTGACTCTGAGCAGTTGTCTGGGTGTAACACTGCCCCCTTTTATGTAAATGCTTTTACTGGGAGCTCGGGGGAAGGTAACCCCATAACCTGTGCGGAGACTGTAAAAGTCCATTGTAAAAGTTGTTTAGGGCAAATTACAGCTTCTAACATCACTCTTGTTAAGGCAGATCTTGTCAAAGAGGAAGATTATTTACCAGATCAGAGTGTGAATATTGTAATCCTCCAGGAACAGTATCTCCGATAATGTCACGGCTAACCTGGTGGCTGAACTTTGTGACTTTGTCCTCTCCCATAACTATTTCACATTTGGGGACAATGTATACCTTCAAATCAATGGCACTGCGATGGGTACCCGCATGGCCCCACAGTATGCCAACATTTTTATGGCTGACTTAGAACAACGCTTCCTCAGCTCTCGTCCCCTAATGCCCCTACTCTACTTGCGCTACATTGATGACATCTTCATCATCTGGACCCATGGAAAAGAAGCCCTTGAGGAATTCCACCATGATTTCAACAATTTCCATCCCACCATCAACCTCAGCCTGGACCAGTCCACACAAGAGATCCACTTCCTGGACACTACAGTGCTAATATGCAACGGTCACATAAACAACACCCTATATCAGAAAACTACTGACCACTATTCCTACCTACATGCCTCTAGCTTTCATCCACATCATACCACACGATCCATTGTCTACAGCCAAGCTCTACGATATAACCGCATTTGCTCCAACCCCTCAGACAGAGACAAACACCTACAAGATCTCTATCATGCATTCTTACAACTACAATACCCACCTGCTGAAGTGAAGAAACAGATTGACAGAGCCAGAAGAGTACCCAGAAGTCACCTACTACAGGACAGGCCCATCACAGAAAATAACAGAACGCCACTAGCCATCACCTTCAGCCCCCAACTAGAACCTCTCCAACGCATCATCAAGGATCTACAACCTATCCTGAAAGACGACCCATCACTCTCACAGATCTTGGGAGACAGGCCAGTCCTTGCTTGCAGACAGCCCCCCAACCTGAACCAAATACTCACCAGCAACCACACACCACACAACAGAACCACTAACCCAGGAACCTATCCTTGCAACAAAGCCCATTGCCAACTCTGTCCACATATCTATTCAGGGGACACCATCATAGGGCCTAATCACATCAGCCACACTATCAGAGGCTCGTTCACGGGCACATCTACCAATGTGATATATGCCATCATGTGCCAGCAATGCCCCTCTGCCATGTACATTGGTCAAACTGGACAGTCTCTACGTAAAAGAATGAATGGGCACAAATCAGACGTCAAGAATTATAACATTCAAAAACCAGTCGGAGAACACTTCAATCTCTCCGGTCACTCCATTACAGACCTGAGAGTGGCTATCCTTCAACAAAAAAACTTCAAAAACAGACTCCAACGAGAGACTGCTGAATTGGAATTAATTTGCAAACTGGATACAATTAACTTAGGCTTGAATAGAGACTGGGAATGGATGAGTCATTACACAAAGTAAAACTATTTCCCCATGTTATTTCTCCCCTCCACCCCACCTCCCACTGTTCCTCAGGTGTTCTTGTTAACTGCTGGAAATGGCCTACCTTGCTTGTCACCATGAAAGGTTTTCCTCCTTTCCCCCCCTGCTGCTGGTAATAGCTCATCTTAAGTGATCACTCTCCTTACAATGTGTATGATAAAACCCATTGTTTCATGTTCTCTGTGTGTGTATATAAATCTCCCCACTGTATTTTCCACCAAATGCATCCGATGAAGTGAGCTGTAGCTCACGAAAGCTTATGCTCAAATAAATTTGTTAGTCTATAAGGTGCCACAAGAAACTCCTTTTCTTTTTTGGTAAAGATGATGAATCCCGAACAGGGGTGTGTGCCAAGTCCCAGCCCCTCCACAACCACTAGGTCCCACTCCCCTTCCAGAGCCATGGAGATTAGGTGACCAGACGTCTCATTTTTAAAGGGACAGTCCCGTATTGAAGCCCTCCGGCAGGTGTCCCAACTTTTTCTTAAAAATGGGAAAATTTCCCCATTGTTTCTGTCTCCCCCCCGCTCCCCCATCAGTACTGGCGGGTCCTGATGCTGGCTGGATCCCTGCTCGCCAGCCACCCTCCCACCAGCGGTGAGCCAGGGGATCCAGTGGCCAATGACGGGGGTGGGTTTGCAGGGCTGGTGGCAGGACGAACATGCAGCGTGAGGGGCCGGCTGCTCCCCTGCTGATCCATCCGCACAGCCCCCACTGCGTGCCAGCAGGGCCCTGCCCCCAGGGAGCATGGGGCTCCTCCGTCCCCTCAGCACCCTGCCCTGCCGAGCCCCCTCTCTGGCCGGGGTCACTGAGGCCCCTGCAGTCAGGTTCCCTGGGCCCTGGTGCACAATGCAGCCTTCGGGCTTAACCCCTTCCTGCCCGCGCTGTAGCTGGGGGACTGGGACGGCTGGGTTATGTGGGTGGCCAGCAGCAGGTTGGGGGTGTTAGCTGCCTTTCCACACTGTGCGGGCAGGGACAAGCTGGGGGGAGATTAACTCTGCAAAGACACGGGTCAGGTCATCCCTTCTCAACCCGGCTCCTCCCCGGTGGCTGGAAGCAGCTCCCGTCCCTTCCCTCCCACACAGTGCCGAAAGGCTGCTGCTGGCCACCTTCTGGAGTGACCCCGGCAGAAATCTGGGGTGGGGGGGGGCATGTGACCCTGTGTGACCCTCCCCCCACCTGTTGTCTTGGGATGACACGGTGCCAGGTACCAGGAGAGTCGGGTCCGTCCCCAGGGGCCCAGCCAGGCATGGAGGGTGAAGAGCGCTGAGCGGGGAGGTTCAGGTTGGTCGTGTGAGAGAGATGGGTACGGGAGTGTGTGTGTGTGTAAGCTCTCCACATGGGGGGGGAATAGGGGTGTGTGTGTCACCTCTCCCCATGTGAACCATAAAGCCTTACAGATAAGAAGGTCAATAAAAAGAAACCAGCTAGGCAGTATTTCTTTTTAAAAGGGGCTTAGTCAACTTGATGTTAATTTGAACATTTGTACTGCGTAGTTCTAATCGATTGCCGTTGAACTCGCTTGAATAGGGGTAATTTTACCTGGTGTCCCATAGTCAGCATAGGGAAATATGGTCACCCTATGTTGATCGAACCCAGGAGTCCTGGTTCCCAGTCCCCTCCCCCCCCGCTCTAACCACTGGACCCCACTCCCCTCCCAGAGCTGGGGAGAGAACCCAGGAGTCTAGTTGCTCCCCCTTTGTGGTCAGACTTGTCCAACAGTGTGGTTAGATTAATGGCTACCATCCCCCCACAGACACTGACCCCCCCACCGCACCGCCCCCCCCCAGATCTGGGAGGAAGGAGCCTATGGAGGGGTTAATCAGGCTGCGGAGGGGAACAAAAACCAACCCTCGAAAATGGGAGAGGAGGGACCCAGGCGTTCTGCGCTGAAGGGCAGAGGGGGGCAAATCTGTGGATAGTTGGGCAGGGAGGGGGCTGCCACCCCAGCCCAAAGAGATGGGGAGCCCGGAGGTTATGGCAGGGCTGGGGGGGACAGTTGCTGGCTCCTGGGTTCTCTCCACCGGGTTATAGTTAATCAGAGCTTGACACAGACTCCCAGAGAGCACCCCCTAGTGCTGCCCTGGGTCAACGGGGCCAGCCCTGCCTGCCAGGGGAGAGCACCCCCTGCTGTCCCCCGCCGCCCCACTCCCTTCAGCCCAGCGCCCCCTAGAGCCACCCTGAGGCAATGGGACCAGCCCTGCCTGCCAGGGGGCCTCCTCCCCCCATCTCCTGCCCCCTGCCCCACTCCCCACAGATGTGCAGAGCCCTGAGCAGGGCTGGGCATGGGGCCAGTCGCGCTCCAGGATGCTCCATCCTCACCCTGAGCAGCAATGGGTGGCACCCGGCCAGCAGCACAGCCTGGCACGGCCCCGGCCCATTAGCCACGTCGTTATCACGCTTGGCATCAGGACGCAGTGTTAATGACCAGTTGACTTAGCCGGCCGGGGAACGGGAGGCTTGTCTGGCTGCTCCTGCTGTACCCCGTGCTGGGCCCAGGGTGCTGGGCGGAAAGGCGGCAGCTTGATAGGTGGCGCACTCCCCGGCAGGCAGGGCTGGGGCTGATGCCCCGGGGCAGTGCCAGGGGCATGGGGCTGCTGTCAAGTGCCAGGCCCAGAGGCCCCCTGGGCCATGAAGTGCCAGACCCAGAGGTGCTGGGGCCATGAAGTGCCAGGCCCAGAGGTGCTGGGGCCATGAAGTGCCAGGCCCAGAGGTGCCAGGGCCATGAAGTGCCAGGGACACTGCAAGGCACAAATTCACTAAACCCACCCTTGGAGGCAGGGCTCAGATCTCCTCCCATCTGCTGAGGCGCAGCCAAGCCCAGCCGCTCCGAGCAGTGAAACCTGCTGGCAGCCCCGAGCTGGATCCGTTCTGCTGACAGGTGAGGCCGGGCGGGGTGGGAGTGATGGAAGGAGAAAGCCCCGGGGTGGGAGAAGGGGGTGGGATGAAGTCAGGGACAGAGGGTGCAGGGGAAGCGGGGACTGTCCTGCCCCGCCCCAGCGAAGGGGGATCTCTGGGCTCAGGTGGTTGGAACAAGGGAACAAGAGAGGGGACTGGATCCTTGCTGAGAGGGGATAGAGAACCCAGGAGTCCTGGCTCCCACCCCCTGTTCTAACCACCAGACTCCACTCCCCTCCCAGAGCCGGGGTGAGAACCCAGGAGTCCTGGCTCCCAGCTCCCCTCACCAAGGAAGTTTGTGTTTCTCTCCCAGTGGCCGGCAAAGGGTTACTAGGAAGGAAGAAATATCTGGGGTGGCGGGAGGAGAATTTGGCTTCCCTTTGTTCCTTCTCATACCCCCACCCACCTCCAGGCCCAGGTGGTACAGTCCAATGGTTAAGGTTGGAGGGGAAAAAGAATCCAACTACAAATAGACGCATACGTCCTTCCGTCCTCTCTGGGGCAGGGAAGTGGGGTCTACTACTTAGCAAGGAGGGGGCTGGGAGCCAGGACTCCTGGGTTCTCTTCCTGGCTCTGGGAGGGGAGTGGGGTCTAGCGGTTAGAGCAGGGGGGCTAGGAGTCAGGACTCCTGAGTTCTCTCCCCAGCTCTGGGAGTGGGGTGAGGTCTAGTGGTTAGAACTGGGGGCTGGAGGGCTATTCCCAGCTCTGGGGAGGGAGGGGGGGGTCCAGTGGGAGGAGGGCTCAGGGCCTATCCGGGATCATGTCACGCTCCTCAGAGCCGCCAGCGTTTCTTCCGCCCCAGAGGAATTTTCCTTATTTGCTTTTTATCTGATCTGATCTGAGGCTGAAAAGGAAATTGTCCTCCCCTTCCCCCACCCACCCCAGCCTGGCCACCCACAGCCCCGTCTTCTGCACCCCACTCCTGGGCCTGTTGGGGTCCAAAGGGGACAATGCCACAAAGAAGCCCAGCACCACATTGACCCCAGCCCACTCCCCGAACCCTGCACTTAACCCACAGAAGCTGGGGGTGGGGGAGCCCAGGGCTGGGCTAGCAGGGGGCTGTGGGTCGGGACTGAGGGGCACCAGCAGGGTTGGGGGAGCCCAGGGCTGGGCTAGCAGGGGACTGCGGGTCAGGAGTGAGGTGCAGCAGCAGAGCTGTGAGGGGAAACACCGTTGCTCTGGCTGTTCTTGCCTGGCCCGGTGTCGGCTGGCAGGTGAAGGGGCTGATCCGGGGTCAAGAGGCTTTGGGGCTTCAGCCTCCCAAAACTGAATGACCCTGCTCCCCTCCCCCAACATTCTGCTGGAGCTGGGGTCCCTTGGCCCCTCAGCTGGGCTGTGCGAAAGGGGGGTTATTGGCCCTGGGGGAGACCCTCTCCCATCTCCTCAAACCATCCCCCCCATTCCTCCCCTCTTCCCCTCACTCCACTCACCACCCACCCACCCTGCTCCTTCTCTCCCCAGGCTGGGACCTCTTTCTCTTATCACTGCTGAGAGCCATGACGGCCCCAGACTCCTCGGTCCCCTTCCGGCTGCCCCTCCAGCTCAGCCTCTACCTGCTGGCCGTTATGACTCTCTCCATCTTCCTCCACCTAAGCAGCTGGTTCCCCACAGCAAGACCGGGGCGTCCCTCCCTGAACGCAACGAAGGGGTCCTCAGCCACGCCCCCCACCACAACCCCTGTCATGGAGCGGGGCATGTGGACTGTGAACTCCATCGGGCGCTTGGGGAACCAGATGGGGGAATACGCCACCCTCTACGCCCTGGCCAAGATGAACGGGCGCCAGGCCTATATCCTCCCGGACATGCACCGGCAGCTGGCGCCGCTCTTCCGCATCAGCCTGCCCGTGATTTCCAATGATGTGGTCCGGAGCATCCGATGGAGGAACTATGGGCTCCACGACTGGATGTCGGAGGAGTACCGGCACATCAAGGGGAAATACGTCCGGCTGACGGGCTACCCCTGTTCCTGGACCTTCTACCATCACCTCCGGCAGGAGATCCTCCAGGAATTCGCCTTCCACGACCACGTCAAGGAGGAGGCCAACCGGTACCTGGCTGGGCTGCGTGGGCAGCACCGGAACGTGACCTACGTGGGTGTCCATGTCCGGAGGGGGGACTACGTCCGGGTGATGCCACAGATCTGGAAGGGGGTGGTGGCGGACAAGGCCTACCTGGAGAAGGCCATGGGCTACTTCCGGGACAAGTACCAGGAGCCAGTCTTCGTGGTGACCAGCAACGGGATGGAGTGGTGCCGGGAGAACATTGATGCCTCGCGGGGAGATGTGTATTTCTCAGGGGACGGGAAGGAGTCGTCGCCGGGGAGGGATTTCGCTCTCTTGGCTCATTGCAACCACACGATCATGACCATTGGGACCTTCGGCATCTGGGTCGGCTACCTGGTCGGTGGGGAGACCGTCTACTTGGCCAACTACACCCTCCCCGACTCCCCCTTCCTCCGGCTCTTCAAGCCTGAGGCTGCCTTCCTCCCCGAGTGGATCGGGATCGACGCTGATCTCTCCCCGCTGCGGAGTGGGACATAGGGGCAGAAAGGATTAAGTCTGCAGGCCACCAGCAGGATCCGCTGGGATTGTGGGCCAGCTCCGAGCTGGGGTAGGCAGCTCAGGGGAATTTAGGGGGCATCAGCATGGACCTTGGTCAGGCACTGACCAGGAGGGGGACGGGGAAAGACGATGTGTGTTCGTTCTGCCGACCTTCTCCTAGGAGTCACCAAATGGATCCATCATGAGGTTGAATGGTTAAAACTTGCTCCTCAGCTAGCTCTTTTAAAACTCTTGTCTGTAAGTTATTTGGACCTGCTGATTTTAAAATGTCTCACTTTGATAGCTGCTGTTTAGCAGCCTCCTGAGATATGAGCGGAATGGAAAGAGCATTTTCATCACCATGTGATATGACATAATCTGTTTTCTCCCCAAACACAAAACAAAAATATTTATTGAACAATTCTGCCTTTTCTGCATTATTGATAATTCTACCATTTCCATCTAAAATGCACCAATAGCATTGTCAGGATTCTTTTTGTTCCTAATATACATTAAAAAACCCCAGCCTCCTTATTGTCCTCAATGCTGCAGGCCATAGAATGTGCCTTGTGTCCCTTTGCTTCCCGTATCAATTTTCTACCATCCCTAGCTTCTGGTTTATATACTGTCCACTTCCCCCGTCCTTCCATTTGTTATTGCTGCTTTCACTTCCCCTCTAAACCAGGTCAGTCTGTGACCAGTATAGTCTTCTTCCTCAAGTGTGGAATAGTGGCTGTTGGGGCAAATAGTCAGGTGTTTGGTAAACAATCCCCAATCAATAGCCACATGGGTCTGATTAAATTCTTCCTCCAGGCTGCTTCAGTTCCTAATACTTTTCAGCTTGATGAAACTGACCCTTTGAAAAAAGCAGGGAGGGCTGGGCGCCAGGACTCCTGGGTTCTATCCCCAGCCGAGTGGGGCAGGTTCAGCAGGGCTTTGTGGGTGGGCACATACCTGGGATATAAACCAGCCCCAGTGTGCACGTGGCACAGGGCTGTAAAGCCAGAACTGCTGGGCAACTTTTACAAGCAACAATAGAATTGGAGTCACAAGGCCCCCGCCCACCCCCCCGCCCCTGGATCTAGCCTCTGCCCAGAGTTCCCCCCATATGGATCTAGCCCAGCCCTAGCCAGGGAGTGCCCCACGAAATACTCCCCTTCTCTGTCCGCCAAGGAAAGAACCCAGGAGTCCTGGCTCCCTTCCCCCACTGTAATCACTAGAACCCTCTTGCTCTTGGGCCAGCAGGAATGGGGGGCGGGGTGGAGCCCAACCCTGGGGGAAATTTACCCTCCACAGGATTGATACACAGTTCAGCAGCTGAGACCTATTAGCACCCTCTTCGCACACTGGAAGAACCCAGGCATCCGGCCGCCCTCTGCTGTGGCAGAGCCAGCCTTGAGCCCTAAGGGCTTGTGGGGAGCAGGGGTGGCTGAATCTGGTGGGGGGGAGAAGAGTGGGGGGGATCTCTCTGTCTATCACCAACACAAGCCACGTGGGAGGTTTGGGCCAGCCGGGCTGAAAGGAGAGCCTCCCCCGCAGCCATGCCCTGCCTGCTGTCTGTAACACCCTGGCTCTGTGGCTGCTGTGGGCCCCATCCTGGGACAGGGGAGGCCAGGGGAAGGGACACCGGCTCCAACCACTCGATCCAGCTGCTAAGCGATGGCCAATCAAGCCCCGCTGGGATCCCCTCCTCCAGGTTTGGTGGCCTCTGCAAACTTGATTTGTGAGGCTTTCTTCCACGTCATTGACGTTAACTAGCTCAGGGTCAGGAACCGAGCCCTGCGGGACCCGCCCCTGGAAACTTCCCCCCCCACAGCGCTCAATGGCGTGTCTCCATGTACAGGTACATTCTGAAACCTGTCAGTTGGGCGGATGTGACTCCATTTAATGAGGGCTGCACTCATTTCCTAGTGTTCTTGTTAATCAGTCACCAGCTCTCGCACCTTGCCTGACACCAACTCTGTGACCTTCCTCAACCAAACGTGCAATTGCAGCAAAAGAGCCTAGCAGGTGAGTGTGACAGGGTCTAGTTTCCATAATCCCGAGATGATGAATGATACACCCTCCTTTCACGCTTTATCAATCGAGTCCCATATCAGCTGCCCCATTATGTTCCCCGGGACTGAGGTCAGGCTGACAAGGCCCATAGTTACTTGCATCATCCCATTTACCCTTTATAAAAATTGGCACATTAGCTTTCTTCTGGACCTGCTGCAGGGCAAAATCAACATAACAGTGCCGTCAATTCCTCAGCCAGCTCTTTTCAAACTCTTCCATGCATATTATCACAACCTGCTGATATTAAAATCACTCATTTTTGTAACTGCTGTTTAACATCCACCTGAGCTACTAATGGAATGGAATGTGTGTTAGCATTATCATATGCTATGACAACATCATCTGTTTTTTTCCCAGACACAGAACAGAAATATTTATTGAAAAATTCTACCTTGTCTGCAGTATAGAAAATTCTACAATTTCCATCTAAAAGGGATTGATATCATTCTCAGGATCCTTTTTTGTTCCTAATATACATTTAAAAAAAAACACAGTATGGGTTTTAACTCTGCTTGCCATAGATGTCTCCTTGTGTCCCTTTGCTTCCCTTATCAATTTTCTACAATCCTTAGTTTCTGATTTATATATATTACTATCCACTGTCCCTTTCTTCCATTTGTTATTTATTATTTTTATAGCTGGCTTCACTTCCTGGCTTTACTTCACTTCACTTCTAATCCTGACTCACAGCTCCCCTGTTCTAACAGTTCAACCTAAGAACAAGCTGACCCCTTCTGAAGAATCCTAGGAGAAAGTTGGCAGAAGGGAGCCAGGTTGTCTTGACCCCACCCTGTGCCTGACCAACATCTGCTCTGATACACCCTGATATAATCTCCAGCGCCCTCTTCCCTGGCTGGTGGCTGGCCCGCTATCCCTGCGGGTCCTGTTGGAAGCCTTTAGGCGGGCTCTTTTCTGTCTCTCTGTCCCATTCAGCAGCGGAGAGAGATCAGCATCAATCCCGATCCAGTCAGGGAGGAAGGCAGCCTCAGGCTTGAAAAACCGCTGGTAGGGGGAATCGGGGAGCATGTAGTTGGCCAAGTAGACGGTCTCCCCCCCAGCCAGATAGCTGGCCCAGATGCCGAAGCTCCCGATGGTCATGATTGTGTGGTTGCAATGGACCAAGAGAGTGAAATCCCTCCCCGGCGAGGACTCCTTCCCGTCCCCTGAGAAATACACGTCTCCCCGCGAGGCGTCAATGTTCTCCCGGCACCACTCCATCCCATTGCTGGTCACCACGAAGACTGGCTCCTGGTACTTGTCCCGGAAGTAGCCCATGGCCTTCTCCAGGTAGGCCTTGTCCGCCACCACCCCCTTCCGGACCTGTGGCATCACCCGGACGTAGTCCCCTCTCCGGACATGGACACCCACATAGGTCACGTTCCGGCGTTGCCCACGCAGCCCGGCCAGGTACCGGTTGGCCTCCTCCTTGACGTGGTCATGGAAGGCGAATTCCTGGAGGATCTCCTGCCGGAGGTGGTGGTAGAAGGTCCAGGACCATGGGTAGCCCGTCAGCCGGACGTATTTCCCCTCAATGTGCCTGTACTCCTCTGACATCCAATTGTGTAGCGCGTAATTCCTCCACGGGATGCTCCGGACCACGTTGCCAGAGATCACAGGCAGGGTGATGCGGAAAAGCGGTGCCAGATGCTGGTGCATCTCTGGGAGGATGTAGGGCTGGCGCCCATTCATCTTGGCCAGGGCATAGAGGGTGGCGTATTCCCCCATCTGGTTCCCCAGGCGCCCGAGGGAGTTCACAGTCCACATGCCCTGCTCTGTGGCAGGGGGTGTGGTGGGGGGCAGGATGGGTGACATGGCTGGGGGCCATTCCATGGCATTGGAGGAGGGGAGTCTCTGTCCTCGGGCAGGGAACCAGCCCCTCAAGTGGAGGAAGATGGAGAGGGTCATGATGGCCAGCAGGAAGATGGAGAGATGGAGGGGCGACCGGAAGGGGACCCAGGAGACCAGGGCAGTCATGGCCAAGGTGAGGGAAGGAGGTTCCAGCCTGGGGAGAGAGGGGGTGGGTGAAAGAGGGGAGGAGCAGAGGACGGGTCATCCAGCCCCGAGTCCTACCGTTCCCAGGGTCCCAACTGAGCTGCCCCTACTTCTGCGTCCCCCAATCTCAGTCCTGCCGGTGCCCCTCACTCCCCACCCGCAGCCCCCTGCTAGCCCCACCCTGGGTTTAGTGCAGGTGCTGGAGGTCAAGGCCCCTGCTCTATCCACCAGACCCCACTCCCCTCCCAGAGCTGGGGAGAGAACCCAGGGCTCCCAGCCCCCCTGCTCTATCTACCAGACCCCACTCCCCTCCCAGAGCCGGGGAGAGAACCCAAGAGTCCTGGCTCCCAACCCCCCTGCTCTACCTACCAGACCCCACTCCCCTCCCAGAGCCGGAGAGGGAACCCAGGACTCCAGGCTCCAAGCCAGGCTAGTCTCTCCCTCTCTCCTGCCTTCCAGCTAGTATAAGAGTCTGGTCAGAAATAGGCCCCGACCAGCCCACCTAGGGCAGGAAAATGGTCGTGGGGGTCGATCATAGGGGCTGGGACCAGGACTCCTGGGTTCTCTCCCTGGCTCTGGGTGGGGAGTAGGGTCTAGCGGTTAGAGCAGGGAGCTAGGAGTCAGGAGTCCTGGGTTCTCTCTCTGCCTCGGGGGAGTGGGGTCTAGTGGTTACAGCAGTCTGCCCCACTCCCACTTTTTCATTTCTGCCTTAATGACCCCCCCCATTTGTCCCAGCTTAGCACCTGTTCCTGGGGACCAGAGGGAGCATGTCGGTCCCCACTGCCCCGTCTCTCCCCCACCCCCAGGTATTCTCCCTCCAGCGCTTCCCACCCACCGGGCCACACCTGGCAGCAGGAAGGATCCAGGTCCGGACTGAGGCGGCTGGTGGTGGCTGTACCCAGGCAGGATGGGAAGGGCTGCACCTGAGGCTGGGATGGCCCCATGGGTCCCTGCCCCAAGGGGCGGAGACAGGCCCAAGCGGGCCGGGCATCAGGGTTTGGCTCCAAACCTCTGCACTGTCCCCCATGTCCCTCTTTCGGCGGGGGGGGGGGGTGTCACGGGGAACGGTCACGTAGCCAAAACCTGGAGCCCTCCAGGCAGCATGAGCCCCCTATAGCCCAGCACCCCCGATGACACGGGGCCCCTGCTGGAGCTGGGAGCTCTGCAGGGCAGAGACAACAGCAGGGTCCCCCGCCTCTCCATGCTCTAACCACTAGACCCCACTCCCTTCCCCGATAGAACCCAGGCGTCCTGGCTCCCAACTCCCACCACCGGCTCTCGAAACAGACGTAGACACAATCTCTTTTAGAAAAATCTTTATTCCAACCATGTTTATTTCCCTATTTTTTTTTAAAAGGGAATTTTCTCTCCCTCCCCCTCCCCTCCCAAAACCTGACAGAAAGACACCCAGCTGAGCTCCAACCCCAGAGGGGGGCTGAGAACTGCCTGGGGCCCCACCCTCCCCCAGAGCTGGGCACATTCCCCGACGGGGGTCTCCCACCCCCAGCTTTGCACCTTGTGCCCCTAGCACCAATCCACCCGCCCCCCCCATCCTGGGATCAGCTGTGGGGCTAGCCCACAGGGGTGCAAACGAGTCACCCCACTTTTCCAGTCCCATCCCCTCTTCCAGTGCAGAGCCCCCCCAGCTGATGCACGGTTCAGCAGGTGTAACAGTGTTAGCACCGTCCCCCCGCCCAGAAGAAGCCAGGCATCCAGCCACCCTCTGCCTTGGCAGGGCCGACCCTGAGCCCCGCGGGAGCTGTGGGGAGCAGGGGTGGCTGAATCGGGGGGGGGGAATCTCTTTATCACCAACACATGCCGCATGGGAGTTTCAGGTCAGCTGGGCTGGAACAGGAGGTTCCCCCCACCCTGTCTGCAACGCTCAGGCTCTGCAAGCCCCATGGAAGGGTGGGGGCAGGGAAAGGGGGCGCTGCACCCTGGCAGGAGAGGGGCTGTTTCTTGGACGCTTCAGAAATGGCTTTGCCTCCTCCCTCTCCCAGTGAGGTAGGTAAGTGTGAAACCCATTTGTCAGATGGGGAAACTGAGGCACAGAGGTGACATGACTGAGCCCAGGCCAAGGTGCAGCTGGGGTTGGGACCCAGGAGTCCTGCCACCCCCCCCTTTCCCCTCACACCCCATTCCCCTCCTGCAGCTGGGAGCAGAACCAGAGTCCTGACTCCTAGCTGCCACCCCCCCAATCCCTAACCCCACTCCCCTCCCACAGCTGGGGACACAAACCAGGAGTCCTGGCTCTCAGCCCTCCCCCGTCCCCCATCCCTAGTTCTGCTCCCCTCCCTCAGCTGGGGACCAAACCCAGGAGACCTGGCTCCCCGCTCCCATGTTCTACTGTCCCCACTATCCTTTGGACCCAGCCCCCAGCTATGGAGAACCCTAAACACTACGTCATGCAGCAACTGGGGTGTGGCGTTCAGATGCCCCCTTTAACCAGCCTGAGGTCACTCCCCCACCTCCCAAACCAGTAAGGGGGCAAGGAACACCAAGCTCCGGGAATCAAGGGGGAGAGCCAGGGCTTGTTAGTAATTAAGCCCTTTGCGCCCCCCCCCCATCAGCTCCCAGGGATCAAAATCCACCAGCTGGGCCTCAAGGACCAAAACTGATGTGATTGCAAACCATCCCAGGAGCTTTCAATGCAGTCAGGCCAGACCCCTTTTTCTGGGGGGCTTCCCCCCACCCCACATAGGAAAGGTTTTTTTTTTTTTTTTTTTTATCAAACAGCACAGTTCTCCCCTCGTCCCCTGACTCCAGCAGCTGGGGATCTGAGGGAGAAAACACACCAAACTAGCACCAGAGATTGCGGGGGGGACAGGAAGAGCCGCAGCGCCCACTGGGGTTAATCAGCCCTTGCTCCATTGGGGGTCGGCCGTAGGCCCTGCTGGGGGGCTGGCTCCCATGAGTCCAAAGGAGCTACAGCCCACCAACACTGGGGGTGGGAGAAATCTGGCCCTTCCAATCTAAACGCAAGGCATGTCTCGGAGGTGAGAACTGGGGGATCAACCCGAGCCCCTAATGAGATTGACTAACGAACTCACCATCCTGTACAGCCTGTTCGGCTCAGGTGGGAACCCAGGTGTCCTGGGCCAGGGCAGCATCTGAACGCCACTCTGGGCCCCCACCAGGGGGCTGGCCTGCAAAGGGTTAAGGATGCTGGGGAGACAGGGGCCCCGTGTGCAGCCCCCCAGCTGTAGGGTGCAAGGCTGAGTTGGCACCAGCTGTTACCCAGGCTGGTCTCATAACCAGCTGCTGGGCATCTCTGTGTGCAGGGTGCCCCCCTCCGAGGTATCTGGCCCAGGCCCCACTGAAAGCCTTAGCCAAGGTCTGGGTGTGGTACACGGCCGGTAGCAGGACAGGGCAGACCTGTGCCCACAGTCTGGGGAGCGGGCAGGCGGGGCAGTGCCCTCCATCCTGATGCCCAGCACCCCGCTTTCCAGACAGTTCCCACTCTTGGGTGGGATCAAGGCCAGCGTCCCCTCAAAGGCCCCATTGCCTGTCCCCTGAGCCAGCCAGTCCCCACTCTGGGGCAGGTACCCCCTAGAGGGGAAAGGCCTCGTACCCCATTCCCTGCCCCTGAGCGAGCCAGTCCCCCCTTGGGGGCCAGATCCCAGCCAGAGCTCCCTAGAGGGGAAAGGCCCCATGTCCCAGCAGCCTGTTCGCACCCACTCCCCTCCTTGGGCCTGGGGCCTCCTGCCAAACTGACTATAAATAATCCCAAAGGGTCCCGCTTGAACCAGACACCAGAAGTCACCAACAAACCACCAGCACCCCGGGCACCCTGGTGTGGGAAGGGCGTCCGGAAAAGCTCTGTCCAATGGGGTAAGGGGGTGGCTCAGTGCAATCCTGGGGAGGGGGGAAGCGCATGTGCTTTAGAGACCCAGACCCCTGCTGGGCTAGAGCCTCTTGCTCCGGAGGGGCTCCGGCTCCTGGGCTGGGGGGAGGGGGGTGGGTCAGCCAGGTGTGGAGGGAGCTGGGCCCCTCCCGGTCCCTGAGCCTCAGGCTAACTCTTCGCTGGAGGCCACGTCGAGGTCAATCGAGCCGTGGCTCACCACCAACCGCAGGCGTTTCGGGGGGGTGAAGGGGTGAAAGGTCACCGTCCGTTTGGGCTCCTCCTGCTCCGGCCGGCGCGGCCTCACTGTCTCCAGAAGGACGTGGGCGTAGAGGGAGAGCTTGGGGTCGTCTCTGCCCGGGGGGGCCTTGCTGGCCGGCCGCCGGCGGCTCGGGCTGGGGGGGTGGGGCCTGGCAAGGGGCATGGCCTTGGCCTGCTGCCGGGCCATACTCCTGGTCAGACAGACCAGCTGGCTGGGGGGCTGAGGAGCAGGGGGGTGGAGCTGGGTGTCCCCGGCGCGGCGCTCCAGGTCTCCATCGGGGGGCCCCGAGTCCCCGGCACGGAGCCGCGTGTCCCCGGTGCGGAGCTCCAGAGCTCCACCAGGGCGCCCCGAGTCCCCGGCGCGGAGCTGCGTGTCCCTAGCGCACAGCTTGAGGGCTCCACTAGCGGGCCCAGTGACCCCGGCCCGGAGCTCCAGAACTCCACCACAAGGCCTGGTGCATGGGCGAGTCTCCTCCAAGCCCCGTCTGGGGCAGCTCCTGCCAGCCGTTCTGAACCCGTGCAGCTCCCAAGCCAGGGGGGCTTCCGCCTCAGAGCCCTGCCCGGCCAGCCCCCTGGACCGCCTGCCCCCCAGCTCCACGTGGGTCGGGCCGGGTGGCGTGGGCCGCGGGACACCCAGGCCGGCGGCCGTGCAGCAGCTGTCGTCCCGCTGCGCCCGGCAGCATCTGCGCAGGGAGCGACGGAGGACGACGGTGCTGGCTGGTGCAGGGCCCGGCTGCCTGGCCCTGGGGCCCCACCATGGCAGGGTGACCCACAGCGGCTTCCGCAGCCGACAGCCGGCTCCCCCCGTGGCCTGGCAGGCCACACAGTCGTGCAGGGAGATCCGCAGGTCCTTCACTGGGCCGGCGCCCAGAGCTGCGAGAGAGGAGGCCGGTCCGCGGCACGGGGCCCAGAGCTGGGAAGCTGTAGGAGGACAGAGAAACGCACGTCAAAAGGCGCCGGGACGCAGCTCCTCTGGGGTGGGGCAGCCCGCCCCCCGCCGTTCCCTGCTGAGCTCCCCCAGGCTGGGGCTCCTACCGCAGCCACGCTCCCTCCTGCGCCGGGCCCTGCGGCGTCGCCGCATGCTCTGTTGTTGCGCCTGTTTGGAGACCCGCCCCTTCCAGCGCTGCAGCCGCCCGTCCGTCTCCCGGAGCAGGTATTTCTTCTGGGCTGAGGTAGATTGCGAGGGGTCCTTCTTGCGCAGCCGGAAGGCACCTTCCCCCTTCCTGAGGAAGCAGAGACCTTGCAGACTGGAGCGCAGGAGTCCTGGCTCCCTCCCCTCCACGCCCTGCTCTACCCACTAGGCCCCACTCCCCTCCCAGCGCTGGGGAGAGAACCCAGGAGTCCTGGCTCCCGGCCCCCCCCCACACACTTTACCCAATGGACCTCAGTCCCCTCCCAGAGCCAGGACAGAACCCAAGAGCCCTGGCTCCCAGCCCCCCCTCCCACAGGGCAGCCCCTCTCCCAGCCCCCACACCTCTCACAGGTGCAGCATTCGCACAGCTCGTTGTTCTCCCCGAAGAAGCCGTCGCCATAGAAGCAGGTGATCTCGTCCTCCGGCTCGATGTCCCTGAGTACCTTGACGCAGGCCGTGTTCCCCTCCGTTGGGACAAACTGGGGGAACAGGGGGCATTAGCCAGGGCCCCACTGGGGGATAGGGCGCAGATTGGGGGAGGGGGGGCTGTCCCTCTCTGGCCATGAGGAGTCCACAGCACACGTCAGCTCCACCCCCCAAACCCCCACAGCAAGGCTGATCTCTCCTCAATGCCCCCCAGCTGCTCACAGCAGGGGTCTCAAAGCCCATGGCTAATCACCCCTAAGCCCCAATTTACAGATGGTGGGGGGCACTTCTCCTTGCACCTCCCTTCCCCAGGGTCTCACATTCAGTGGGGGAGAACCCAGGAGTCCTGGCTCCCCCCCAACCACTAGACCCCTCTCCCCTCCCGGAGCCAGGACAGACCCCAAGCCCCCTTACCTTGCAGTTTGGCCTGCAGTCTGGCAGGTTCCACGGTGGGATAACAGGAGACACAAGAGAGACAAGCCAGAGAACAGGGTCAGACGCCTACGACTCCCCCAGGCTCAGAGCAGATCCCCACAGAGCCCCCAGGGACCCTCGGGGTGAGCTAAGCACAGGCTGCTGCTCGAGAGAGTGGCCAAAGTACGAAGGGGTGGTACACATCCTGCCCCTCTAGGGGGCGCCAGCGCCCACCCAGCCCTGGCCAAGGTCTGACCGTGGAGAACAGACTCACCCCTGCCAGTGTCAGAGCTGGTGCTCGGTGACCCCTACAGCACCGAGACCAAGGGGTGGGGGGGCCAGGGAGACAGATCCCACTGCTGCCCCCCAAACAGAACCCTGCTGTGCAGGCAGAGGGAGGCTTGTGTCTGTGCAGATCTCAGAGAGAACACGGGGCTCAGGGTCGGGAGTGAGGGGCATCAGCAGGTCTCGGAGGAGCCCAGGCTGGGCTAGCAGAGGCTAGCCACCTCGGGAGCGGGCGGGGCCCGGCCAGGCTCGGGGAGGAGCCCAGGGCTGGGCTAGCCAGCTCAGGGAGGAGCCCGGGGTGGGCTAGCCAGCTCAGGAGCGGGCGGGGCCTGGCTGGGCTCAGGGAAGAGCCCCCCCACATCATGGTTGATGAAGGCAGCAGGGGATGGGGGAGGAGCCAAGGGCTGGGCTAGTCGGGTCAGGAGCAGGGCCCGGCGGGGCTGGGGGAAAGAGCCCAGGGCTGGGCAAGCTGGGTTGGGAGTAGGCGGGGCCCGGCCAGGTGAACCGGGTCAGGAGTGGGCGGAGCCCAGCCAGGCTGGGGGAGGAGCCCCCCACACCACGGTTCATGAAGGTGGCGGGGGGTGGGGGAGGAACCCGGAGCTGGGCTCGCCAGGGCGGGGCCCGGCCGGGCTGGGGGAGGAGCCCCCCGCACCGTGGTTGATGAAGGCGGCGGGGCCCAGCCAGAGCTGGGCGCATTGCTTGCGCGTGGAGTACATGATGCTGAAGTCGTTCTCCCCAGCCCGCAGCAGGCTCTCGTCCGGCTCCGTCAGCTCTGCAATGCAGCCCACGAGCAGCTCCAGCTTGTCATTCTTCCTCCTGCCGGGCGTTGGGGGACAAGTCAGAGGAGCCTGTCCAGCCCCCACACCGGGCGCTATGGGGTGGAGTGCCGGGGCTGCTCAGATGGGGACCCCTCTGCGCTGGGGCACTGGGGCTGGTTAAACTGGAACCCCTCGTCCAGCACTGAAACAGCTGCTCTGGGGTGGGGCGGGCGGCTATTATATGGGGACCCCTCCCCTGGTACCAGGACATGGTCGCTCTAGGGTGGGGCGGGGGACTGGTTATACGGGGACCCCTCACCTGGTACTGGGACACGGCCGCTCTGGGGTGGGGCGGGGCGGGGCGGTAGGGCTGGTTATACGGGGATCCCTTCCCTGGCATCAGGACATGGTCACTCTTGGGTGGGGCAGGGGGCTGGTTATGTGGGGACCCCTCACTTGGTGCTGGGACACGGCCGCTCTGGGGTGGGTGTGATGAAGCAGGACTCTTCTTAATGTTTCCTCTGAATATTGTGGGGGTGCCTCAGTTTCCCCTATGCAGCTCTTAAGTATCTAGGTGGTGGGATAAGGGTGTATGATCGTTGCAGAGCCCTAGAGGGCAGGTGTGGGCAGGGGTCTGGACACAGAGAAGGGCCGACACCCTGTTTCCTGGCAGCTGATGGCCTGGGCCCCTCCCCCCTGTAAGGTGAGAGCTAAAGGGTTGGAGAACAAAGGGATCCGGTGCCCTCCTGGCCTGGGAAAGGGACAAAGCCCAGAGGAGGAGGGGCTGGAGGGGGAGGCAGTTTGGGGCGGCTGGGGACATGGAGTAAAGTGCAGACGGGGTTGTCTGGCTCACTGCCCCCAAAATGGCCCCCAGGACCAGCTGAGAGGTCCTGTTCTCTGCACCTACAGGCTCTGTTTTAGACCATGTCCCTGTCGTCTAATAAACCTTCTGTTTTACTGGCTGGCTGAGAGTCACGTCTGACTGTGAAGTTGGGGGGCAGGACCCTCTGGCTGCCCCAGGACCCCGCCTAGGCAGACTCACTGTGGGAAGTGCATGGAGGGGCAGAGGATGCTGAATGCTCCGGGGTCAGCCCCAGGAAGGGGGAAGCCGGGTGAGCTGTGTGTCCTGCAGACAGGCTGCTCCCAGAGGGGAGACTTCCTGACTGGCTTCGTAGGGAGCAGTTCCAGAGCATCGCCCGGGGACTCCATGACAGGGGGGCAGGGGGCTAGTTATATGGTGACCCCTCACCTGTCACCAGGACGTCGACACTCTGGGGTGGGATGCGGGGCTTGGTTATACGGGACCCCTCACCCAGTGCTGAGATGTGGCCCCTCTGGGGTGGGGCACGGGGCCTACGTAAATGGGGACCCCTTGCCAGGACACAACTCCTCAGGGGAGGGGGCTGGGTATATGGGGACCCCTTGCCCAGCACTGGGCCGTGACCACGCAGGGGTGGAGCGCTGGGGCTGGGTATATGGGGAACCCCTCACCCACAGGGGTGGGGTGAGCCGAGGACCCCATACCATGACTTTGTGGACACCACCTGGGCCCCGTTGGTCTCCAGGGAGTAGCGGCTGCACGGCAGGATCACGAATCCGCTCTCCGGGAGAAAGATGCGGAGGTAGCGGAATATCTGGGGAGAGAGGATTCGAGAGGAACCATGAACCGGGGTGAGAACCCAGGAGTCCTGGCTCCCAGGCCCCATTGCCCTGCTCTAATCACTGGCCCCCGGGCCGGGCCATGACCTGGGACTCACGTGGGTTTTCAGCGCCGTCTCCTGCTGGCGGCTGCGGCTCTTGAAGTACGGGCCGGCCCATTCGCCCAGCATGAGGGCACGGTAGGCGGCATCCAGGTCCCGGCGCCGGCGAAACGCCTCCACCGCCTCCCGCAGGTGGTGCTGCCTCCGGATGGCAGGGAGCGGGCTAGGGGGAAGGAGAGAACTGGGGTGCCACAGAGTCCTGATCACAGCCCCCCACCTCCGCGCCCCTCCCCAGCTCTGCCAGTGCCCCTCACTCCCGACCCGCAGCCCCCTGCTAGCCCGGCCCTGGGCTCCCCCCGGCTCTGCCGGTGCCCCTCACTCCTGACCCACAGCCCCGCCCTGACCTGACGTTCATCTTGTGGGTCTTGAAGCCCAGGTAGGAGTCGAGCACCAGGCTGGTGGCCAGGTCGTCATTCTCACACAGCTCCTTGGCCGTCACCCGCGTGGAGCCCATGGTCCGGCCAGACGCATGCTGCTGGCCGCTGCGCGCGGGGGGGGGAGAGGGGCGTGAGCAGGACAGACAGGAGCAGCCCCGGAGCCCCACCCCTGGGGGACCCTGCAGCTCCCCCGGGCCCTCAGCATCTCTGCCCCACCCAATTCGGGCAGAGGATGGCAGAGGCGGGGCATTTGGGGCTGGGCCGCGGCCCCTCTGGGGTGGCGCGAGGGGACGGGGGAGCCAGGGATCCCTGCAGGGAAGAGCAGCCCAGCACCCCCTACTCCGTCCCTCCGCTCCCAGCCCCAGGGGCACCGCTCAGGCTCGCAGAGCCCCAGCCCCCGGGGGGTCCCTTCAGCCAGTAAGAGGGACCAGGAACGCGACAAAAACAGGAGCCTGCAAACCCCCCAGAGGCCACATGCAGCAGCTCATTACTGGTTCCCCCAGCGCCCCCCCCCGCCGAGCCGGGGAGGGAACCCCGGAGTCCGGGCTCCCAGCCCCCACCCAGGAGCTGCGCAGCCGCCGACCTGCGGGGGCCCGATCCGCGGGGCTGGCGGCGCGGGGACAAACCCCGGGGGGCTCCATGGCGCCGCCGCCGGGACTCCTGGGTTCTCGCCCCACTGGGCCACGTGGCTCCGTGCCTCAGTTTCCCCTCTTCGGGCCGGGAGCGGGGGGGGGGTTCCGCGGCCCCACCCCAGACAGAGCCGCCCCCGCTGCCCCGCGGCGTGTGGAGAGCAGCGCCCGGGGGGGGGGCGGCTGGCAGAATGGGGGGGTCCCGGGGGAGCGGGCGGCGGCGCTGGGGGGGGCACCTGGGACAATGGGGGGGTGGTTAGGGAGGAACCGCCATCGCCCCTCCCCCCGCCGCGCGCCCCGCACCCGCTCGCGCCTCACCTGCCCCAGCCGCCGCCGCCGCCGCCTCCTCGGCCTCTCTCTCGCCGCCCCCCTGGCGGGGCCCCCTCGCCCCTCGCCCCGCCCCCGCGCGCGACCCATTGGGCCCGACCCGGCCCCGCCGCTTCCCATTGGGCCAGCCCGGGTGCCTGGCGCTCCTTGCCCCGCCTCCTCCGCGGCCCGCCCCTCCACCCTCCGGCGGCCATTGGGTGTTCGCAGTGTTTGTCACCCGCTCGCCCCGCCCCCCTCACCCGCCCCGCCGGACTTTCGACTCTTTCCATTGGCGCGACCAGGTGTCTGTCAATCTTTCGTCCGGCCCCTTCTCTCCCCATTGGGTTCCTGGGGAATCGCACAACCACCACCCGCCCCGCTCCTCAGACGCTTCCTATTGGACTACTCGGGTGCCAATCCTTTTTTCCTGCCCTCTGGAGTCCCGTTGCTCTCTTTCTTAGCATCTCCGGGATCTATAGGTTTGCCCCGCTATCAATCTAATCTCACTCCCGCCACTCACCGAGAAAGGACCGCCTCGCGGCCTCTACCAGCGTCCATTGGTCGAAGCCCCTGTCGATCATCCTATTCCTACCCCGTACTCCCAGTATCCTCTCTGATTGGTCCTGCTTCTTCTTTTCTATTGGACAGTCAATCTGGCAATCACTACGCTTTGTCACACCCAGCCGCAAACCGGCCCATACTCCTCATTGATTGGCCCACTCCCTCTGATTATTGGCTCTAACAGCTGCCAATCATCTATTGTTACCCAGGTAGCCCACGTGGGTTACTAGTGGGGGGGTGTCTCAACAAAATTTTATTGACAACCTGCTCAAGTGCACAAGAGCCCTGAGTTCCTGTAGGCCCTACAATAAACACTTGGTAAACATATTGGCCACTTCTCATGGTGTAAATAAAGATAGACACAGGCAGATGGAAAAGGAAGCCCCTGGGTCCAAGGCCAAGCAATTTTATCACCAGCCCCTCTCAGGCATGTATAGGCCTTGCATTTTTGTAGGCCCTACAGTAAACACTTCATGAATATTTCTCAAGCTTTAAATAAAAAATAATTAAAAAGAAAAAGGAAACAGGCTCAAAACAAGACAAGCGGGTCAGCATTGCGCCAGCCCCTCTCAGGCCTTGAGTTTTGGTAGGCCCTATGGTAAACATAAACCTTCACCAGCAATTAAGTCCAAGCGAGGGGATTTCAGAGGTGGGAAGGGGAACCAAACCGGGTACAGGGGAGGAAGACTCCTCAGAGACACACGCTGAGACGGGTACGGAACAGTCTACGGTGGGGAGCAG
The DNA here is from genome assembly GCF_009764565.3 of Dermochelys coriacea. Lineage (NCBI taxonomy): Eukaryota > Metazoa > Chordata > Testudines > Dermochelyidae > Dermochelys > Dermochelys coriacea. The sequence continues at coordinate 14,108,755 of NC_050090.1, forward strand.
CTGCTAAGCCGGGCGAGGGGGGTCCCTGGATAACTAGCCCCTGTGCCCCACCCCAGAGGCAGTCGCATCTCAGTGTCCCCGTATAAACTCATTCCTGGCTCCAGGACACCTGCAGGCCAGGCAGCGGATATGGCCAGGCCAAGGTCTCCGGACGTCAGCAGGAACAAGCTGTCAGAGGACTCTCACACCCTGGCCCGACTCCCTGGGGAGCCGACTGGGCTCGGCTGGGATGGAGCCTGTTGTCGATTGACCCCCAGACCACCCCGAACCACTGGTGAGGCCCAGATGTCGGAGGAGGGATCTGCTGAGGACAGGCTGACTGTGGGGCGGGATACAGGGTCTTTCCCCACTAGAAGCGCCGTCTCTGATTTGGCCCCCCCCTCTAGACGCCACTCCCCTCTCAGAGCCAGGGAAAGAACCCAGGAGTCCTGAGTCTGTGATTTTAAGAGCATTCAACAATCTCCTGCCCAATGTGATGGTAGAGGCTGGCTGTGGGCGCAGAGCCCGCCCCGTGTTCTGTTGGGGTGAGCCCTGCCGCCCTGCCCCGTGGATAATCCCTCCCAGGTACAACCCTCCACACCCTGCACTTTGGCCTCAGCCAACTCCCAGAGCTGCTCTCTGTCCCTGGGGTGGGACCATGCCAGGTGACAGGGTCCCTGTGCCTCCAGCCACGTGCGGGGGCAAAGAAGCCGGGCGGGCAGCTCAGGAGATGTCTCTGTGAGAGAGGCTCAGAGGGGTAGGTATGTATCAGCCCGATCTCATGTGAGGGAAACTGAGGCACTGAGCCAGGGAGCTGAGGTCAGAAGTGGTCGCAGCAGGAAGGGAACCCAGGCTCCCAGCCCCCACTGCTCTAACCCCTAGACCCCACTCCCCTCCCAGAGCTGGGATAGAACCTCCTCCAGCCCAGATCCTGGTGGGGGGGGGAGAGATATTTCTTGCTCCTAAGTACAGCCCAGCCAGGTGTCTCTGAGACCCCCCCTCCAGCACTCCCTCCTCCCCAGGGCAGCAGCATGGGGCAGCCCCGACCCTCCTGCATGTGGGGGAGGGACATTAGAGGTGACCTGTGCCTTTAAATAGTGGGAGGGGGCTGGGGTGGGGGATGTTTTAAAGGGCTCCCCCAAGCTGCAGTCTCTCTTTGGTGGGGGGGAGAGAACCCAGCCTTCTGGAGAGGGAAGGAATGGGGGGGGTGGGGGCTCTCCTCCCTCACCAGAGTCTCACCCCCTTTCTCCTGTTTAGGTCTCTGCCATGTGGGGCTGGGCCCTGCTCCCCATCCTGCTGGTCATCTGCGGCACCGTGGGCTTCTGGGTGGTGTAAGTAACATGTATGGGGGGTAGATGAGCCCCCCATTCTGCCTGGGGCTCCCTGCCTGCCTTAGGTGGGGAATGGGGCATGGGGCCTTTCCCCTCTGGGGGGTGCTGGCTCCCATCCAGCCCCAGGGCAGGGGCTGGCTGACTCAGGGGGTAGAGAATGGGGTCTGGGGTCTGTCCCCTCTAGGGGATGGGTGAGAGGGAGGACACTGAGGAGGGGGTTCGATGGGGTGACTCTGAGGCCCTCGTCTCCTGCTCCCCTTCCCTTCGGGGCCAGCTTGGTCACACACACACCCCTGTTTCCCCACAGATACGCCATGTCCGTGGCCAATGGGTCTGTGAACGTCACAGTCATGTTCCCGTATATCAGGTAGGTGGGTCAGATGCTGATCTCAGTCCCTGGGATCAATCCGGAGTCACACCTGTTTGCACTGGGGGCAGGACTGGATTCTGATCTCAGCCCCCAGGGGACAATCCAGATTCACAGCTGACTGCAGTGCGGGTAGGGCTGGGTTCTGATCTCAGCCCCCAGGGGACAATCTGGAGTCACTCCTGTTTGCACTGGGGGCAAGGCTGGGTTCTGATTTCAGCATACACACCCCTGCTGCCAGGGCAGCGAGTGATTGGGCAGGGTCAGAGCCCGGCTGTATCTGTTGGGGTCTCTCTCAGGGATTTCTCTAGACTGCCCGCTGAATTTCCCCAACACCCCCCCCCCATTTACATGCAGTGTTGCCAGTTTAGTCATGGGTTGGAAATGTGAATGGAAATTGAAACCTGAATCCACATTTTGAAAGCATACCCACTGTCTGAGGAAAAGCAGAAGGGGTTGAAAAAGAATGAACCAGGACTCGCCGCCTCACGCAGCCGTTATTTACGACAACGTCAGCCCATTTGGTTCGGCTGTCTTGGCCAGCCTCCTCGTTTCAACCGATGATTTAAGAGCCAGGTCGGAGCGAGCCCTCCCCCGACAGCTCGTGATGAGCCAGGGGTGGGTGGAGAAGGCTTCAGGACCAGACGGTATTTACACGAATGCACCGGCTCCGCCGTGGTGTCCGGCAGCCGGAGCTGTGCTGTTGGCGTGATCGATTTTGGCCGGTGTTGGTTACAAATCACCCAAGTATTAAATGTGGGGGGTCATGACCTGTTCTGGTTGTCGGAGTAAAGGACAGCAGAACTGTCCTTAGCCTGCCTGCACAAGGGGGTCTCCCTCGGGGCTTCCTTCGTGCCAGGGCTGAGCCCCCGGCCGTGCGTAGCCCTGGGGCCTCCGGGCTTGTTGCGTCCGTTATGAAAGTAACAAACTTGCGTGAGCCCCGGCACCTCTTTCCTTAGGATTTAAGCCCCAGTCACCTGCTAAGCAGGAGGTTTGGATGCCAGATCCTAGCACAGGGAGGGGGGGGGGGGCCACCGGTGTTTTGCTAGGTGGGGTGGGCACTATTTGACCTGCTCCTGTTTCGAGACAGAGCTGATTAGGCTCCATTGAGCGTCTTGCGGTTGAAGCGACGGCTAAAGCTGAAATCACGGATACTCCGGTCTAAGACCCGCTGTGGGACGGTGTTTCTGTGGAGGAGACGCCCCCGCCTGCACTAGCAGCGAGATTTCCCCCCCACCCCCGAGAGCTGAAATCACTGAGTGCCGGGGGGAACGACGAGAGCCCGACTCGCAGGGGTCCCGGTGGCAGCACAAGGTGACGGTGCAGGGCCACTGGGGACGGAGCCGGGCAGTGAACGGTGGCCCGACAAGCAGCGGCCAGAGCCTTGGACGATGTTTCCGTGACTTCGCTCCAGGATGAGAGATTTGTGACTGGGAAACGTGTATAAACACGTTTCCTGGTAGGCCAAGATTTGTAAAATGCATTATTGGCCACGGACGTGCTCCCCACATCATCGCTAGCTCAAGAGGTCGTTATCTTGGGGAGTGTCTGGACTCAACTTTTTGATTATTCTAATTATTTTTCGGTCAAAACGGCCAGCCTGGGTCAGACCAATGGTCCCTCTAGCCCAGTGTCCAGTCTGCCGACCGTGGCCAGTGCAGGGCGGCCCAGAGGGAACGACCAGGACAGGGACTGGTGCGGCGATCCATCCCCTGCCGTCCGGCGCCGGGCGATCAGAGGCAGGGGATGCTCAGCGCATGGAGTTGCATCCCTGCCCGTCCTGGCATTTTTCGGTTTTTACTATGGTGCCATCCAGCCCACCTTTGCCCTCACGGTCTCACCCCTCGTCGGCCCTCCCCCACCCCGCCCCATCCATTTCAGTTCCCTGGTCTCTCTCCTCTTTCCCAGCACCTGCGGATCTGACCCTCCCCAGAGCTGCATCTTCGGTCAAGTGCTGAACATGGGGGCGTTCCTGGGTAAGTGACCCTGGAATCAGCCACCTCTAGGGGGCGCCGGCTCCCATCCAGCCCCAGGGCAGGGACTGACTAGCTCAGGGGGGCAGGGAATGGGGCCTGGGGCCTGTCCCATCTAGGGGGCGCTGGCTCCCACCCGGCCCCAGGACAGGGACTGGCGGGCTCAGGGGGGCAGGGATTGGGGCCTGGGGCCTGTCCCATCTAGGGGGCGCCGGCTTCCACCCGGCCCCAGGACAGGGACTGGCTGGCTCAGGGGGGCAGGGAATGGGGTGCGGGGCCTGTCCCCTCTAGGGGGCGCCGGCTCCCACCCAGCCCAGGGCAGGGACTGGCTGGCTCAGGGGGGCAGGGAATGGGGTGCGGGGCCTGTCCCATCTAGGGGGCGCCGGCTCCCACCCGGCCCAGGGCAGGGACTGGCTGGCTCAGGGGGGCAGGGAATGGGGTGCGGGGCATGTCCCCTCTAGGGGGCGCCGGCTCCCACCCGGCCCCAGGACAGGGACTGGCTGGCTCAGGGGGCAGGGAATGGGGTGCGGGGCCTGTCCCCTCTAGGGGGCGCCGGCTCCCACCCGGCCCAGGGCAGGGACTGGCTGGCTCAGGGGGGCAGGGAATGGGGTGCGGGGCCTGTCCCATCTAGGGGGCGCCGGCTCCCACCCGGCCCAGGGCAGGGACTGGCTGGCTCAGTGGGGCAGGGAATGGGGTGCGGGGCCTGTCCCCTCTAGGGGGCGCCGGCTCCCACCCGGCCCAGGGCAGGGACTGGCTGGCTCAGGGGGCAGGGAATGGGGTGCGGGGCCTGTCCCCTTTAGGGGACACCGGCCCCTCTGACCTGGGCTGTCTCCGCTCCCAGTCACCCTGATCAGCTACCTGAGGTTCCAGCAGGTTCGGGACTGGGGGTGTCCCTGCGCCCTGAACACGGCCGGCCTCTGCCTGGGGCTGCTCTGTGCCCTAGGAGCCTCTGTCGTGGGCAACTTCCAGGTACGGTGCTGGGGGGCACTGGGGGGGGAGGGAGGCTCAGCTGTGGGTGCTGTATGGGGGAACCAGGGGAGTCCAGCAGGGGGCACCGTGCAGAGGGAGGGGATCCCAGCGGGGGGAGGGAGCGCTGTGGGGGGGGGACTGTGTGTGGGGGTGAGGAGCCCAGCGGGGGGGAGCACTGTGTGTGGAGGGGGGGCTGTATGTGGGGGTGGGGAGCCCAGCGGGGGGGGTGCTGTGTGTGTGTGGGGAGGGGGGCTATGTGTGGGAGTGGGGAGTCCAGCGGGGGGGGTGCTGGGTGGGGGCGCTCTCCCACCTGCTCCCTTCCTGCCTTGGCAGCTAAGTAACCAGCTGGAGACTCACATCTTTGGGGCGTTTCTGGCCTTCGTCGTGGGTGTTGTTTATTTCTGGGTCCAGGCCGCGCTGACCAAACGGGTGAAGTCGCATCCTGGCGGGCGTTGGATCGGACCAGCCCGGTTCTGTCTCAGTGCGGGCAGCACGGCCCTGCTTGTGGCCAGTATCCTTGGCGTGGAGGGGCAGGGGCAGGGCTGGGGGGAGCCCAGAGCCGGGTGAGCAGGGGGCTGTGGGTTGGGCGTGAGGGGCTGGGGCGGGGGGAGCTCAGGGCAGGGTGGCAGGGGGCTATGGGTCGGCGTGAGGGGCAGGGGCGGGGGACTGTGGGTCGACATGAGGGGCAGGGGCAGGGCTGGGGGGAGCTGAGGGCGGGGTGGCAGGGGGCTGTGGTCAGTATGAGGGGCAGGGGCGGGGGACTGGATCGGCGTGAAGGGCAGGGGCAGGGCTGGGGGGAGCTGAGGGCGTGAGGGGCAGGGGGCTGTGGGTCGGCGTGAGGGGCAGGGCTGGGGGGAACTGAGGGCAGGGTGGCAGGGGGCTGTGTTCAGTATGAGGGGCAGGGCTGGGGGAGCCCAGGGCCGGGCGAGCAGGGGGCTGTGGGTTGGGCGTGAGGGGCCGGGATGGGGGGAGCTCAGGGCGGGGTGGCAGGGGGCTGTGGGTCGGCGTGAGGGGCAGGGGCTGTGGGTCGGCGTGAGGGGCAGGGCTGGGGGGAACTGAGGGCAGGGTGGCAGGGGGCTGTGGTCAGTATGAGGGGCAGGGCTGGGGGAGCCCAGGGCCGGGCGAGCAGGGGGCTGTGGGTTGGGCGTGAGGGGCCGGGATGGGGGGAGCTCAGGGCGGGGTGGCAGGGGGCTGTGGGTCGGCGTGAGGGGCACCGCCCAGCCGTTGCCCCTTGACTCGGGCTCCGTGTTCGCTCTGCACGGGCTGGGGCTGCGGTCGGAAGCTGCCGCCTGCGAATGGAGCTTGGCCCTGACCCTCTTCGTCCTCTTCGGCCTCTTCGCCGTGGATTTCCGGTACATCGAGTCCTGCTCCGTGGGGCTGCAGCACCGGGCACCCCCAACTGCCCTGGAGCTGGGCGCCGCCTCCACCCAGACCCTGGCGCTCTAGCCCCGGCCCCACCTGGACTGGCCCCCCCACGGCTCTGGGGCAGGGACCCTTGGATGGCCGCCCCCAGCTCTTCCCCCCACCCCCACTGCGGGCACTGCTGGCGGGGGAAGCTCGCAGCGCTGGGGGCTGGCTGGCTGCTGGGAGCGAGACTGGGGGAGCCACGGTTCTGGTGCATGTGTGTGGGGGGAATGTTCACAGACCCCCTTATTTCCCCCCCTCCCCCAGGACAGAAGTGGTCTCACCCCCCCACACATACAGAGCGGGCTGTAATAAAGGGGGGATTTCTCAGATCTGGTGCCTCTGTCACATTTAGATGGCCGAGGGGCCTGGCCCTGCCCCCCAGCACCGAGAGCTTGGGATGGGGGAAGGCAGGGGAAGGAGCAGAGATTGCCCCCCATACCCCACTCTGCCCGGGGAGGGCAGGGCATTCCTCACAAGGGGGGGTGGGAAGCTAGCTAGAGCCAGGCCACCTGGGTTCTTTCCCTGATGCTGGGAGGGGAGTGGGGTCTCGTGGTTGGGGGGGGTTCAGAGCCAGGACTCCTGGGTTCTATGATCAGCAGGGGCCTGATGAGAAAAGGCCGGTGGGCGAGGGGTTACAATCCTCTCATCTCTCAATGTTTTTTTTTGGCGGGGAGGGGGAGATACGGACCAGCAGCTCGGGCTGCACCCCAAGAGCACCCCACAATCACTGTTTGCTTCATCTACCCAGAGCACCCGTGAAGCTAAGGGAGAGCTGGCACCCCCTAGAGAGGAAAAGCCCCGGGCTCCATTCCCTGCCTCCCCCCAACTCCCCAGATTCCTCACACCTGGGTTTGCAGCCGGCTGGGGGTACCTGGGTTTGGTGGCACTGATTGGTGGAGTTTGAGGGCTGTTGGGGGGCTAGACTGGGGATGTGGGGGGCTGAGTGGGGTTGAAAGTGAGTGGTGCCGGGGGGGGAGGGAAAAGGAAGAACAAACCCCTGTAGCCCCTGGGGTGATTGGGGTTGGGGTGGGGGGAGAGGCTGGGAGAGGTGGGAAGGGGTGGAGGGAAATCTGGGGGGGGCAGCAAATAGGGAGTTGGGGGGAGATCAGGGGCTGTGGTGGGCGAGGGGCCCTGGAGGGAGGGGCTGGCACTGGGATGTCTGAGTCCAGGCGGGGTGGGGGTGGGAGGACAAACAGTATAAGGCCCCCCCGTTGGGGGGGGTTGGTTCTTGGTCAGTTTTTTCTGTTTGTATTTTGGTTTTTTTGAGCATTACTGACCCCAAGAGAGTGGGGGGGGACACACAGAGCTGCAGCCCCTTGCTAGTCCGGCCCTGCTGGTGCCCCTCGCTCCCCCCCCCCCCCGCAGCTCCCTGCTAGCCCAGCCCTGGGGTTTTGGCCCATGGAAGAAGCAGTTCCCAGAAGCTGATGCAAGCCAAGGCCAGTTCCCCTTCACTTCCCATCCTGCACGGCCCCCACCCCAGAGGGGCCGCCTCTCATGGTCAATCCCAGGCTGAAAGGGAATCTGGGGGGCCGGGAGCAGTCTGGGACATCGGGTCTGGTTTGGTCCATGCTGGGAATCGGTGCAGAGGGGAGCAGGGGGTTGGCAGAGGGAAAAGTGGAGGGGGGGGCATCTTCCCCTTTGAGCTGCACCTGGATGGCTTGGTGGCTTTACTCTGGCCATGCCCCCATGTAAATTATCTTAACCAGCTTCAGATCACTTTAGTTTAAATCTGGTTCCATTTTCCATCACCTTTTGTAACCGGGGCTCAGAATCCACGCTGGACCCTGTGTGGGCGAAGGTGAGAGCGGATGCCCCCCAAGCTGTGGGGTGGGCGGACGCTGCCCCGCCAGCCTTTCCAGGCCGGTTACCCCCTCAAGCTAGGGAGCGGGGAACCCCCCCCGGCCTTGCCCCAGGGCGGAGCGGGAGTGGTGCTGCCATGGGCTAAACCCGTTTGATTCAGTGCCAGTTTGAGCCTGGGTTTTAACCAGGTTTCAATCTGGTTTAGAGGCTTCCCTTGCCGGGTGGGGGAGAGGGGGGGTGTCCTTAACAGGAGCCAGCTAAGGCTGGGTTAGCCCCTAAGCATGGACGCTTTTGCCTGAGGTTGGCTTGGTCTGCACGGAAAAGTTACGTGGGCCGACTACTCCAGTCCAAACCGGCTTTCAGCCCCCCGGAAGGAGGCGTGGGGTTAGTGGGGCAAATGGGTTGATGTTCACGTTGGGTAAGAAATCATTGACGGTGGATCATGGCTGCTGTGAAGCGTGTCTACACTTGGGAGTGGGTTTCACTCCGGTTTAACAAAACCGATTCAGCCCAGTCTACACGCACTCAAGGCACATCGGTTCGGCAAGAACTCTCGTTCCCAGCCTAGGTGGAGCTGCTTTTGTGACCGGCGACGTGATGCGTTACCCTCCTACGACTCCAGGCTCGTGATTTGGCCCTGGGATCTTCCCCAGCTCAGCCCAGGGCCCCTGGCTGCTCGGGGAGCCGTTCCCCTTTGTACAAATCATTTACTAGACCCCGGGCTGGGCGCGTGCTCAGCTGGGAGCTGGACGACCCGACTTCCGCTCCCGGGTAGCAATCCGGCAACTGGCGGATCTGAACCTGGCCCAAATCGCTAGGCTAGTCGCTCGCTCCCCCAAATCAACACCCCTCTGGCCGGATAGTGACTCAAATGCCATTGGATGCGGGGCAGATCTTCGCCTTCCCGGCCCAGAAATCCTTGAAGGTGGCTCCTTGCTGCTACAAAGCCGGGTGAAGCGCGTCTACACTTGGGAGCAGGGAGGTTTCACTCCGGTTTAACAGAACTGATTTCGCCCCGGTCCCTGCGCACCCAAGGCCTAGGGCCCTTTGCCGTGGCCTAGCCCAGGAGAAGGATCATGAAACTCGGGAGCCTTCGATTTTCAGCCGCCCGCGTCGCTTTTCCCCGCCCGCAAGGAGGCGGCTCGGAATTGACAGCAAGGCGAAGGAAGAAAGACGCGGCCAGAGCCCAATATCATCCCTCTGCCTTCTGAGCGTTTACCGGGGCCGGTGGGGTTTAATGGCTTATCGGTTCCCAACAGCGGCCGCCATTCGGAAACCAGCGGCTCCCCCCCGGCGCCCCCCCCCGCTCCCCATCGTTTCGTGCGACAGTGCAAACGGCGCCCCCAGGCGGCCAGCGGCATCAGCCCCAGCGAGGCGGGAGGAGGACACAGTGGGCCCGCGGCGACGTCGGTCCCTTTCTTTCCACGGATCCACCGCGGAAGCCGAGGGGAGCCGGCGGGGAGGGGACCCCGACGCCCCCGTGGGGGAAAGCACCGGTTCCCTCCCTGCCTGGCTGGGGCAGGAGCTGGGGCAGATTCAGCAGGCGAGAGAAGAAACCGGGCGGGGACACGGCTTTGATCCGGCGTCGGGGCGTCCACACGCGCGCAGGGAACCAAGCCTCCCGCCTCGCGTCACCAGAGCAGGGGGGTGGGGGGGGGCAGCCATGAAAGCAGTTTGGGAAGAAGCCAGCCAAGGTCTGGGGTGCATCGAACCGGGGAGCGGGTCGTGGGAACGAGGGAAAGGGGGGGGAAGCGGAAGAGTGGGTAACGAAATCCACCAATCCACTCCCTCCCCCAGTCAATAAATTAAATTAAAATCTCGTTTCTCCCGCCCCCCGCCTGCCCTGGCCAGCCAGCCAGCCGCCCCCCCAGCTCCCCGCCCCCCCCCCCGGCTCCATCGCTCGTCTGCTCAGTTCAGGTTTTTTTTTTCTCTGTGGATTTTTTGTGGGATTTGACATTTGCAGTTTCCTTTTCGGTCTTCTGTGTCGGGGGGGTTGGGGGGGCTCTTTTTTGTGTTAAATATTTACAGGTTCACAGTATGTCTGCTTGGACCATGGCACCTGCTCAGCCATTGTGTGTGTGGGGGGGTCAATTCCCGTGCCGCCCCACCCCCAAGCCCCGTCAGGGGCGAAGTCCTGTCCATGTCTTTTTTCCTCTCCTTCCTTCCCCCCCGTCAGCTGCAGGGGGTCACGGAGGCTGGGGCCAGAGTGGGGACCGGGCTCCCCGTGCCCCCCGGGGGGTCACGGCTGCTGTGGGGGCTGTGGGGCCTGCATCCCGTTGGACGACACGAGTTTCTTTTCCTTGCAGGAGCCGCGGCGAGGCTGCTCTGAGACGTCGGGGTCGGAGCGCCGGGAATTCTGGGCCACGCGGGTGGGGGTGCCTGGCGGGCGGGGCTGCTGCCCGTTCTTCTCGTCTGGGGGGCGGGGAGGGGGACGGAGAGACACGGATTAGGAAAGGGGTGCCCCTCACTCCCGACCCTCAGCCCTTGCTAGCCCAGCCCTGGGCCCCCCCCAGCCCTGCCGGTGCCCCTCACTCCCGAACCCCTAGCCCCTCCTAGCCCAGCCCTGGGCTCCCCCGAGCCCTGCCAGTGCCCCTCATTCCCGAACCCCTAGCCCCTGCTAGCCCAGCCCTGGGCTCCCCCCATCCCTGCCAGTGCCCCTGATTCCCAACCCGCAGCCCCTGCTAGCTCAGCCCTGCCCCCCCAGCCCTACCAGTGCCCCTCACTCCCGACCCGCAGCCCCTGCTAGCCCAGCCCTGGGCTCCCCCGAGCCCTGCCAGTGCCCCTCACTCCCAACCCGCATCCCTGCTAGCCAACCCCCACCCCCCCAGCCCTGCCGGTGCCCCCGAGATGGGAGAGGCCCCGGGGCCGGACTCACCGGCGAGGGCCTGCACCGAGGGCTGGTCGTGGGAACTGAGCAGCTGAGCCTGGATCGTCTCCACGACCCGCTTGAATCGACGGCTGGGACCTGGGGGGAGGTGAGAGGTTAAGTGGGGGGGGGTCCCTGGGTCCTGTGTTCTGGGGGAGATGGGGTGCAGGGATATGGGGGGGTGGAGGGTCCTGGGGAGGATGTGGATTGGGAGGTCCCAGGGCAACGGGCTGAGTGTGATGGGGGGCCTGGAGACAGGGAGGCCTGGGGGAATGAGGTGGGGAGTCAGGGGAAGGGTTGCAGGGGAGCGGAGGCCCCAGGAGAAGGGAACGGGGTCCCTGGGGAACGGAGGCCCCAAAAGCAGGGAATGGGATCCCGGGGGAATGGAGGCCCCGGAGGCAGGGAACGGGGTCCCGGGGTCCCCACCTGAGATGAGGGTAAAGCTGACGGAGAACACCCCGCTGTCCTTGGGGGCGGCCCCCCCCTCCGAGGCGCTGATGTCCACCTGGAACCGGACGGGTTTCTGGAAGACGGCCGGGCCCCCCGACGCCCGGTACTCGGCCCGGAAGCTCGTCTGGGACAGGACGCTGTGACTCAAGCTGGGGATCTGGGGGGCAGAGGCGGCAGGTCAGGGTCCCCACAGCTGCTCCCCGGGCCCCCATGGCCCAGCCCCTAGCCCCAGTGCCCTGGCCAACCCTCAGAGCCTCCAGCCCCCCTCCCTCCTCCCATTCAGCCCGGCGCCCCTGCCCCACCTGGCCCAGCCCCCGTCCATCATGCCTCCCGGCCTAGCCCCCATCCCTCCTGCTACTCAGCCCGGCCCCCCTTCCCCATCTGGCCCATCCCCCATCCCTCCTGCCCCCCCATCCCTGCCCCCATCCCTCCTGCCATTCGGTCGGGCCCCCCTGCCCCAGCCCCTGTGCATCGTGCCCCCTGGCCCAGCCCCCAACCTCTGTCCCTCCTGCCACCCAGCCTGGCCTCCCTGCCCCCCCGTCCCAGCCCCCATCCCTCCTACTCCCTGTCCCAGCCCCCCAGCCTCCGTCCCTCCTGCCACTCAGCCTGGACCCCTGCCCCATCTGCCCCAGCCCTCCTGCCCCCTGTCCCAGCCCCTCATTCTCTGTCCCTCCTGCGCCCCAGCCCCCGTCCCTCCTGCCCCCCCGGCCCCGCACCGAGAGGAAGGCGTGGACAATGTCGGCCTTGACCGAGCTGAGCGGCTTGTCCCGGATCACCACGAAGATCAGCTCCTCCTTCTCCAGGGAGATGAAATTCCCGAACCAGGACTTCTTGGCCAGCCTGGGGAGAGAGGGGGGGGTCAGGAGAGCTGGGGGGGAGGGAGCCGGGGGGGCAGATGGAGGAAGGGGGGAACTGGAGGGAGCAGGAGAGCTGGGGGTGGGGGGGGGGAGCTGGGGAGGGGGAGCTGGGAGCAGGGCCAGGTGGGGAGGGGGAGCTGGGGGGGCAGGGCTGGGTGGGAGTAGACGGGGGCAGGGGGAGCCGGGGGTGGGCAGGAGAGCAGGGGACCAGGCCGGGAAGGGGAGGGAGCTGGGGAGGGGGAGTTGGGGGCAGGACCGGGCAGGGGTGGGCAGGAGATCTGGGGTGGGAGGGGGGAGCCAGGAGGAGGGGAGGGAGCTGGGCGAAGGGCTGGGCGGGGAGGGAGCGGGGGGGCAGTGCTGGGCTGGGGCAGAGGCAAGTTGGAGGGGCAAGAGAGCCGGGGGGGGCCGTGGACTGGGCCAGGCAGTAGGGCGGGGAGGGGGGGAGAGACTAAGGGAGGCTCCCTGGGCCCTGAGTGGGTTGTTGGTGGGTGCCAGGGGGCAGAGATGGGGGGGTCGCCAGGTGCTGGGGGACAAGGGGGGGCCGGAGGAGGGTGTGGGGCTGTCAGCGGGTTCGGGGGCAAGCAGTGTCGGTGGGGAGAGTATGGGAGGGAAGCGGGATCAGCAGGTGGGGGTGGGGGAAGGGGTGGCAGTGGGGGGTGCGGGGCTCAGCAGTGGGCAGTGGGGCTCGGGGGGGGCCAGTCCCCCCCCATACTCACTCTGGGGAGGACTCCGGCGTCAGGCTGGACATTTCCTCCGGGGTGGGGACTGTGGGGGGGAGGGGGTTAGAGCAGCAGAAATACCAACGAGTCCCCCACCCCCACCCTCTCTGATCGTCCATCCCCAATTCCCCCCTTCTGCTTCCCCCACCCCCCCCACCACTCCCAGCAGGGGGCCACACCCCATTGATTTCTGCCCTCCTCGTTCCCCTTCCTGCCCCCAATTTCCCCTCCTACCCCTCCAGAGTTTTCTTGCCCCCGCCAGATCCCCCCATCCCGCTCTGCTCCCTGGACCCCCAACCCCCAATGTCTCCCAGCCCCCCACTGCTCCCAGTCCCCTGTGTCCCCCGATCCCCCCAGCCCCCTGCTGCCCCCGGTCCTCCCTGCAAACCCCGATCTCCCCCACTTTCCCCTGGGCCCCCCAGCCCCCCCTGCAACCTCCCGATCACTCTAGCCCCCCACTGCTCCCGGTCCCCCCAGCCGCCCCCAATCCTCCCTGCGACCCCCCAATCCCCTGGTCTCCCCTGCGACCCCCCCGATGCCCCCAGCCCCTCACCTTGCAGTTTCCGGCGGTGGAAGCGGGGCGACCCCAGGAAGCTGTTCTTGATGGAGTTGAGCCGCGTTTTCCAGGCCAGGCCGGCAGCCCCGGGGCTGGAGGGGGGGGGTCCCCCCGGGGGTGCCCGAGGGGCTGTCCTTGGGTGTGTGGACGGGGGTGCCCAGCGGGGTGGGGAGGGGGCTGCCTCGGGGGGAGGGGTGGGGGGTGACCTGCGGCACAGAGGCGGGGGGGGGGCTTAGTCGGGGGGAAGCGGAAGCGGGAGGGGGGAGCGGGGGGCGGGGAGGCGGCGGGGGGCAGTGGGAAGGGGGCCGAGCGCCGGCTCTGGTGCAGCCCCCGCCCCCCGGCCAGGTTGCCCTTGGCCGGCAGCGTCTGGGTCTTGGGGGGCGCGGGGGGCTCCGGCGTCGGGGGTGGGGAGGAGAAGACGGGGCTCTGGGGGGGGAAGGAGGGACAGAGAGACGCCCCCCCCGGGGGGGAGGAGGGCGGAGGGAGGGGAGAGCCGTGAGATGGAGTGAGCGTGAGGCGCAGCGATGACCCCCCTCAGCCCCCCAGCCATCGCCCCAGCCCCCGATCTACAGCCCTGGTCACCCGCTGCCAGGCTTCCCCTCCCCAGCCCCCCATCTATAACCCCCCATTGCCCCCCACTAGCTCTCCCCTCCCCAGTAACCCCCAGCCCCCAAACTACGACCCCTGCCCCCCCACCAGCACTCCCCTCCCCCACCTACCCCTCTCCAGCCCCTCGATCTATGACCCCCCATTGCCCCCCACCAGCTCTTCCCTCCCCCAGCTACCCCCAACCCCGATCTATGACCCCCGTCACCCACTGCCAGCCCTCCCCTCCCTCAGCCCCCCAACCCCCGATCTATGACCCCCCCGCCCCCCACCAGCTCTCCCCTCCCCAGCTACCCCTCCCCAGCCCCTCAATCTACGACCCCCTGTCGCCCGCCAGCTCTCCCCTCCCCCAGCTACTCCCGACCCCCGATCTATGACCCCCGTCACCCATTGCCAGCCCTCCCCTCCCTCAGCCCCCCAACTACCCCCAACCCCCGATCTGACCCCCGCCCTCGCCAGCTCTCCCCTCCCCCAGCTACCCCTCCCCAGCCCCTCAATCTACGACCCCCTGCCCCCCACCAGCTCTCCCCTCCCCCAGCTACCTCGAACCCCCGATCTATGACCCCTGTCACCCACTGCCAGCCCTCCCCTCCCTCAGCCCCCCCAATTACCCCAACCCCCGATATACGACCCCCCATTGCCCCCCACCAGCTCTCCCCTCCCCCAGCTAACCCCAGCCCCCAATCTACGAACCCCCCATCGACTCCCCCACCTATTGCCCTAGACCCCGATCTACAACCCCTGTCACCCGCTGCCAGGCTTCCCCTCCCGTCCCCCAGCACCCCACCTACCCTTCCCCCAGCCCCCAATCTATGACCCCACCAGACACCTCCCTACCCGGCTTCCACTCTCCCAGCCCCCCAGCTAACCCCCCGCCCCTCCAATCTACGACCGTCACCCCCGCCAGCCCGCCATTCCTCAGCCCCTGCCCCCCAATGCCCATCTACTGCCAACCAGCCCCCAACTCCCCACCCCACAACCCCCCAGCCCCACAACCCCATCTCCCCCAGTCAGCCCCCCATCTATCCCTATTCCCCGTCTTGCCAGCCTTCCCCTCCCTCAGCCCCCATCTATCCTCCTCCCGCCAATCAGACCCCAAGCCCCTGATCTATCTCCTCCCTCCAGCCCCCACCCCCCCGCCAGCTGCCCTGCCCCCCGGGGGGCGTCCCTCTGTCCCCCCTTTCTCCCAGATTTTGCTTTTCTGCACCGAGGCCAAATGAGGTGGAATGAGCCTGCAGGGTCTGTGACCCCCCCCACCAAGAGTCCCCCTGGACCGTGCCCCCCTTCCTGCCCCCTGAGCCCCTGTCCCCACAGCGACCCCCCCACCCTGTCCCTGCCCCATTGATCCACCCCTGGCCCTGCCCCCATAACAGCCCCAGCCCCACCCCATGGGGCAGCTCCGCCCCTTCTCCCGGCAGGGGGCCCGTCAGACACTCACCCTGGGGCTGCTCAGGGGGCTGGAGGACAGGCCAGTGGAGGCACCGCTGACGGAGCGAGACCTGGGTGAGGGGCACAGGTTGGAGGTCAGGGAGAGAGACGGGCCCAGCTCCAGGGTTGTCCCCCGCAGGGGCGGAATGGGGACTAAGCCAGGCAGAGCCGGGGGGGCGGGCAGCAGGGACACAGACGGGGAATCCCCCTCAGCTGCACAGGGGCTCTGACACACGGCACGGTGCTTGCAGAGCAATTGGGGGGGGGGTGCGCTGAGAGGTGCATAGCTGCAACGCCACCTAGTGCCTGGCTGGGGAGATGTGGCACTGCTGGGGGGCAGGGGAGAGAGGGCAGCGCCCCCTAGCACCAGGCTGTACAATGGGTCCCTGGAGCTGTTGCCCCCCCATCCCCTCTGGTGCCCCCCAGCCCCCCTCACCTCTGGCTGTGCTGGGCCATCTCGATGGCCCGTCGGGCCGGGACCGGGGAGCCCCCATCAGTGACGCTCAGGACCTCCATGGACTTCCGCTCGGGCCGGCGTTTCCCGTGGCGGTTCAGCATCGGTGAGTCGACCCGCTTCCGGGGGGGGTCTGCCAGGGAACCAGGGGTGGGGGGGTGAGTGTGGGACGCAGTCACTCTGAGGTGGGGTTGCGGGGGCTGGGCATATGGGGACCCCTTGCCCGGCTCTGGGACACGGCCCCTCTGGGGTGGGGTGCAGGGGCTGTGTGGACAGGGACTGAAACGTGGTGGCTCTGGGGGAGGCGGGGGCTGGCTCAGGGACACGCGGGGGGGATGGTTTTGGGGGATGCAGAGCTGGGAGCTGTGGGAGCTGGTTCTGGGGATGCGGCTGGCTCTGGGGGGAGCAGCGTGGGGGGGCTGAGCGGGCTCTGGAGGGAGTGGCGCGGGGGATGCAGCTGGCTCTGGGGGGGGAGCAGCCACGGGGCCGGAGGGGCTCGGGGGGGGAGCAGTGCTAGGGATGCAGCTGGCTCTGGGGGGGGAGCAGCGCGGGGGCCGAGGGGGGCTATGGGGGAAAGCGGCGTTGGGGCCGAGGGGGCTCTGGGGGGGGGAGCAGCACTGGGGATGTGTCTGGCTCTGGGGGGAAGCAGCACGGGGGGTGCAGCTGGCTCTGGTGGGGAGCAGTGCGGGGGCCGAGGGCCATTTTGTGGGGAAGCGGCGCAGAGGGAGCAGGCACCGGGGTGGGCTCTGGGGGGGGTCTCACCGGCGTCGTTGCGGGGCGGCAGGTCCTCGTCCTCACAGCTGGGGTAACGCTCCTTGCGATCCAGCAGCAGGTAATAGATCATCTTCTCCTGGTTCTCCCTGGGGGGGTGGGAGGGGGGATCAGGGCCATGCGGGGGGCTGGAATCACCCCTACCCGTGAAACCACCCCCCACCCCCTTCCTGCCATTAACCCCCTCCCACAACTCCCCTCCCCTGCCCCTGCTCCACTCCTTCCTCCTCCACCCTCCCCTCCCAAGCCGTCCTGTCCCTGCTCTCCCTTCCCCCCGCCACAACCCTCACCCCATCTCCCAACCCCCTCCGGCCTCCTGCCCCCCCATGTCCTGTCTGTCTGCCACCACTGCCGTGCCCCTCCCCGCACCGGTCTCACCCTCTCCCCCGCTGCACCCCTCCCCCCACCAGTCTCACCCCCCCCCCCCGCTGCACCCCCTCAATCAAACTCACCCTCGCCACCGCACCATCCCCCCCACCAGTCTCTCTTGCCCCCCTCCCCTCCCGCCTGCTCGGTACCCCTCAGCCTGCAGCCCCCCTATGTCCCTCTTTCTGCAGCCCCTCCCCCCGTGCCCCTCGTCCTGCAGCCCCCCCCGTACCCCTCGGCCTGCAGCTCATGCTGGAGTCGCCCCTTGTCGCGGAAGCAGCCCAGCGAGTACATGCTCTCCAGCACGTCGGGGTCCAGCTCGCTCACTGACTGGATGCGCCGGATCGACACCTTCCGCGGCACCAGCTGCTCCGGCTCCGGCTCGTTCTTCCCCCCCCTGCGGGGAACAGCCGCACTGCTGCTACCGGTGGGGGAGCGCGGGATGGGGGGCTGGGGGAATCCTGGCAGGGGGGAGGGATGAGGGGGGATCCCGGCAATGCAGGGGGTTAAGCCAGGTTCTCATAAGAAATATTCAACTGTTGGGGTGCCGGGGGGGTGCCAGGCTCTAACCAGAGAGGCCAGGATACCGGGGTAGATGGGCCCAGGGGGCGGGACACCAGGGTGATGGGCGCAGGGGTGGGGCAGGGGGTGGGACACCAGGGTGATGGGCCCAGGGGCAGGGCAGGGGGCGGCTGCATGTGATACTCACAGGAACCAGGGATGCTTCTGGATCTGGTCCAGCTACGGGGAGAGGAGACAGCAGCCGAATTAGCTGGTCCTGCCTGGCCCCCACAGCTCCCCCCAGCCAGTGCCCCCATGCCCCACAGCTCCCCCAGCCAGCGCCCCCCATGCCCCACAGATCCCCCAGCCAGCGCCCCCTGCACCCCCATCCAGCATCCCCCATGCCCCACAGCGCCCCCAGTCCCCCACAGCGCCCCCACATCTCTCCCAGTCAGCGCCCCCTGCACTCCCAGCCAGCACCCCCCATGCCCCACAGTGCCCCCACATCTCCCCCAGCCAGTGCCCCCACGCCCCACAGCTCCCCCAGCCAGCACCCCCTGCACCCCCAGCCAGCACCCCCCCAAGCCCCACAGCTCCCCCACAGCTCCCCCCGCCAGCGCCCCCCAGCCGGACTCACGCTGAGCCGTTTCTCCGGCTCCACCTCAATCATGCCACGCAGAAGGCTCTGGCAGTCGGGGGGGATGAAGTGGGGCATGTGGAAGACCCCCCGCTTCACCTTCTCCAGCAGCTGCCGCAGGTTGTCGTCGTCGAAGGGCAGCGCCCCCTGCAGGATGGCGGGGGAGAGACGCCCTCAGTGGGTGGGGGTGACCCCGAGATCCCTCTGGGGGACAGGAGTCCCCCAACCCTGGGGGGGTCCAGGAGGGCCTGGCGGTGGGGCTCCAGGGGGGACCAGGAATACAGGGGCTTCAGAGGGATGGGGAGTACAGGGCGGTCCAGGTGTACTGGGGGTCCAGGGGTGTCTGGGTGAAGGGAGTACAGGGGGATCCGGGGATGGGGGTACAGGGTGATGGGGCAAAGGGGCCTGGGATTGGGGTACAGGGAGATGGGGTGCAGGGGGAACAGGGACGGGGGGTCCAGGGGATTGGTGGTACAGGGGGATGGGGGTCCAGGGAATGGGGGTGCAGGGGGAGCGGGAGTCCAGGGGAATGGTGGTACATGGGAATGGGGGCACAGGGGGAGCAGGGTGCAGGGGGATGGGGGTACAGGAGGATGGGTGGATGGGGGTCCAGAGCGCAGGGGAGCAGGTGTACAAGGAGTACAGGGGCGCAGGGAGAGCGTGGATCTGGGGATGAGGCGCAGAGGGATTGGAGCACAGAGGGATCGGGGTGCAGGGGGATTGGGGTCCAGGGCATAAGGGAGTGGGGTGCAGGGAAGTGGGGATCCCGGATGACAGGGGTATCAGGGTGCAGGGGGATGGGGGTCTGGGGTGCAGGGGCACAGGGTGCAGGGGGAATGGGGGTGCAGGGGCTCAGGGGCACAGGAGAGCGGGGGCACAGAGTGTCACAGTGTGGGGGAGTCAGAGCCCTGCACCCCCCACTTCCTGCAATTCCCCGTGACTCTCAGCCGGCCAGTAAAATGGAAGGTTTATTGGACGATAGGAACATGGCCCCAAACAGAACTTGTAGGTACAAACAGGACCTCTCAGTCAGGTCCATCTCGGGGGCAGGGAGCTTGGACCCCAGCCCTGGGGCTCCCTCCATTTCCCCAGACCGCTCCAAATTCAAACCCCCTCCAGCCGACTCCCCCAGCCTCCCCCGGCTCCTCCTCCAGCCTTTGTCCAGATTCCCGGCAGAAGGTGTCACCTGCCCCCCTTTCAGGTATCGTCCCTCCAGTGAAATCACCCCCTGGTATCCCATCACCCACGCCGACAGACCCAGTGAAACTGCCCCGCAGCATCCCCAGGTCAAGCCGCTCCCCTCCCTGCTCCATCACATCCCCCCCTTCGAGACTGAACTGAGCAGGGTCACTGACCCGTGACCTGGGGAAGTTCGGGCCCCCTCTCCGGGACAACGCATCCGCTATCCCGTTGGCACTTCCCGTCACATGGGCCACGTCCATGTCCTAACCCTGCAGGAGCAGGCTCCACCTCAAGAGCTTGGCCTTGGCTCCTTTCATCTGGTGCAGCCCGGTCGGGGGGAGCGGTCGGTTACATGGTGAAGTGTCGCCCTATTGAAGTGTCGCCCAAAGAAATAGGGCTGGAGTTTCTTAAGGGCCCGCACCACGGCCAGGCACTCCTTCTCGATGGCCGCGGAGTTCTGCTCCCGGGGTAACACCTTCTTGCTCAGGAACACGACGGGCTGTCTCTCCCCCTTTTCATCATCCTGCATTAACGCCCGTGTCTGTGGCGTCGGTGAACACCATAAAGGGCTTGTCAAAGTCTGGGTTTGCCAGAACTGGGCCACTGACCAGAGCCACCTTCAGCGCCCAGAGAGCCCTCTGGCACTGCTCGGTCCAGACCACCTTGTCTGGCTTCCCCTTCTTGCATAGCTCAGCGATGGGGCGGCTATGGCGCTAAAGTGGGGCACGAATCTTCGATAGTACCCTGCCATCCCAAGAAAGGCCTGGATCTGCTTTTTGGCGTGGGGAGCAGGCCAGTCTCTGATCCCCTCCACCTTGGCTGGTTCCGGCTTTAGGCGGCCGCTCCCCACCCCGTGGCCCAGGTAGGACACTTCCGCCATCCCCACCTTGTACTTCTCCGCTTTGATGTTCAGCCCAGCCCCCTGGAGTCGGTCCAGCACTTGTCTAACCTGGAACACGTGGTGATCCCAGGTCTGGCTAAGGACACAGATGTCAGCAATATATGCCAGGGCCAAACCTTCCACCCCCCTCAGTAGCTGATCCACCAGGTGCTGGAAGGTGGCCGGTGCTCCCTTGAGGCCGAAAGGCAGGGCCAGGAACTCATAGCGCCCCAGGGGGTGATAAAGGCTGATTTCAGCCGGGCCTCTGCACCCAGTGGCACTTGCCAGCAGCCCTTTGTAAGGTCCACGGTGGTAAGGTACCGAGCTCCCCCCAGCTTGTCTGGGAGCTCGTCAGGCCTGGGCAGGGGGTAGGCATCAGACACGGTGATGGCATTGAGCTTCCGACAGTCCACACAGAACCGGATCGACCCGTCTGTTTTGGGGACCAGCACCACCGGCGAGGCCCCAGGGCTGGCAGACGGCTGGATCACCCCCAAAGCCAGCATGTCCCTGACCTCTGTCCAGGTCCTGAGCAGTTTTCCCTCTGACGCGGAATGGGGGGCATCTTATAGGCGGTGCGATCCTGTCTGCACCCAGTGGACAGTCAGATTGGTGCGTCCAGGCTCGTTGGAAAACTGTCGGTACGGATGCAGCACCCCTCTGATCTCAGCTTGCTGGGCAGGAGTGAGCCGATCCGAGAGGGGGATTGTTTCCAGGGAGGAGCCAGCTGCTATCTCATGGAATAGATCTACTCAAGGGTCGTCTCCCTGCTCCTCCCAATGTCCACACACGGCCAACACCACATTCCCCCTGGCGTAATATGGCTTCATCATATTCACATGGTACACCTGGGGATCGTGCGCCCGGTTCAACAGCTCCACCACATAATTCACCTCATTTAGCTGCTTGACAACCTTGAACGGGCCCTCCCGGGCAGCCTGTAGTTTGTTCTTTCTCACGGGGATGAGAACCATCACCTGGTCCCCAGTGGCGTAGGCGCAGGCCCGCGCTGTGCGGTCATACCAGACCTTCTGCTTCCTGTGGACTCTGGCCAGATTCTCTCTGGCCAGGCCCATGAGCTCAGCAAGTCTCTCTCGGAAGGTCAGGACATACTCCACCACTGACTCTCCATCGGGAGTGGCCTTCCCCTCCCATTCGTCTCTCATCAGGTCCAGGGGGCCCCTTACCCTCCGTCCATATAACAGTTCGAAAGGCGAGAAACCGGTAGACTCCTGGGGCACCTCCCTGTATGCGAACAGCAGGTGAGGTAAGTATTTGTCCCAGTCCTGCAGGTGCGGGTCCATAAAGGTTTTCAGCATCATCTTTAGCATCCCATTGAACCTCTCCACCAGCCCATTGGACTAGGGGTGATACGCTGAGGCCCAGTTGTGCCGGACCCCACATTTCTCCCACAAGCACCGGAGCAAGGCCGACATGAAGTTGGACCCTTGGTCTGTCAAGACTTCCTTGGGAAACCCCACTCGGCTGAAAGTGGTCAGCAGCGCATCTGCCACGGTGTCTGCTTCAATGGAAGCGAAGGCCACTGCCTCGGGGTAGCGGGTGGCGAAATCTATCACCACCAGGATATATTTCTTCCCCGACCGGGTCGTCTTGCTGAGAGGTCCCGCTATGTCCATGGCCACCTTCTGGAAAGGTTCCTCTATGATGGGCAAAGGTCTCAAAGCCGCTTTCCCCTTGTCCAGGGCCTTCCCACCCTCTGACAGGGTCACAGGATCGGCAATACCGCCGGACAGTGGTAAAGACCCCAGGCCAATAAAAGTTTTGTAGCAGCCTCTGCCGGGTGCGCCGGATTCCCTGGTGCCCTGCGAGAGGGATGTCATGGGCCAGGTACAGGAGCTTGCGGCGATACTTCTGGGGGACCACCAGCTGCCTCCTGACCCCACATGACTCCACTTCCCCTGGGGGAGCCCATTCTCGGTACAGGAACCCCTCCTCCCACAGGAACCTCTCCTGGCAACCTCTCCCCATGGTCTGTACCACACTGAGGTCGGCCAGGTCCCTGAGCTTCCGCAAGGAGGGATCTTTCTGCAACTCGGCCTGGAACTCAGCAGCTGGGGAAGGGATGGGGCCTGGTTCCCTCTTACTGGTCGGGTCTGAGGCCACAGCCTCTCTGAGCCGTGCCCCTCGGCGCTCCCTCCCCACCAGGGTAGGGTCCTGTGCCTCCGGTGTGGTACCCTCCCCAAGGTCGGGGCGCAGTGCCCTTCGCCGGCTTGGGCAACAGGTCATGACCAGGGCATTTTGGGGGTTGCCTGGCCATTCCTCTAGGTCCCCCCCTATCAATACCTCAGTGGGCAAATGGTGGTGCACCCCCACGTCCTTGGGGCCCTCCTTGGCCCCCCAGATGTACCCTCGCCACAGGCACTTGAATGGGGTCCCGCCTACACCTCTCAGGGTCAGGTAGGTGTTGGGCACCACCCGATCTGAGGCCACCACCTTGGACCGGGCCAGAGTCACCTCTGTGCCCGTATCCCAATATCCATTGACCTTCCTCCCATCTACCTCCAGGGGAACAAGGCACTCTCTCCAGAGGGACAGCCCGCGTCCCCCCGTAAACGGAGAACCTTAAGTCTGGAGCATCCAGTCCCCAGAGGAGCTGGCCTGGGAAACTCCTCCCTCCTGAGCAGTTGGTAAGCTGCCAGCCCTCCTTGCCTGGGAAGCCTGCCCCTTGTCCGGCTGGGTCCCTACCCAGTTAACCCTGTGGGGGTTCAGTCTGCTCAGTCTGTCCTTGAGCCTGGGGCACTGGGTCCGTACGTGGCCTCTCTTGCCACAGTGATAGCAGCTCACGTCCCGTTGGTCCCCTCAAGCTTGTTGATTGGTCCTGATGCCGGATGTTCCCCTTAGGAGGGGATGCTCCATGTTCCCCCTTTCGGAGGTCCCAGGGTGACTCTCTCTCTGCATCGTGGGGGGCCTGTTCCTTTGGGACTCCTCCCTGCCACCCCCTGCCCGGCTGTTCATAACTTGTTGGCCAGCCACTCTGTGAGTCACAGGTTCTCTGGCTCTTTGTCCCCCAACCATAGCCTCAGGTCCGATGGGCACTGTTCATTCAGTTGCTCCAGTACAATTAGGTCGAGCAGGTCCTCCTTAGATTGGGTCCCATCTGCCCATTTTTTGTGGGTGTATCCCCACATCCGGAGGGCCAGTTCTAGATATGTGACCTGAGGGGTTTTACGCTGACTCCTGAACATTTTCCGGTACATCTTGGGAGTCAGCCCAAACTCTCAGAGAAGGGCTTTTTTGAACAGTTCATAGTCCCCTCCCTCCGCCCCTTTCATTTGGCCGTACAGCCCCACAGCTTTGAGGTCCAGTAAGGGGGTGAGAAACTGGAGCCTGTTGGCAGGGTCAACCCTGTGCAGCTCGCAGGCCTTCTCAAAGGCATTCAGGAAGTCATCTATGCCCTCCCCCTTCTTACGCTGGGCCAGGACACACTTATCAAATCTCCATGCAGTCCTGGGTCCCCCCTCACACACTGCAGCCGGGGGCTCGCTGCTCCTCAGCCCGGCCAACTCCAGCTCATGCTGTCTCTGCTTCTCTTATTCTTCCCACTCCTCCTTTAGTTCCTGCTGTCTCAACTTCAGCTCTTTCAGTTTTATCTCCCTCTCCCATTCCAGCCGCCTCAGCTCCAGCGATGGGGAGCTCCGCTGGGAGGATCCCCTGCTGGCTGCAGGGCTCACAGTGCCCTTGGTATTCGCTGAGCTCCTCCCAGCCCTTCCCCTAGGCATAGGTAGGAGGGGTCCTGGGATGCCCTTGGCAGACATCTGACCACTCCCAGCTGAGACAGACACTGGTGCCCGCCCTGCATCTGCCAGGCTGCTTCTCTCAGAGACAGGGACCAGCTCCTCCGAGCGATCCTCCTCCTCCAGCTGGGCAATCAGCTGTTCTTTGGTGAGCCTCCCAATGTGCAGCCCCGTCTGCTTGCACAGCTCCACCAGGTCGCTCTTAAGGCGCTTATGATACATCTTCCTGCTGGCCATTCGCAGGCCTGGGTGCTCTCAGCTCCCCACGGTTTCCAGGAGGAACCCCTACTGTGCCAGCCCTTCTCCAGGTCACCACCTCTCTCCCAGGGTCAAGCCGCAGACTCCTCTGCAGGGAGGAGTCCCAAGGAGACCCCGTTACTGCAACAGTCCTTCTCGCTGGTCACACACTCCCAGGGGTTCAGCGTAGCTCTTCCGCCCCCCAAAACTGCTCCTCTCTGAGCTTTCAACACACCTGGTCCTCGTCAATCCCCCTTCGTTTTACTGCTCCCCAGTCACTTATTGCAGGAAGCGCCGTCCACGGGTGCATACATCCCACCGCTACTACCAGTTGTCACAGAGTGTGGGGGAATCAGAGCCCTACACCCCTCACTTCCTGCGATTCACCGGGACTCTCAGCCGCCAGTAAACAGATGGTTTATTCGATGACAGGAACACAGCCCCAAACAGAGCTTGTAGGTACAGACAACAGGACCTCCTCGCTCAGGTCCATCTGGGGGGCAGGGAGCTTAGACCCCAGCCCTGGGGCTTCCTCCATTTCCCCAGTCCACTCCCAAACTCAAACCCCCTCCAGCCAACTCCCCCAGCCTCCCCCCAGCTCCTCCTCCAGCCTTTGTCCAGTTTCCCAGCAGAAGGTGTCACCTGGCCCCATCCCCATCCTGGGCTCAGGTCACCTGCTCCAGTGTAGTCCCTCCAGTGAAGTCACCCCCGGTATCCCATCCCCCATGCCAACAGTCCCAGTGAAACTCCCCCGCAACATCCCCAGGTCAATCCGCCCCACTCCCTGCTCCGTCACATAGGGGTACAGGGCCATAGGGGGAGCAGGGTACAGGGGTACGGGGGGATGGGGCGCAGAGAGTCTGGAGTACAGGGGGACAGGAGTACAGGGGGACAGGGGGAATGGGGCATAGGGGTACAGGGGGTCTGGGGCACAGGGGAGTGGGGGTACAGGAGCTACAGGGGCGCAGGGGGACAGGGTCCAGGGAGTCCAGAGGTGCAGTGGGAGCAGGGTACAGGGGTACAGGGGGAGGGGGTTCAGGCGTATAGGGGGAGGGGGGTTCAGGGGTACAGAGGGTACAGAGGGCAGGGGATTCGGGGGCGTAGGGGGAGCAAGGCACAGGGTTACCAGGGGATGGGGTGCAGGGGGTCCAGAGCATAGGGAAATGGGGGTCCAGGGGGAGGGGAGTCCAGGGATCCATGGGGAGCAGGGGATGGGGGATGGGGTGCAGGGTGTCTGGGGTCCAGGGGTAGGGAGGTTCAGGGTACTCACCACCAGCAGGGCGAAGAGAATGACCCCGCAGCTCCACATGTCGGCCCGGCGCCCGTCGTATTTCTCACCCTGCGCAGCACAGACACAGGGTTGGGACCGGGAGGGGGCTTCCCAGGGGACACCCCCAGACCCCCCTGAGGTAGACCCCCCCTCCCCAGGGCACAGACTCCCCCACCCCCACCCCCACCCTGCCCCTCCCTGGGGACCGAACCACCGAACAAGTGGGACCACAGGCCCCCCAGGACGAGGGGGAGGGGCCAGGCTAGGAACAGATGGGGAGGGGGAGGGAGGGACCCACAGCCTGGCCCCTTCCCTGAGGAAAAGCCCTGCCCCCAGCCCCGCCTACAATGAGGGAAAGCCCCCCCAGTCCCTCACCCCGCACCTCCAATTCCCCGGCCACACTCAGTGCCCGGCTGCCTTCAACAGTGTCTAGAGACCCCACGTCCGTCTGTCCCTCCCACTCGTCCGCACCCACCTAGATACCAGGCTGCATGGGTTGTGGGGCTGAGCTGGGGGGCAGGGTGGGGTGGGATATGGGGGTCAATGGGCTGTGGGGCTGGCATGTGGGGCGGGGAGGGGCAGAACATAGGGGTCATTGGGCCATGGGGCTGAGCTGGGGGGCAGGATATGGGGGTCAATGGGCCATGGGGCAGGGAAGGGGCAGGAAACCAGGGTTGATGGGCTGTGGGGCTGGCATGTGGGACAGGGAGGGGGCAGGATAGGTGAGTCGATGGGCCGTGGGGCTGGTGTGTGGGTCAGGGAGGGAGTGGGCTATGGGGGTCGATGGGCCATGAGGCTGGCATGAGGGGCAGGGAGAGAGCGGGACTCCGTGACTTACCTTGATCACCTCGGGACATGCATAGTGGGGAGAGCTGGGGGGCCAGCAATAGGGGGAGCAAAGAGAGAGAGAGACAGACAGACAGAGGGAGAGACGGAGTGAAAAGGAGGCTCAGTCCCGAGGGGGGCGGCTGAGTCACACAGGCCCCACCCCCCTGCCCCACACCTCCCCATGGACGCCCAGCCCCACTCCCAGCCAGAGGGGGGAGGGGAGGCACCGAGGGAGACAGCACCCCCAGCAGCCCCTCCTCCCCGCCGGCCAGTCCCCCGAGGCCCCTGCGGATCTCAGCCCGCCCCCCGCCCCACCCTGCCAGGCCCCCGCCCCACGGGGCTCACCCACAGCTGGTCTCCAGCAGGCTGGCCCCGACCTGCAGGGACGCCATCCCGAAGTCCGCGATGCGGATGTTGTTCTTCTCATCCAGCAGCAGGTTCTCCGGCTTGAGGTCACGGTGGCTGCAGTGGGGCAGAGGGAGGGTTAGAGACCCCAAAGGGCTAAGAACTGGTCCTGCCCCCAGTGCAAACAGGAGTGACTCCGGATTGACCCTTGGGGAGCTGAAATCAGAAACCTATCCCCAGTGCAAACAGGAGTGACTCCGGATTGACCTTGTGGGGCTGAGATCAGAACCGGCCCTGCCCCCAGTGCAAATAGGAATTATTCCAGATTGACTCGAGGGGGCTGAGATCATAACCCTTTCCCCTGTGCAAATGGGCGTGACTCCAGATTGACCCCGGGGGCCTGAGATCAGAACCAGCCCTGCCCCCAGTGCAAACAGGAATGACTCCAGATTGACCCTAGGGGGCTGAGATCATAACCCTTTCCCCAGTGCAAACAGGAGTGACTTCAGATTGATCTCGGGGTGGGGGGGCTGAGATCAGAACCGGCCCTGCCCCAGTGCAAACAGGAGTGACTCCAGATTGACCCTTGGGGAGCTGAGATCAGAAACCTATCCCCAATGCAAACAGGAGTGACTCCAGATTGAGTCCAGGAGTTAGAGATCAGAACCAGCCCTGCCCCCAGTGCAAACAGGAGTGATTTCAGATTGACCCTTGGGGAGCTGAGATCAGAAACCTATCCCCAATGCAAACAGGAGTGACTCCAGATTGAGTCCAGGAGTTAGAGATCAGAACCGGCCCTGCCTCCAGTGCAAACAGGAGTGATTTCAGATTGACTCCATGGGGTGGAGATCAAAACTTGGCCCTGCCCCCACTGCAGTCGGGGTGACTCTGGATTGACCCAGGGGGCTGAGATCAGACCCAGTCCTGTCCTCAGTTCAAACAAGAGTGACTCCAAATCAATCCGGGGGGGCTCGGCTCAGAGCCTGGCCCGGCCCCCAGACCTGTCACTCGCAGGCTGCGTGTGGTGTGGGGAAAAACAAGAGGATAAAAGACATACTATTGTTCCCAGCGATGGGAGCGCTGCCTGAGCTGGAGTGGGAGAGAACGGGGGGAGGTGGGGGTCACGGGGCCAGGGGGGACTGTGGTGGGTTGCTGGGGGGCCGGGGGGGTGCTGGGAGGGCTCACCAGATGGAGTAGCTGTGGCAGAAGTCCAGGGCGGAGACGATCTGCCGGAAGAACTTGCGAGCCTCTTTGGGGGTGAGGCGCCCCTTCTTCACCAGGTAGTCGAACAGCTCCCCGCCCGAGACATGCTCCAGCACCAGATACCTGGCGGGGGCATGGGCGGGAGGCAAATGGGGAGGGGGGGGTTATAGGGAGAGGGATCGGGGGTGGAGTCAGGGCCGGGGAGGGGGTTGAGAGACTCAGGGGGAGGGGGATTAGGGGTGGGGAAGTGAGATAATGTCAGGGAAGGGGCAGAAGGAGGGGTGGGGGGTTAAGCGGGGAGGAGGGAATGGGGGGGAGGAAAGGTCACGACCTATCAGAGCTCTCCCTTGACACCGCTGCCCCCCCAACCCCCGCCAGCCCGGCTTAGCCAGGTCGGGCTGAGACAGTGACCCTACCGTGCGCTGCAGGGAGCGGGGCAGGGGCCCAGCAGGGGGCGCTCTCCCCCAGCAGGCAGGGCAGGCCCCATTGCCCCAGGGCAGCACTGGGGGGGGCTGTGCCAGGTTTCATCCCCATGTGTCACATCAGCCTGTTATGTCAGAGCCCAGCGATGACAAAGGCACCCTGTGTGGACATGTGTGGGGGTGGGGGGAGCCAGCAGTCACTGCCCTGCCCCTAACACAAACCACACACGGAGCAGAGGGACACACACCGAGCAGGGCCTGGCCCCTCCAGCAGGGGGAATCAGGGCACCCCCTCCCCCCCAGCGGGCTCTGCACAGGGTCTCAATCACGGAGCCTTGTCGGAGAATCCCCCCCCGCCCCTGGACTGAGCCTTGTTCTAGACGTGACACCACCCATCCGCCGGGAACGCAAACACGCCCATTCCACAGCCACGCTCTAGAACCTCAAACCCGCCCCAGGTCTAGATCCACGAGCTAGAACATCGCGTTCGGGGAGGGAGGGTCATCACAGAACAAACCTGCCGGAAAAGCAAACACGCCCACGGCCGTGTGAGGATCTAGAACAACCGAGCAAACTCAGCTGCGTTCTAGAGCCACAGTCGGGAACATCAACACCCAGTGGGTTCTAGACACGCAATCTAGAGCGTCGCCTCTAGGAACGCAGTGTCACACCACCCGTCCCCTGGACAAACACACCCTCTCCAAACTGAACATCAAAGCAACAAGCCTGCCCCAGCTCTAGGACCAAGATCTAGACCATCATAGCAACTCTAGGACCATGAATCTAGACCACCCCATTCTTGAAAAGCGTCATTGCAGAGTCATCCTCCAGAATACCAAACACATCTGTTGCTCAGCGCTGCTCTAGAACAGTGAAGCAATGTCCTGCCCCGATTCTAGGTCCATGAGCTAGAGCCACAAGCGAAGGACCGGCTTATTACCGAACTGCCATCTAGAAAAGCCAACACACCCACTGCAGAGCGATGCTCTAGAATAGCAAAGCAGGGACAGAGGCCCTTATTCTAGAGTCAAACTCCAGAGCTTTGCATACAGGACGGCCTCCCTCCAGAACCGCTAGCTAGACAAGCCAGTGCAGCCAATTCCAGCGGGCCGATCTAGAACGCAGAGTCATCTTTTGGAGTGCTACTCCAGGGCATGGTGCCCCGAGACTACGCCGATCTAGAACATCGACAACACCCCCCGTTCTAGAGCAATGCTCTAGAACATCCGCCCCGCCTCCGCATTCCAGAGCAGTTGCCTTTAGAAGCGAAAGCACAGATTCAAAGGCTCCGATTGGCTGGCTCACCATCTCCCTGGCCAATTGAAGCCCTTCAAAGTGACAGCTCAGATTGGAGGGCTCCAATTGGCCAGCTGATAATCTCCTCAGCCAATCAAGAATGGCTCAGTTTTAAGACAGATCACAGGACCTCCCCAGGGTAGGAGACAGCCAGTGTCCCCCCCCCCCAAAGTTAAGCAGGGTCAGGCTGTCTGTGTGCTGGGATGGGAGACTTCAGGTGGCTGGCAATGGGGCACAGGGCCTTTCCCTTCTAGGGGCGCCAGCTCCCACCCGGCCCCAGGGAGGGGACTGGCTGGCTCGGGGGACAGGGGGACACGTGCAGGGAGTCTATAAATACCTACAAATATTTCTTATTCTCGTAGACGTCATGCAGTTTCAGCACATGTGGGTGCTCGATCAGCTTCAGGATGGCAATTTCCCGCTCCACCTGCAGAGGGCGAGAGAGAGAGGGGGGGATGGGGAAGGAAATCGGGGCAGGGCAGAGGAATGGGGGCCAGGGGCCGGGGTGCCCAAGCCTGGGTTCCAAACTTAGCCACACTCCCCCCTACTCCCAGGGGAGCTGGGGGGGATCAAGGGGGATTTTGGATCCGGGAAGGGGAGGGGCCTGCAGAGCTTCCCCCCCCATCACCCCCAGCCACTCACCTTCATCAGCACCGACTCCGACAGCTTCTCCCGGTTTACGATCTTGATGGCCACTTTCTGCCCCGTGATGCAGTGAACGCCCAGCTTCACCAGCCCTATGGGTGGGGAGAGGGGTCAGCATGGCACCCCACACTGGCCCTGCTGAGCACCCCCCC
Source organism: Dermochelys coriacea (assembly GCF_009764565.3). Taxonomy (NCBI): domain Eukaryota; kingdom Metazoa; phylum Chordata; order Testudines; family Dermochelyidae; genus Dermochelys; species Dermochelys coriacea. The sequence goes on from NC_050090.1 coordinate 14,139,007, forward strand.
CACACCCCACCTGCAGCACTGACCCCTACTGACCCTCCTCCCTGCAGGACAGCACCCCAGTGAACCCCTACGTGTCCCCCACTGATGTCCCTGTCATGCTGGGTGCTGCACCTACGCCCCCCCGATCGAGATCGGGGCCCGTCACACCTGGGCAGTGGTGTCAAGGGAGAGCTCGCCTGGCTTTTTAAGTGGAACTGACCAGAGATGAAAAATGAAACTGACTGCGGGGTGGAGGGTTAACACCCCCCAACTCTGTCTGTTTGTCTGTCTCCTTCCACCCACCATGCCTCGATCCAACCCACCCCTCCCTGGCATTGCCCGCCACCCGCCTCCCCTGGCCCCAAATGCTCCAACAGTCACAACCAAGAGGGAGTCATCGCCCTTCCCCAGGTCCGTGACCGGGGCCCGTCGGGATCCGGGGGGGCAGAGGGTCCCAGAGAATCCCTGACACCCAGAATCGGGGAAATCCCCTGGATCATCCAAACAGGTCAGTGTGTGTGTGTGGGGGTGTGTCCGCCCCATCCCTGCCGCCTCTGTGTGCCCACCACCCACGTGGATTTCTGGCAGCCCGCCTGAACAGACATTTTGCTACGGAGGGGAGGGTGGCCACTCTTGGCCGGCCCATCTCTCAGCACACCTCTCCTGGCTACCGTGTCCTCTGGCCGCCATCTCCCCTTTCGCCCGGAGAAATGGCTGGAAACTCGACCGGCGAAAGGACAAATTTGCCCCTTCCAAGGCCAGCCAGGATAACCCTGAACAGTGGAGAGCCGCCCCGGTATCATTCCCAGAGCAGATCCCTCAGAGACACAGCCAAGCTGGATTTCAAAGCGGCCAGCGCTCGAGAATCCCCCCCAGCCCTTGGCAAGCCAGTCTGAGGGTTAATTCCCCTCCGGGTTAAAAGCGGGCGGCTCCCTTTCCAGGCTGGGTTCGTCTCGCTCCGACGTCCAGCCGGGGGTTCGGGTTTGACCTTCCTCTGCCCGCTTGAGGAGCCCGGGACGAAATATTCGTTCCCCACGTCGGTCCCTAGAGCTGGGGATCGAGTTCCCCCCCCGAGCCGTCTCCGCGCTCAGCACCAGAGCTGGAGCTCCCGGCGCCTCTCGCCCTCCAGCAGGTTTTCTAACCCTTCACTTGTCCCCCTCGCTCTTCTCCGGCCTCTCCGCCATTTCGCCACAGCCTCCTCACACTGCAGACCCCAGCACTGGGTGCAGGATTCGCCCCCGGGCCAGATCCAGAGGCCAAAGCACCTCTGCTCCCACTTGGGGATCCCAGACTGGTGCATCCCAGGGTCCTGCTAGCTCTTCAGCCCAGCGCCGCCCGGGGAGCTCAGGCACTTCCCCGTTCGCCGGCGCGTTTTCAGACCCATCCATTCAATCCAGCGAACGTGGGCCAGGCTCGTTTTCGAGCGTCCTTGGGTTCTGATCCAAACGCCGCCCAGGTGTCTTGGGCTGCGACCTCCCCACTGTTCCCTTTCCCAGCCGGGCCTGCCGCTGCCCCCACAACAGAAGCGAGGGGCACGTTTTTACCAGGGAGCGGGGTGAAGGAGGGAATGGCTTCCCCGGGCGAGGGGCACGTCCTCCAGCACGGGGCCACTTTTCCACCGAGTGTGTCCAAAAGATCTGCTCCGGTTCGGCCAGGGATTGACTCCAGGATGGGAGGGGGGACACGCAGGGGTAGAAACCTCCCTAAGCAACCTACAAGGGCTGAAGTGGACGGGGGTGGGGGGTGGAGGCGGGGGCGGCCAGTGACAGCAGAGGCTAGGTTTGAAGGCTGTAACCCGATCCTCCCCTGAGTCCGGAGGCCAAACTTCCCTAGGGACTGGAGCACAGAGCCCTGGGGACCCCCTCTTGCTGTGCTAGCAGCGGTGCCCGGGCCAGATCCACCGGCCAGCGCTCCAGCGTGGGGTCCAGGCATCCTGGGATGCACAAGTTTTTGGTGCCCAATGGCAAGATGTCAGGACAGGATGAGGGGGGAGACGCTCCCCCGCCAGGCCGGGACCCCAGGCGAACCCTTGTCCTCTGCACAAGCCCCATCCCAGATGAGCCTGCGCCACGCCAGGGGACCCACCTGGCCCCGCCCGCGGGTCTGAGGGTCTCAGCATGGTGTTGCTCCCAGAGTTCGCCCCTCACCTCCTGTCTCCCTCTGTCCTCCCCAACTTCCCTCCAGCCAAATGGGCGCGGCCCCCGGCAGTGCACTGACGCACAGCAAGGGGCGGCTTCCACCTCTAAGAACTCACAATCTAACTAGACAGAGGGAGGATTGGGGAAACTGAGGCAGAGAGCGATTCAGGGACTCACCCAGGGACACCCACAGAGTCACCAGCAGATTCCTGAGCCCACCCCCTTCACCCCATCCATCCCCCCTCTCGCTTGCTCCCCTGGGCAGGTGCTACCGCCCCTGTTTGCTAGAAGGGGAAACTGAGTTAGACAGCGACATGGCCCCATAGGCAGAACTGGGATTACAGCTCTAGTCTTCCCAGCTCTGGGCCCATGGCCCTGCCCTCCCTGAGCTGCCTCCTTCTGCTCCACCCCCGGAATAAACAAAAAACATTTCTGTAGGCCCTACACAAACCCAACTCCCTGGCATGAATTCCCACGGCATGTTGCATGGGAGTAGGGTGGTATCCCAGTTTGTGGGGGGCAGAGAGACAGAGCTCCCCCCACTTAGGGAGCCAAGATGGGAACCCCCCTCCCCAGCAGGTCTCCATCCTTCCTGCAAGTTTAACCCCTCCAGCTCCCCGGCCCTGGGGGCTGGCTGGGGGTGGGGGTTTCTATCTGACAGGCTGGATCCCCGCCTCCATACAACCACTGCATTAAACCAGCTCCCCTCCATCCTCAGCCCAAAATCCACACCCCCCACACACATTAGATCCACCATCAGCTCTGCCCCCCCCCATATACATCGCCGCCTCCCCTGTTTCCCCCGAACCGCCCGATGTGAGCCAAGCAAGGCCTGGAGATTTGCAGCAATTTCCCTCCCCCTCCAGCGGGATTTCCTCGAATCTCCGCCCCCCCCCCCCGCACCAGACGTCCGCACGGTTCCCACAGCCCGGCACTGCAGCAAATTGCTCCATTCCCCCCCCCACAACCTCTCAGTGTACAAATATAACCCCCCCCTGCGCACACACACACAGAGACAAGGGCATGAGGGAGCGGGGGGGGGTTGCCCCATATCCGAGTGACCTCTGGTATTTCTAACCCCCCCGCAGCAAAAGAGGATGGGGTGGACGGTGGGTTTTCCGGACTGCTGGCTAGGAACCTAATGGACATCTGGGCTGGGCGCCTCCCCCCCATCACTCCCTGCAGCAGAACCCCCCCCACACACACACACAAACACCTGCCCTCTGTCTAGAGATTTTCCCTCAGGCCCCTGTGCTGGCTGCAGTGGGTCCAGATCCAGCGTCTGTCCATCCAGCCCCACTCCCCCATCCCACTCCAAGGCCCAGGTATGAAACTGACCAGCCACCCCCGGACAGAGGTGAAACAGACACACACATGCACCCCTGCCAGCCAGGGATCCCCCCGCCACCCGTCACTCCTGGGGCTGCTCCCCATCCCCCCACCCTCGCCATGCACAGAGCTCCTGGAAAACTGACTCCCAGCACCCCCACACACACACACACACCACTTCTCAGTGCTACCCAGGAAAGGTACAGCCCCCACCCCAGATCCCATGGCTGCACTGAACCCCCAGCCCCATCGCACCAGGGACCCCCCACCCCAGATCCCATGGCTGCACTGACCCCCCAACCCCATCGCACCAGGGACCCCCCACCCCAGATCCCATGGCTGCACTGACCCCCCAACCCCATCACACCAGGGACCCCCCATCCCAGATCCCATGGCTGCACTGACCCCCCAGCCCCATCGAACCAGGGACCCCCCATTCCATGACCCCACAACTCCACTGACCTCACCCCAGAAGTCTATCAACCTCCCTACCCCTAACTGGACCCCCAACTCGCCCAGCTCCATCTCTGGGGGGATATTAAACCCCCTCCCACTGCCCACACTCCTCCTGTGTCCCTCTGACCACACTCTGGCCTGGTCCAGCCAGGGGTGGGGGTGGGAAGGAATTCTACTGGGGGCCTTTACGCTGAACCCATCACCCTTGTATCTGGGCAGGTGATCTAAGCTGGGGGAAGTGTCTGTGTGTGTGTGGGGGGATGAAATATCTTGTAAAGTCCATCCCCCCTGGTATCAAGGCAGGGGATCTACCCCAGGGAACGTGGGAGGGGAAGGGCGGTGTATTGGGGCCCATCCCCCCCCCCCGGTATCAGGGTGTGGGATCTATCCCAGAGAATGGGGGAGGGGAAGGGCAGTGTATTGGGGCCCACCCCCTTGATATCAGGGCAGGGGATTTATGGGGGGGCGGGAGGACAGTGTATTGGGGCCCATCCCCCCGGTATCAGGGCGGGGGATCCCCAGGGAATGGGCGGGGTGGGAGGACAGTGTATTGGGGCCCACCCCCCCGGTATCAGGGCAGGGGATCTGCCCCTGGGACCGCAGGGGGGGTTTGGGGGGGCCGGTGCCGCAGACTCACCCGTCTGGCCTTTGCCCAGGGTCTTCTCCAGCCGGTAGGGCCCCACGTACTGGGCGTGCTGGGGGGCCGGGCCCGGGGGGTGCCCCCCAGGCTCCTTGCCGCCGGACATGACGGCCGGGCCCCCTTTGTCTGCCACCTCCCCCCCCCACCCCGCCTCGATTCCCCTCCCTGGGAAGGAACAATAGACGGAGGCCCCAGCCCCTCAGCCCCGCATGCCGGCGGATTTGGGGGGGCCGGGGGGAGGGGTGGAGGGACCGGGGCCGGGGGGGGGGCTGGGCTGGGAGGGAGGCTCACCGCCCGGGTACCAGCATGATAGAGGGGGCCCTTCCCCCCCCCCTCCAGCCAGGGATGCTGCGACGGGTGCTGGAGGATGCTCGTCCCTGGCTCCCCCCCCCAGCTGCCTCCTCCTCCTCTCCCCCCCTCCCCCCCCGCATCAGCATCCGGGCACCGGGTGACAGTCGCCGGCGGGGTGAACCCGGCCCGCCGCGCGGGGGGGCACAGAGTGGGAGCGGGGAGAGGGAAGGGGGGTGTGATGGGGGCGAAGGCTGGGGGGGGCTGTCGCTGGGCGGGTGTCGTGCCTTGGTGACGGGGGGGGGCGGGGGATTCAGGGTCTGGGTGTCTGGCTGGGTAACTGTGCGATCGTGGGTTGCGATTGTGGTGTGTGTAATTGTATTTGTGATTGTGTGGCTGTGACTGTGTCATTGTGTCTGTGATCGTGTGAATGTGGCTGTGATTGTGTGACTGTCGTGTGATTGCAGGGTGTGCAATTGTGGCTGTGATTGGCTGCATAATTGTGTGCTTGTGGTGTGTGTAAATGTGGCTGTGATTGTATGGCTTGGTAACTGTGTGATTGTGGCTGAGAATGTATGATTGTCATGTGTGTCATTGGGGTTGTGATTGTGTGACTGCGGCTGTCATTGTGCAATTGTGGTGGTGTAATTGTGTCTGTGATTGTATGGCTAGGTATCTGTGTAAGTGATTGTATGGCTGTGATTGTGTGACTGTCATTGTGTGATTGTGGTGTGTGTAATTAGGTCTGTGATTGTATGGCTGGGTAACTGTGTGATTGTGGCTGTGATTATATGATTGTTATGTGTGTAATTCTGTCTGTGATTGTTTGGCTGTGATTGTGGTGGTGTAATTAGGTCTGTGATTGTATGGCTGAGTAATGGTGTGATGGCGGTTGTGATTGCAGTGTGTGTAATTGTTTCTGTGATCATATGACTAACTCTGTGAGTGATTAAATAGCTGGGTAAGTGTGATTGTTGTGTGTGTAATTGGATCTGTGATTATATGGCTGGGTAATTGTGTGATCGTGGCTACAACTGACTGTTGTGTGTCTAATTGTGTCTGTGATTGTATAACTGTAACTGTGTGATGGTTGTGTGTGTAATCGAGTGTGGTTGTATGGCTGGGTAATAGTGTGATTGCGGCCATTATTGGCAGGAGTGTAATTGTGTCTGTGACTGACTGTAACTGTGTGAATGTGGCTGAGATTGTGGTGTGAGTAACTGTGGCTGGGATTGTTTGGCTGTGTAGTTGTATGCTCGTGGCTGTGACGGTGTGATTGTGGTGTGTGTAATGGTGTCTGTGATTATCGTGATATTGTGTGACTATGATTGTGTGTGGAATTGTGATTCTCTGTGTGCAACTGTGTGTGTGAGAGACAGGCTGTGACAAAGAGACACGGGGTGTGTGATCTGTTTTAGAGTGTGACAAAGACAGTGAATGTCAGTGTGTCTGTGTGTGTGTGATCCCATGTCTGCTGCCCCCTGCTGGAGGGGCTGGACCCTACGCTGTTTGTGTGACCCCTCACAGGGCATGGAACAGCTCACAGCCCAGCCTGGCCTCGGCTGCACAGCACCCCCATCCGACCCCCCTGCACCTTCCCCATTAGCTCTGTTCCCCAGAGATGGGCTAAGTGCTGAAACACAAGCTCTCATGTCCCCTCCTTGATCTGTGTCTGTCACGCCCTGGGCAGTTCACACCCCTGCGAGCAGCCGGCTTGGGCTCTCTGCAGACACAGGCAGCTTTGGCCCCATTTCCAAACTGTCCTCCCCAGCTGTGCCGGCTAGAACCTTTTTTTTCCCTTTTTTAACTGGACGCCGAGATTCAGGAGCTGTCCTCAGGGCCCTTGGCCTGCGGCTTTATCCGGATCTGGGTCCCTAACCTCGGTGCCTCTTGGTCCTCAAGCTGGCCCTGGGGATTGCTGTCATGATCCCAGATTGTTTCCAATACCCGGGCCAGGGCCAGCGCTGGTTCTGGTGGAGCAGGCGCCGTTGGCATGGGTCGGGGAGGCACTGGGCAGGGGTGCATCTAGCGTTTGGAAATGGATGTGACCTTTCCTGATGTTTCCCCGCATGGTGGGGCAGGACCTGTGTGATGGCCCCCAACCCGTGGTTGGCTCCTCCTTTTAAATGCAAGGCTGAAATCCCAGTGATTTGGGGGTTTTGTTCCACTGGGGCTGGTGGGGGATGAGTGGCTGCCTTGCCATCCCACCCTAGATACCTCACAGCCCCCTCAAATCCCCCCCTGCACTCCTTCCCTGGATCCCCTGCCAAATAATCCCTCCCCGCAGCCCCCTGCCCAACCCCCTGTGGTGGGCCCCTGCTGGCCAATCCTGCCCCACCTGATCCCCTCACAGCCTCTTCAGTTCCTTCTGCACTCCCCCCACCCCATCAGCCCGCTCCAGGACCCCCCTGCCCAATCGCCCCCATTGCCCCCTCTTGGATCCTTCTGCTCAGGATCGGGGCCACACCCCATCTTTTAAACAGTCCCTTGGAGGAACCCATCGGAGTGGCAGACCCCCACCCTTCCACCAGAGCCGAGCCGTGCAGCCTGCCCGCCTCCAAGACTGAGCCCTGGGATCCAGACCCCCTGCTCCTGGAGCTCTGCCCAGAGCTGGAGAATCCCCTTGTTTGGGGTGAATTGTCTGGTCCCTGGAGTGACCCTTTGTCTCTCCCGACCCTCCAGTTGCTCTGGGTCATGGCCTTTCACACCCCATTCGTTCCTCCTCAGCCAGCCCTGGGACTCCTGTGCCACACGGCTCTGGTGGGCTGCCTGTTAGTGTCTGTAAACCCCCCTGCCTGCACCCACCAGGCAGCGACCTGGAATCTGGGGGGAGGGAGGAAACTGAGGCAGGCACAGGAACCATCCATGTATGACAGAAAATTCCCACTTTGTCATCCACCCCCCACGGGAGGGCCCCCACCAGCCCCGCCCAATTCCCCCTCAGTAATCCCACCTAGATCCCCCCAACTCTCCCTGGGTCCCCCCTCCCAACCTCTCCCCCAGACCCCAACAACCCCCGACCCCAGCAATTCCACCCTGGATCCCCAAATTCCCCGCCAGCAATCCCACCTAGATTCCCCCAACCCCTCCCATGGGTCCCCCCTCCCAACCTCTCCCCTGGATCCCAACAACCCCCAACCCCAGCAATCCCACCCTGGATCCCCCAATTCCCCACCAGCAATCCCACCTAGATCCCCCCAGCCTCCCAACCCCAATTCCCCCCAGCAATCCCACCTAGATTCCCCCAACCCCCGCCCCTAATTCCCCCAGCAATCCCGCCCCCAAACCCCTCGCCCGACACCCCCTCAGATCCCCCTAACCCCCGCCCCTAATTACCCCCTAGCAATCCCACCTAGATTCCCCCAACCTCTCCCCTGGGTCCCCCTCCCAACTTCTGCCCCGGATCCCAACAACCCCGCACCCCAGCAATCCCACCCTGGATCCCCCAATTCCCCCCCAGCAATCCCACCTAGATCCCCCCAGCCTCCCAACCCCCGCCCCCAATCCCACCTAGATCCCCCCAGCCCCCCAACCCCCGCCCCCAACCCCACCTAGATCCCCCCAACCCCCACCCCCAATTCCCCCCAGCAATCCCACCTAGATCCCCCCAGCCCCGCAACCCCCGCCCCAATTCCCCCCAGCAATCCCACCTAGATCCCCCCAGCCCCCCACCCCCGCCCCCAATTCCCCCCAGCAATCCCACCTAGATCACCCCAGCCTCCCAACCCCCGCCCCCAATCCCACCTAGATCCCCCCAGCCCCAAACCCCTGCCCCCAATTCCCCCCAGCAATTCCACCTAGATCCCCCCAGCCCCCCAACCCCCGCCCCCAACCCCACCTAGATCCCCCCAACCCCCACCCCCAATTCCCCCCAGCAATCCCACCTAGATCCCCCCAGCCCCCCACCCCCGCCCCCAATTCCCCCCAGCAATCCCACCTAGATCACCCCAGCCCCCCACCCCCACCCCCAATTCCCCCCAGCAATCCCACCTAGATCCCCCCAGCCCCCCACCCCCGCCCCCAATTCCCCCCAGCAATCCCACCTAGATCCCCCCAGCCCCCCACCCCCGCCCCCAATTCCCCCCAGCAATCCCACCTAGATCCCCCCAGCCCCCCACCCCCGCCCCCAATTCCCCCCAGCAATCCCACCTAGATCACCCCAGGATCGCGCCCAGCCCCCCATGCTCCGCTCCCGCCAGCAGGGGTCGCCCCGCCCCCTCCTCGCTGCCCCGCCCCCCGCAAGATGGCGGCGCCCAGGGCTGGGAGTGGGGAGCGCGCGGCGCGGTAGGAGGTGAGCGGGGCGGGGCGGGGCAGGGAAGAGGGCGGGGGGGCTCGGGGGGGGCGGGCAGAAGACGGGAGGGGGAGCGTTGCAGGGAAGAAGATGGGGGGTGGGGCAGAAGATGGGGGGCGGGGCAGGGAAGAGGACGGGGGGCTCGGGGGGGCGGGCAGAAGACGGGAGGGGGAGCGTTGCAGGGAAGAAGATGGGGGGTGGCTCAGGGGTGGGGCAGAAGATGGGGGGAGCAGTTTAGGGAAGAGGACGGGGGGGTGGCTGAGGGGGGCGGGGCAGAAGACGGGGGGAGGGTTGATATGCTGTTCCCCAGGGAGGGGGGCTGTTTAATGGGGGACACCTCCCTCAATACCCTGCGCCCCACAGCTTGGCCGGGTCCCCCTCCCATGCTGACCTGGGTTCTCTCCCCGCCCCCCAGCAGACCCTCTTGTGGTGCCAGCGGTGGGAGCCGGACGCCAGCAAACCCCCCCCCAGGCTGAGTGCTCAGCGCGGACCCAGCATCTGGTAACGCCTGGACCCCCCAGACCTAGGTGATGGAGGGTGAGGTCGATGAGTTAGAGTCGGGGGGCGGGGTATGTGGGAGCCAGGACTCCTGGGTTCTCTCCCGGCTCTGGGAGGGGAGTGGGGCTTAGCAGTTAGAGTAGGGGGCGTTGGGAGCCGGGATGCCGGGGTTCTCTCCCCAGCTCAGTACCTGACTCCTGTTGTCTGTGCCTTTCTCTGCAGGGGACGTGGCCGAGGCGCCTGCTCTCTGGCCCTGCACCGCCCCAGCCATGGCTGAAGGGGGCGCCGGGGGCAATCGGCCACCGCGTGAGCATCCGCAGAACCTGCAGGGGCTGCTGCAAATGGCCATCACGGCTGGCAACGCCGAGCCCAGCCAGCTGGAGCCCATGTCTGACGAGGTGCGAGCACTCCTGGGTCCTATCCTGACTTTGGAGGGGAGTGGGCCCTAGTGGTTGGGGGGGGGGCTGGGAGCCAGGTTCTCCCCCCGGCTCGGGGAGGGTTGGGATGGGGCTGGACGCTGACCCCTCTCTCTCCGCCCCCCAGCGGCGGCAGTGGTTGCAGGGGGCCATGGCCCAGGCGTTCAGGGGGCAGCTGGAGGAGGTGGAGCAGATGAAGGAGTGTTTGCGGGTGCTGGAGGCCGTGTCCCCTGGAGGGGACGGCGGAGAGACCTCGGAGCCAGCCGAGGGGGACCCCTCCCGCCAGGCCAGTGCGCTGGAGCTGCTGGCTGAGCTGTGCGAGAACTTGGACAACGCTGCAGGTATGGGGTAGAGCACTCAGGGCAGGGGGTTCTGGGGGTCAGGAGAGGGGCACTCGGGGCAGGACGGGAGGGAGCCGGGATGGGGGATTATCCTGGGAGTGCTGGGGCAGGGAGGATGGGAACAGGGGGTGCCCGTGGACTGGGAAGTGGGGGATGGTGTTGTGGGGGGAAGGCAGTGAGGGTTCTGGGGGGGTGGATTGTCAGAGCCCCCGAAGGAGGCCTGATCTCTGAGATGGGGCCCCCTGAATGGGAGCTGGGTCACGGGGGGTGAACCGTGTAATTGAGCCTGCGAGCAAGTGACCCCCACAGGGTGGGGCTGGCTTAGGGGGTGCCCCACCGGAGCTGCCTGAGAACCCCCTAAGGGCACCATATGGTCTCTGGGGCACCTGCTGTCACGCCCCCCCCCCCCCCAGATTTCTGCAAGCTCGATGGGATGCGGCTGCTGGCTCATCGCTACCTGGAGCACCCCATCCCGGAGCTGCGCTGGCGCGCCGCCCACCTCGTGGGCACCTGCGCCCAGAACGTGCCCAAGGTGCAGGAGCAGGCCCTGGCGCTGGGCTGCATGCGCAAGCTGCTGCGGCTGCTGGACCACGACGGGGCCGACGCGGTGCGCATCAAGGCACTCTTTGCCATCTCCTGTGAGTTCTGCAGGGGGCGGGAATGGGGCATGGGGCCTGTTCCATCTAGGGGGCGCTGGCTCTGATCCAGCCCCAAGGCAGGGGGTGGGGATGTGGCACCGGACCTGTCCCCTGTAGGGGTTGCTGGCTCCTGTCTGGCTGCAGGGCGAGAGGTGGGGATGGAGCACGGGACCTGTCCACTCTAGGGGGCGCTGGCTCTGATCCGGCCCCAAGGCAGGGGGGTGGGGATGGGGCCCTCTAGGGGGCACCAGCTTCACAGCCATAGATATTACTGGCCCCATGGTAGCAGAGAGGCCAGGGGGTGGAACCCTTGCTCTCCTCTGCCTCCAGAGGCCGGAGGCGGCATTGCAGCGCGGGCAGGAGCTGTGTGCGTTGCCCCCGCTGAGGCTCTCTCTGCCCCTCTCCCCGGCGCCAGGCCTGGTGCGCGCCCAGGAGGGGGGCCTGCAGCAGTTCCTGCGGCTGGACGGCTTCTCGGTGCTGATGCGTGCCATGCAGAGCCCTGTGGAGAAGCTCAAGGTCAAATCCGCCTTCCTGCTGCAGAACCTGCTGCTGGACCACCCGGAGCACAAAGGTGAGGGGTCTCCGGGACGCTGGGGGGCGCTGCCCTCTGCCTCCCACCCAGCCCTGCCCCGCCCCGTCTGCCCAGCCAGATGCCACCTTCTGCCTCCCACCCGGCCCCCTCTGCCTGGCCAGGTGCCACCTTCTGCCTCCGACCTAGCCATGCCCCGTCTTCCACCCAACCTGGCACTGGGGGGAGTCATCATTCTCCATTCTCCAGCCCCCTGACTTGTTGCTCTCCCTCTCCAGAGACCCTGTGCTCCATGGGGATGGTGCAGCAGCTGGTGGCTCTGATCCGCTCTGAGCACAGCCCCTTCCATGAACACGTCCTGGGGGCCCTCTGCAGGTGAGATGGGAATGGGGATGGGAGGGCCAGGACTCCTGGGTTCCCTTCCTGGCTCTGGAAGGGGCATGGAGCCTAGTAGGTAGAGCTGAGGGGCGGGAGGGGTGGTAGTCAGTGGGAGTGATGGGACCTTGGTCTGTGCTGAGAATAACCCCCCATTTGCCCTGCCCCCACCCACAGCCTGGTGACAGATTTCCCCCAGGGGATGCGGGAGTGCCGGGAGCCACAGCTGGCGCTGGAGGAGCTGCTGCGGGAGCGCTGCCAGCTGCTGCAGCAGCAGGAGGAGTTCCAGGTAAGGGGAGGGAGCTCTTCCAGGTCAGAGCCACCTGCATGTCGTCCCTCTGCCCGTCTCCCCCTGCCTGGCACTATAGGGCACCGCCCTCTGTCCCCTTCGGCCACTCCCTGTGCACAACCTGACGCTGCCCTCTGCCCTGGCCGTGCTCAGTCCCCCCCCCTCGCCTGGCACTGGGGGCGCTGCCCTCCCTGTGCCATCCAATAATGATCCCAGATCTACTCGGTCCCCTCCGCAAGCATCTCCGTGCATTTGCGGGTGAGCTGGCGACGCGGCAGCCTGGCTCACAGAGAATCTCTGTCCTTGCTCCACCCAGCCGTGAGATTCCGCGGCTCCTTAATTAAACTAATGGTCTGTTGGGTACGTGGGGGGCAGAGTGGTCCTCGCTCATTATCCCCCCCTGCTGCCACCTATCCCCATTTCCTTCCCAAGTGGGAGTTCAGCTGGACTGTGGTGAACTTCCCAGCAGCAGTGCCAGGACTGGGCCCCCTGCTGAGCCTGCAGCACAGTGCCCCCTAGTGTCCGCGCCAGCACTGACTGCCTAGAGTGAGCACCCCCTGCTGAGCCCGCGCCCTGCAACACCCCGCTGGGTCTCCTATCCAACATCACGACCCACCCGAACCCCACTTAGCTTGGGAACTTTCCCACCCTGCCGGCTGTGGGGCAGCCCAACTGCAGCAGCAGTCTCTCCGCTCACCCCTGCGCCTTGTGTTCCCCTAGGAGGAGCTAGAGTTCTGCGAGCGGCTCCAGCGCGTCTGCTTTCAGACGCCCCCCGAGGACAGCAGCATGGATCGATGAGTGCCCCCATTGCCCCCCGGATCTGTGACTGGCCCCGGTGTGTCCGCCCCCCCTCCCCCGGATCAGTGACTTCCCTGAGGTGACCACTCCTCAGAATGGTGGTTTTCTCCTGGCCTTTTCTGTTTTCTCCTGTGGTGGCTTTTCTGAGGGACCCCTGGCTGCCTGCCCCCCTCCCCCCACATGGGGCTGGGGAGAGGGGCTGGAGCCACCCCAGAGAGAAGGCCTCGGCTGGATCAGAACCAGGAGCCTCTGGTCCCCATTTGTTCTGTGTAGATCCTGCAAGAGACACCCCCTCCTCCCCTCCACTTGAGTTGTAATGGTGAATTCAGGGAGTGAGGGGTTAAACTGAGAACACTTCTCCTCCAGTGAGGTCTCTAGGTCTCTAGGGGGCTCCGCCAGAGCAGGGGACTGGCTGGCTGTGGGGGGGTAGGGAATGGGGTACAGGGCCTTTCCTTCTGGGGTGTGCTGGACCTGATCGGGATCCACCTGAGCGTGTGGGGGTGCTGTCTGACTTGGGAGACCAGAGGATAGGTGCTATGCCCATTGCTGTCACATGCTCCCCATGTGGGGGGGGGAAATCTAAGGGCAGGGTGGGGGTTGAGCTGGGGGGGTGCAGCTTGGGGCTCTCCTGCTCTGCCTGTTCCTGTGTTCTTGTTGCCAATGGTTTTCTAATAAAAGTTCTGCATTGGGTGGATCCTTTTCTGTTTCCTGGGGGATGCCAGGGCCTCTGGGTGGGGACGGGGGGAGGGGTGTCATGGGAGGAGCTGGGACCTAGGCAAAGGGGTGGGAGGTTGTGGAATGGGGCACGTGGCCTTTCTCCTCTAGGGGGTCCATCCTGGCCCCAGGGCAGGGACTGGCTGGCTCAGGGGGGCAGGGATTGGGGCCGGGTCCTTTCCCCCTAGGGGTGTTCTAGCTGATGAGGTTATAGAGATATCATACCCACAGCAATTAGGCCAAAGTGCTGACGGTGCAATGATGATGTCAAACATCTAGCTGATGATGCCGCGCAGAGCAATGATGTCAGTGACTCTGAGTTCCGCTGTCACCCCATGACAACGTGCCCTGCAGTGTGATGTCACACATTTGGAGAGATGACATCACATGCTGGGTGGTGAGGTCACAGCAGGGGATGAGGTCACCCCTTGGGAGTGGTTGACTCAGGGTGATGCTGTCACACAGTGAGGAACGTGCCCCAGCAGTGGGTGGCACACACTGATGATGTCAGACGTGTGGAGATGATGTCATGTTGAGCGGTGCTGGCGCTCAGCTATGTCACACAGTGTGATGATGTCACAGACCCAGGCTTGGTTACCTAGATATGCAGATTTCTGCTAAGCACCGCAACGTTCCCTCCTTAATTTAAATATTAATTGGATGCCAGTGGCCCCTGCGCATGCGCCTCGGCGCTTGGCGTAGGGGCGGGAACGAGCAGGAGAGGCTCATAGACTGGCTCTGCGTCAAGCGCATGTGCACCCAAGGACCCCGACCAATTTTCAGGGCGCATGCGCACAGTCGCAGGCGGGGCGCTGGGGGCGGAACAAGATATGCGCATGCGCACTTCCTGAGGCAACGCAACGAAACATCTACGCATGCGTAGCTGGCCCTGGAAGGCGGAAAGGTTATCCTGCGCATGCTCGCCCAGTTGAGGCGTTGGGCAGGGTTAAAAAAAATAAATGGGAGTGTGACGCATGCGTATCTTCCCTGGGAAACAGACCCGGGAAGGTTCTGGACATGCGCGTCCAGTGGGAGGCGGGGCCCCTACCCATCGTGCGAAGTGTGCGCATGTGCGGGCTCCCGGAGAGGCGGAAGGAAGGGTCCGCTCGGCGCATGCGTGTTACCCCGGAGACGGGGGGGCCTGGCAGTGAGACGGGGCGGCAGAGCGGCCGCAGGCTGGTTCCGGGCGCGGGGCATTGTGGGATCGCGGCGGTGCTAGGAGACCCAGGGGGGGCCCGGTGAGCTGCGTCTCTCGGTGGCCGCCATATTGGCCTCTCAGCCCCGCGGGGAGCGCCGGGCCCTGGGCCAGGGCCCCCAATTGACCCCCCCCGGGCCCGGAATCCCCCGGGCCGGGACCCCCCCCAGTTAACCCCCCCGGGCCGGGACACCCCCCCCAGTTGACCCCCCCCCCGGGCCCGCAATCCCCTGGGCCGGGACCCCCCCAGTTGACCCCCCCCGGGCCCGCAATCCCCTGGGCCGGGACTGACTGGGGCCCCTCCCGTCGTTGGGGCCCCCCATAGACTCACTTGGGCATGGCTGGGGCCCCCCACAGACCTCTGAGCTGGGCTGAGGGACCCCCCAAGACTCCCTGGGGATATCTCTTACAGCAGGGGCACCCCCATGGCCTTGTGGAGACCCCTGCACCCCTCGGGGACCCTGCCTCAGCCTCAGGGGCTCTGTCCGGCTGGGGACTGCGCCGGTCAGTCTGTGGGGGGGTCTCAGCCCAGCTTCCCACCCTGCGCTCGGTGCTGCACAGATGTGCTCTCTGCACTACCACCCCCGGCCCCCAAATCTCACCCTCCCCTCTCATCATGACCAAGGGGCCATGGGGGGCTAAAGGAACCAGCCTCCATGTTGGAGGGAGACGGAGCCTGTGCCCCGATTCTGTGTGCGGCGCCTGGGCGTTGGGGCTGCTTTGCTTCCTCTGATTGCGGTCTTGGGAGCCAGGACTTCTGGGTCCCCTCCCTGGCTCTGGGAGGGGCATGGGGACTAGTGGTTACAGCAGGGGGGGCAGGAATTGGGGCGGTTGTGGCATGAGCCTGGGGTGTGGATGTCCTAGAGGCCTTGTCCCCGCAGCGGACGGTCTCTGGGGCAGGCGACGGTTTGCGCAGCTTTCGGTGTCGGGCTGACCTGGCGGCAGGAGGGGTGAAAGGCCCATGCCGGTGGCTGGGTGGCAGCGTGCCGTGGCCCGGCGGAGTGCTCTATGTCCGTGCCGTGGCTGGAGTCAACAGCGTTGGTAGCAGCTTGGGGGCGGGGGCGTTTCTGGTACCTGGGTGACTGAAATCTTAACCGGTGCATTGGGGGAAGGGTTACAGGACTGCAGGGGGACAGGGAATGGGGCTCGGGGCCTGTCCCCTCTAGGGGGTGCCAGCTCCCATCCGGCCCCAGGGCAGGGACTGGCTGCTCGGGGGGCAGGGAATGGGGCACGGGGCCCTCTTAGGGGGTCTCTTTTGTTCCAGTCAGGACCCTCCTCATTAATCACGTCTCATTCACCAGTGCCTGGGCTCTGATGCGCTAGGTGCTGGACAGAGTAGCACAGTCCCCGGCCCAAAGTCTCGGCAGCTAAATCCTCTTGCTAGGAGCTGAGACCTGCTGGTGGCCAGGTGGGGTCAATCTCGAGTGACTCCTCCCCCTGCACAATCCAGTTCTGAAATTGGAGTGTAATCAGCGTAACCTCAGCCGGTCTCCAGCTCTCCTCTCTGCTCCCATTTGCTACCCAACTGGGTTTCAGTGGCCCTGTGTCAGGCAGGCATTATTCTAAGATAGCGAATGTTCGGCCTTTGCTGTTAGCTGCCGGCTCAGTGCTGGGCTGGGGAGCCCCAAGTTCAAATCTCACCTTGGAGGGGGAGGGGTGCAGTGCCTCAGTTTCATCTTTGGACTCTCCCATGTGCTGCTGGGGCCATTCTGAAGGGCAGGGAGTGGGGGTGGGAAGCTCATGAGCCTCCACCAGGGAGGCCCAGCGAGAGAGGGTCCATGCCCAACCGAGATCAGGGCCCCGTCATGCCAGGCGCTGCCCAGACCCAGCGAGAGAGGGTCGTTTCCAGCTGAGATCAGGCGCTGCCCAGACCCAGCGAGAGAGGGTCCCTGCCCAGCTGAGATCAGGCCCCGTTTTGCCAGGCACTGCCCAGACCCAGCGAGAGAGAGGGTCCCTGCCCAGCTGAGATCAGGCGCAGTCGTGCTGGGCGCTGCCCAGACCCAGCGAGAGAGGGTCCCTGCCCAGCTGAGATCAGGCCCCGTCGTGCTGGGTGCTGCCCAGACCCAACGAGAGAGGGTCCCTGCCTAGCTGAGATCAGGGCTCTGTTGCAGGCAGGCAAGGGCTCTGAGACTAAGGGCAGTGCGGGGCATTGCCCCCATGCCAGCGGGGGGCTGGAGGCGGCAGGTTGGGGTTCTGGCCCCCACCCCTCGCGCGCTCTGTTCTGCTCTCCCGGCGCTGCCTCTCAACCCTCTCTGCAAACCCATTTCCTGTCGCTTCCGTTCCTCTAGTGGCGCCCAAAGCAGGTCGCCCGGGGAAGGACCCAGGCCTCCGCAGCTGTATCTGCCAGCCTGGTGCTTCCCTTACCCGGCGGGGCGCGGTGCCTGGCTGGGCTCTGGATGGAAGCTGGCTGCCGCAAGGGTAGGGCTGCGAACAGGGGCTGTGTGGTTGGAGGGGGGCTGGAGCCTGTTCGTTAGCCTTGCAGCGATGGCTGGAAGCCTCGCCTGGGAGGGAGGCTGGCCTTGTAGCGTGGGAGAGCTGGGTGCGAGTGCCGGCTCCGGGGCTGCTGCTGAGTCCACGCTGCGCTGCAGCGGCTCTGTGCGGGAAACGGGGGGGATCCTGCTTTCATCTGTGTAGATTCAGGGTCAGGCCCAGGGCTGAGCCTTGTCTGTGCAACGCCCGACGCGACGGGGCCCCGATCTCTGGGGGGGTCTGTGCAGCGCCCGGCGTGACGGGGCCCCAATCTCAGTCTGGGCCTAAAGATGTTCTAACACAAACAGTGAGGTGGGGGGGGGTCTCGCAGGGCATGTGATGGACAGGCCCTCATCCCTTGCTCCCCCCCCCGCGTGCCACACTCTGAGAGTCGCCCCCCCAGTCCTGTTTATGAGCCACTCCCTGCCCCCAGCCAGTGCCAGTCTCCTGTGCTGGCCCAGGGCTGACCAGGGAAGAGATATTGACCAGCTAGAGCATCCTTCTAGGAAACAGGAGAGATCTGCGTTGTGGTGGGGGCTGGCTTCCATCCGGCCCCAGGGTGGGCACTGGCTGGCTCAGGGGGCTGGGGAATGGGACATGGGGCCTTTCCTCCCTAGGGGGCACTGGCTCTGATCTGGCCCCGATCGAGTTCCAGTTGGGAGGTGTCTATGAAGCATCTTGCCCAGTGGGGCCCTTGTTGATGTGTGTGTGGTGGTGGGGGGGGGGTTCCTGATCTCTCCTGTTGCCCCAACCTCACCTATCCGGATCTCTAGGGTGGGGTCTGTGACTGATCCACATAGCGCTGAATTCTGGTTGGGGGGGACTCTGGGCTCGGAGGGGAGGGGCCTCGGGCAGAAGGGGTGGTCTGGGCTGGGGGCTAGCCTCCCCGAGGTTCACCCATCGCCCATGCTGGGATCTGTGGCCGCTGACCTCCCTTTCCATCCCCGTCCCCCCTGCCCCGCAGGGCGCCATGTTCTGGAAGTTCGACCTGCACTCCAGCTCGCACATCGAGACGCTGCTGGAGCGTGCCGACCTGACGCTGCGGGAGCTGCTGGACGAGGACGATGTGCTGCAGGAGTGCAAGGTGGTGAACCGCCGGTTGCTGGACTTCCTGGTGCAGCCACAGCACATGGAGGCGCTGGTGACCTGCGTGACCGAGGAGCCCCCCGCCGAGCTGGATGAGCGGCTGCGCTACAAGTGAGGGGCTGCGGAACGGAAGTGAGGGGCGCCGGCAGAGCTAGGGGGAGACCAGGGCCAGGCTAGCAGGGGGCTGCAGATTGCGAGTGAGGAGCACATGGGATCTTTTTTCAGGGGAAAAGGCAATACACCGCGTTTATTGAAGATATAACAATTAGCACGTGCATTCAAACACACCGGACGCACACACACACCGTCCCGCCGGTCAACATTATAGTTACCAGTCCAGAGTGTGGATCAATCTAGTGGCTAGGTTGATTACAGGTAGGGAGGAGCCGGGTTCTGTCTTTCAGGACTCGATTCTCCGGGGAAGTTTTGGCAGGACAAACCCAAAGTTTCATGGCAAGGCACCCTGTTTATGTTCTGATGTTTTTTTTGTTTTGTTTTTGTTTTTTATTGGGACCCATGAGTTTTGCACTATTACGCTGTAATCAATTGTTTGACGAATGCTTGTTTTCTCAAATTGTTTTTATTTATTTTTTTATTAATTTTTTTAGGGAGTTGTTTTATACTGGTGTTGATCACAGCTATTTTGTCCCCGTTCATAGGTGCCTGTTTTATTTTTAGAGTTGTTAATTTGCCTTTTTTTGATATTTTAATAGGGGCGTGTTTCAGCCTCTTGGCGTCCTTGCGTCTGTTTTCGGTTCCTTCCTAGACCGTTTCATTTAGCGATGGCTTTTACTCTTATTTTTTAACATACGCGTTTTTTATTTACACACAAAACAATTAATTTACCTAGAACATTTTGAACAGGAACATTAAATTGCAATGCAAAAGAAAACAATCACGGCTTTTTTTTTTTTAAACTAATTTTAAAATGCAACAAAGTCGTCACCCTTAAAGGTCTGTTACTGCCTTGAAATCAGCCCAGACACAGATTTCGGTTAAAGCATCTCTACTAAATGGCCCATTAGGTCTGTTGCTTTCTGCTATTCAAAAAGGTTGGTTAGCAGGATATGATCGTATCATACATCAATACATGCTACATTATTACCTCATTCTTCTTCTTTCTAAATTATATAAAAATGCAAACATAAAATCCTTCTACTACACAGCAGGGCTGGGCTAGCAGGGGCTGCAGGTCGGGAGTTGGGCACTGCAGGGCTGGGCTAGCAGGGGCTGTGGATCGGGAGTGAGGGGCACCGGCAGAGCTGGGGGGGAAGGGCGGGCTAGCAGGGGCTGCGGGTCAGGAGTCAGGCACCGCAGGGCTGGGCTAGCAGGGGCTGCGGGTCGGGAGTCAGGAGCACTGCAGGGCTGTGGGGAGTGCAGGGCTGGGCTAGCAGGGGGCTGCAGGTTGGGAGTGAGGGGCACCGGCAGGGCTGCGGGGAGTGCAGTGCTGGGCTAGCAGGGGCTGCGGGTCGGGAGTGAGGGGCACCGGCAGGGCTGGGGGGGGAATGGCTGGGCTAGCAGGGGCTGCGGGTTGGGAGTCAGGGGCACCGGCTCCCCCACAGCTGGCTGGTGCTCATGTGCCCCGCTGCAGGTACCCCAGTGTGTCGTGCGAGATCCTGACATCGGACGTGAGCCCCATCACAGACGCGCTGGGCGAGGACGAGGGCCTGCTGCGGCGTCTCTACGGCTTCCTGCAGGTCCACGGCGTCCTCAACCCGCTGCTGGCCAGCTTCTTCAGCAAGGTCATGGGTACCCTCATCAACCGCAAGACAGACCAGGTGCCCCAGCCTCCCCCTGCCTTGGTTTCCCTTCTGCCTGCCAGCTCTTGCGGTCGGGACTGGCTCTCGCTCCACCTATGTGCAGCGCCTGGCACGATGGGCTCCCAGTCCCAGCCAGCGGGTAGGGGTGTGGGGGGGTGTTACCATAATACCACCAATAGCCTGGCAGCAGCTGCCCCCTTTGAGCTGCGGAGGGGGTGGCCCCTCTCCCTAACACCCTACCTCCCAAAGCAGCTGGCACAGGCAGGAGACCAGGCTAGTTGGGCCCAGGGCAATTGGCTGTTGCTGCCCCACATGAGTGAGACACTCGCTGCTGCTTGCAGGTGGGGGACGGGCTCATCTGGACCCCCCCAGATGTCCTCCAGGCCAGGGCATCGCTGCAGCACATCTGCCTATCTAGCCTGGCGTCCCGGCTGCGGAGCTTGGGAGCCTGTTCCCTCCTCATCACCCCGAGCAAGAAGCAGCTCGGGCCCCAAAGCTGGATGCCTGGCCCCAGTGGTGGGGAGTTCTCCAGGCTAACGGGGGCTGGACCGGTCCTTTGCAGATTGTGGCCTTCCTGCGCAAGAAGGACGATTTCGTCAGCCTGCTGCTGCGGCACATCGGCACCTCGGCCATCATGGACCTGCTGCTGCGCCTGCTGACCTGCGTGGAGCAGCCCGTGCTCCGCCAGGACGTCTTCAACGTAAGGGAGGGGTTGCCTGCTGGCCCCACCCTGGGCACCTGCCGGCCCCCCACTCCATTTCATTTGCTACCCTGTGCCCGGCCCCACGCTCGCCCCTGCTCCTTTGCCCGCACCTCATTGGCAACTCCAGTGCTACCTCAGGTTCAGCAGGGCACTCCACTGGTCGAAGCTGCCTAGGTGCCGTCCCCTCCCCCAGTGGCCAGCCCTACCTGCTGCCCCCCCTGGCAGGGTGAAAGTCACAGCTTCCAGCCAGGCTGAGCCAGAGGGAAACCCCCATGGGGGGGGGCACTGGCGCAGCTGCGGGGGAGCCCAGGACTGGGCTGGGAGGGGGCTGCGGGTCAGGAGTGAGGGGCACCGAGTTGTGCTGTTCCCTTCACAGTGGCTGAACGAGGAGAAGATCGTGCAGAGGCTGATCGAGATGATTCACCCTTCGAAAGATGACAATGTGAGCAGCTCTGCATGGCCCCCACCTGGTGGGGGAGGGACATGGGGGGGACAGCTACAGGCAGGGAGCTCCTAGCCCCCCCCCCGCTCTAACCACTAGACCTCACTCCCCTCCCTGACCTAGGGAGAGAACCCAGGAGTCCTGGCTCCCGCTGCCTCTAGCCCCTACTGGTGATGGGGGTCCGTACCTCTAAGCTGGCAGCTCCGGTGGGGCGTGGGCAGAGGGACTGGCCCCGCCTCCCAGTACTTGGCCCCGCCTTTCCCATCGCCCCGGTAACTGGGACTCTTTCCCCCCACCCCAGCAACATTCCAACGCCTCCCAGTCCCTGTGTGACATCATCCGACTGAGCCGGGAGCAGATGATGCAGATCCAGGACAGCCCCGAACCCGACCAGCTGCTGGCCACGCTGGAGAAGTGAGGGAGGGGCACTGGCAGGACTGGACAAGGGGGCAGCCCAGGGCTGGGCTAGCAGGGGCTGCGGGTCGGGAGGGAAGGGCACCGGCAGGACTGGGGAAGGGGGAAGCCCGGGGCTGGGCTAGCAGGAGGCTGCGGGTCAGGAGGGAGGGGCACCGGCAGGACTGGGGAAGGGGAAAGCCCAGGGCTGGGCTAGCAGGGGGCTGCGGGTCGGGAGGGAGGGGCAACAGCAGTATTGGGGAAGGGGCAGCCCAAGGCCCCCTTGATTGGAGGGTGGCGCTCCTAGTATCAACCCAAGTTAACGATGGCGAAGCAGAAGCCCGAAGCTCCCGGACCACGAGCCAAGGACCCTCACCTGGAGCTGAGACACGGCCTCTCTCGGGCGGGGGGCAGGGCTGGGTCCCCGGGGATGGGATGTTTGGGGCCCCCCTCGGCCAGCCCCTCTGACTGGGGTGGGGGTGGGGTGTTTGGGGCCCCCCCCGAAGGCAGGAGACGGTGGAGCAGTTGCTGGGGAACATGCTGGCGGACGAGCGGGACGAGTCCGTCATTGTCAGCGGGATCCAGGTGCTGCTGACGCTGCTGGAGCCGCGGCGAGCCAGGTGAGGGGGTGGAGCTGGCGGGAGGGGGCGGGGCCAGCCAGCCGCCCCGCCCCTGCTCATCCCTCCCTCTGCCCCCTGCAGGTCTGAGGCCGGGGGGATGGGCAGCTTTTACTGCCCCCTGGAAGGGCAGCTGGAGCTGGGGCCTCTGGGCTCGGATGGCAACGCCTGCCAGGCCAGCCCCAGCACCCTGCTGGCCCTCAGAGGTTACCTCCGGGACTTCCACCAGCTGCTGATCGACCCCCCGAAGGTAATGGCCCCTGGATTCCTGGGTTCCATCCCTGGTGCTGGGAGGGGAGTGGGGGTTAGTGGTTAGAGCAGCGTGGGCTGGGAGCCAGGACACTGGGTCGGGCGTTAGGTCTGGGGGGGCTGCCCGGATGCCTGGGTACTCTCACCTGTGCTAACCCCTGCTCCCCACAGCGGCCGGCCCTGCAGATGTCGTGGGGGCTGCTGGACCCGCCGCTGGGGAACACGCGGCTGCAGG
Source organism: Dermochelys coriacea (assembly GCF_009764565.3). Classification (NCBI taxonomy): domain Eukaryota; kingdom Metazoa; phylum Chordata; order Testudines; family Dermochelyidae; genus Dermochelys; species Dermochelys coriacea. Next base: position 14,161,875 of record NC_050090.1, read on the forward strand.
TGGTGAAGCTTCTGGGCGGCGCGCTGGGGGCCGGGGACGCCGGGCTGCAGGAGGAGCTGCTGGCCTTGGGTGCCCTCGACACCATGCTGGTGAGTGCTGGGGACGGGACAGGGCTCAGCCAATGGGATGGCAATGAGGGGGCGGGGCCAACATTAAGGACCAATGCTGGGGTCAGCTTTTGTGTGAAGTCAGAGCCAGGGGCCCATCTGCCCGGGCGGGGGGCCTACCCCCTCTCTCCCACCCCCAGGTCAGAGCAACCCCCGGAATCCAGCGCCAATCCTGGATCTGGGAAGGAGATTGCTTCACTTCCTGTCCCAAAGCGGCCAGCTGTACCACCAGCCCCCAACCCAGAGGGGCCCATCTCAGTGCTGGGCAGGATTCCTGTATACCCAGCCCTGCCACCCCACTCCAGAGGGGCCACGTCCCAGCACTGGACAAGGGGTCCCTGTATACGTGGCCCCTGTGCCCCAGCCCAGAGGGGCCGCGTCCCAGCACCGGGCGAGGGGTCCCCGTGTACCCAGCCCCCGGCAGCTGGGCGCCATAGCCAGGCTGGTGCCCGGTGTCCCCTGCAAGCGCAGTCCTGAGCTCCGTCTCTCTCGCCCAGGACCTGTATTTCAAATATACCTACAACAATTTCCTGCACGCCCAGCTGGAGGCGTGTCTGAGCACCCTGCTGCAGGCCAGTGCCCCCCCTGAGGACTCGCAGCCCCCATCAGACAGCCCCGTCGTCAAGCATGTGAGTGGGGAGGGGCCCTTGAAGCTCCTGGGCAGAGGGCGGGCAGCCCAGTGTGGGCAGGATATGCAGTCACCTCCTTTCTCTGGGATTATGACTGGCCCCAGGGAGAGAACCCAAGAGTCCTGGCTCCCAGCCCCCTCCCCGTCTAACCCACTGGTCCCCACTTCCCTCCCAGAGCCAGGGATTGAACCCAGGAGTCCTGGCTCCCAGCCCACTCCGCCTGTAACCCACTGGACTCCACCCTCTTCCAGAGCTGGGGATCGAACCCAGGAGTCCTGGCTTCCAGCCCCCTCCCCGTCTAACCCACTGGGGACTCGATTTCCCTACCAGAGCCCCATAGGGAACCCAAGAGTCCTGGCTCCCCCGCAAACCAGTAACCATCGCTGCCTCCTGCTCCCCCTTAGTCAGTGGTGGGTCCCGTCTCTGCCCCGCCTGCCCGTGACCCGCTGCCCCTTCTCTCCCGCCCCTGCAGCTGCTGCAGAAATGCCACTTGGTGCAACGAATCCTGTCGGCCTGGGAGGAGAACGAGCAGACCCAGTAAGTGGTGGGTGGGGGTAAAGAGCGAGACACCCCACTACGAGGTGAGCCCAGGAGTCCTGGCTCCCAGCCCCCCCCCCCCCCAAACACCTGACCCGACAACCCTCCCAGAGCCGGGGGGAGGGGTGGAGCCCAGCTCTTCTGAGCCTTGTGCTGGGGTGGATGTGGTGAGAGCGCCCCCTAGTGTCCAGTGCTGACTACAGGGGAGAGCTGCATCCGCCCCGCAGCCCAGCGCCCCCGGCTGAGCCCCCAGCCTTGCTCCCCGCAGCCCAGCGCCGCCCTGGGGCCAGCCCTGCCGGCGGGGTGGGCGCTGCGGTGACACCCAGCCCTTGGGTCCCGTTGCAGGGCAGCTGGCGGCCGGCGGAGGGGGTACATGGGCCACCTGACGCGCATCGCCAATGCCCTCGTCCAGAGCTCTGAGAAGGGTCCTCACGTCGCCCTGGTGGGGCAGCTGCTGAAAGGTGGGTGCGGGGGGCACTGGGCCAGCGTGGGGCATAGAACCAGCCCCTTGGCTCCAAGCTCCCTGCCTGGCTATGGATCTGTGGTGACCCTTAGTAGGCAGTTGGTGGGGTGCCCTGCACTGTGGGTGTTCCTGCCCCACCCCAGGGCCCATAGGGGATGGCTGGGGCTCCTGGCTCTGTGGCTGTTCCCTGCCCCTGGGGCAGTGGTGGGGGGCTGCCGCCCATGGGGGGCACCATCTCACTCCAGTGCCCCTGCCCTGGCAGAGCTGCCGGAGGAGGAGCAGGAGCGGTGGGAGAAATTCGTCTCGGGGCCCCTGGCAGAGACCAACAAGAAAAACGTGGTGGATCTGGTGAGTTTCCCCCAGCCCCAGCCCCACAGGCCCATCCCGCCCGGGGCTACCCCCATGTCTGTCCAGCTGTCAGCACCGATACCAGCCCCATGTGCCCACTGGCTTCCTGCCCTGTGCCAAGCACCGTGGAAGCCGCGAGCCCGTCTTTACTCGAGCCTCAGCCCCGTCTTGTAGCAGGGAGTTCCGCCGGCTAACACCTGAGCATTGTCCTGGGGCTCTATCACATGTTCTGAGGGACTCACCCAGCCGGTGCTGACCCCCACTCAGCTGGGAGGTGTCGGGGGGAGGGACAGGGCTTGGCCCCCACCCCCGGTACCATGACCCTAACGAGCCCCGTCACCCCCTGCAGGTGAACATGCACAATCTGCACTTGTCCAGCGACGACGAGGAGAATGACCTGAAGGAGTTCAACTTCCCCCAGGAGGCCGTGCTGCAGCAGGTGGGTCTGCCCCCCCGCCAGAGCCAGCCGCATCCCAGCACACGGCAAGGTGTCCCCGTGTCCCCAGCCCCCGCGCCCCACCCCAGAGGGGCCGCATCCCAGCGCTGGGCAAGGTGTCCCCGGCTACTCAGCCCCCCCCTGTGCCCGATGCCCTCCCACCTTCTGTCTGTCTGTCCCTCCTCTCCAGGCCTTCGTGGATTACCAGATGCAGCAGGTGACCTCTGCCTTTATCGACCACTTTGGCTTCAACGACGAGGAATTCGGGGAGCAGGAGGAGAGTGTCAAGTGTGTGTCTGCCTGGAAACACCCCCCACTCCCGCCCATCAGCCCCCGCTGCCCCACACTCTGGGGCCAGCCCCCCAGGACACCTGGGCGGAGAGACCCGCTGTGGGGTGCACTGGGGAACAGGGCCACTAAATGGCACCAGATCCACCTTCTCTGCTGTGGGCTGGGAGCCAGGACTCCTGGGTCCTCTCCCCAGCTGTGCCATGACTCCTGTCGGTGCCTGGGACCGGCTCAGCCGCGCCTTTTGAGGTGACCCCACCCCGGCTCATTCACACTAACTTGGGGTTCTGCACAAACAAACCCCGGTGCTTTCCGGGGGGATGCTGAATGTGTGTGTCTAACCCAGCTTTGTACACAATACCTATCAGCCCCCTCACTAACCCCTGCCTCCCTGGGGACCCCCATGTGGAGGGAGGCTGACACCCCATAACCCCCCTCCTTGGCTTCCTGCCTCCCCGGGGACCCCACGTAGAGCAACGGGGCAGCATCGCATCAGACTTCCCCCCCCACATGGCAGTGGGGCTGGGGTGCTGGCAGTAGCGCCCCCTGCCTGTTGAGCTGACCCCCTCGGAGTGAGGCACTTCAGCCCCCCACGAGGCCCCCGCCCCAAGCCCCTCTTGGCTTCATGTCTCTGCTTCTCTTTTTCTCTCTGCTGCCTCCAGTGCCCACTTCCGCCAGCTCAAGAGGTAACGAACCCTGGTGTGCCCCCCCCCACAGACACCCCGGCAGGGGCACATGACAGCAGCCCGACCCCGCCCCATCCCTGAGAGCGGGGAGTAGGGAGGGCGAGAGGAGAACTACATTTAACCCCCCTGGCCCTGCCCCTTTCAGGAATCCCGCAATCAGGGACTCAGCTGGGCACAGCTCCAGGCTCCATGGGGTTAACTGTCCCAGGAGCCCTTGGGGTCCCAACTGCTCTCCCGCCCTCCTCCCCCCCTTCCCCTCCCCAGCACCCCCTCTCCTAGCACAGTGCCCCCTGGGGAGGATTGAGGTCTGGCGGCGGGGGCGTTGGCGTTATCCTAGTCGAGGAGGCCTACCCAAAGCAGGACTCCTGGGTTCTCTCCCGGCTCTGGAAAGGGAGTGGGGTCCAGTAGTGAAAGCAGGGAGGGGACTCGGTGCCAGGATTCCTGGGTTCTGTCCCCAGTTTTGAGAGGGGAGTGGGGTCTAGTGGTTAGAGCAGGAGGGGCTGGGTGTCAGGATTCCTGGGTTCTCACCCAGCTCTGGGAGGGGAGTGAGGTCTAGTGATTAGAGCAGGGGGGGCTGGGTGCCAGGATTCCTGGGTTCTCTCCCAGCTCTGGGAGGGGAGGGGGGATCTAGTAGTCAAGCAGCAGCCCCTCAGCTGCTGGTCTCTTCCCAATGCTTGTGGTGGGGGGTGGCCAGCAGCGCCCCCCGTTTGATGCTGGCTCGGCCCCCTGTCACGCTGCGTTCTCCGTTCCAGCGCCCCCTTCGACAGGACGGGCAGCCTGAGCTTCTCCCTGAGTGCTGATGACGACAGTGTGAGTGCCCCACCCCCCTCACCACCTTTCCCAGCCCCGCATCACCCCCCTGCCCTGTGCCCTCTGCCCCCCCACATCCCTGCTGTGCCCCCGTCTTTCCCTCAACTCCTGCGTTCCCAGCTGGCATCATCTCGTTGAGCACTGGTGACAAGCGCATGAATGTTCTCTGGCCCACCTCCTGCCTGACCCTCTATGGGCACCCCTTTGTCCCCCAACTCCTCTGCTGCCCCCTGACTCTCTGCCCCCTCCCCCTAGCCCAACTCCAACCTGTTCGAAGTCTGCTACAAGGAACGGATCCAGCAGTTCGACGACGACTCAGACGGGGAGGACACCTGGCAGGAGAAGGACCTGGCCTACTCTGGGGGGCAGCCGCAGCCCACAGGGCCCAGGTACTGGCCCCGAGCGACTCCAGGGGGCGGGCACAGGGCCTCCTGCTCTCGGGGGCAGTCAGGATGCCTGGGTTCTCTCCCTGGCTCGGAGTGGAGTGGGGGCTAGAGGTTGGAGTGGGGGGGCTGGGAGCCAGGACTCCTGAGTTCTCTCCCTGGCTCTGGGATAAATACCAGGTTGGATGAGCTCATGGATCAGATCCAGGGGCAGGGAGGGGATGGCATATCCGGGTAGATGGGCCTGTGGCTCTGATCTGGGGGGGCGGAATAGGGGGTAGATGGACCTGTGGATATAATCCAGGAGGTGGGGAGGGGATGGGATACTGGGGCAGATGAGCCTGTGGGTCTGAACCGGGGGGATGGAATACCGGGGTAGATGGGCCCCTGGGGCTGATCCGGGGGCAGGGAGGAGGCGGGATGCCGGGGTAGATGGGCCCCTGGGGCTGATCCGGGGGCAGGGAGGAGGCGGGATGCCGGGGTAGATGGGCCCCTGGGGCTGATCCGGGGGCAGGGAGGAGGCGGGATGCCGGGGTAGATGGGCCCCTGGGGCTGATCCGGGGGCAGGGAGGAGGCGGGATGCCGGGACAGATGGGCCCCTGGGGCTGATCCGGGGGCAGGGAGGAGGCGGGATGCCGGGACAGATGGGCCCCTGGGGCTGATCCGGGGGCAGGGAGGAGGCGGGATGCTGGGACAGATGGGCCCGTGGAGCTGATCCGGGGGCAAGGAGGAGGCAGGATGCCAGGGTAGATGGGCCCGTGGGACTGATCCAGGGGGCGGAGGAGGTGAGATACTGGGACGGATGGGCCCTTGGGGCTGATCTGGGGGCAGGGAGGATGCGGGATGCCGGGACAGATGGGCCCTGGGGCTGATCCGGGGTCAGGGAGGAGGCGGGATGCCGGGATAGATGGGCCTGTGGGGCTGATCTGGGGGCAGGGAGGATGCGGGATGCTGGGACAGATGGGCCCTGGGGATGATTCGGGAGAGGGAGAATGGGGGATGCCAGGACAGATGGGCCCGGGGGGCTGATCCGGGGTCAGGGAGGAGGCGGGGTGCCAGGATAGATGGGCCTGTGGGGCTGATCCGGGGGCAGGGAGGAGGTGGGATGCCGTGGTAGATGGCCCCGTGGGGCTGATCCGGGCACATTCTCTCCCCGTGTCAGGAGCTGCGGCAGCACAGACAGCGAGGGGAGCCGGGACTCGGAGGAGGAGGAGGGCGAGGAGGAAGACGCTGGCGGGGGCGTGGAGGGAGAAGGAGGTGGCGGCGAGGCTGAGGGTAAGACCCCAGTGGAGAACGTGGGTGAAACCAACAGGACGGGGGGACCCCGGGAGCCAGAGGACGGGGGCAGAGGCTGGCTCTGGAGGTGTGTGTGGGGTCTAGGTAAAGTATGTAAACAAGATGGTGCAAATTCATTAAATACGCAAATCAAGGTCTCACTTCCCAGCTCTCCGGTGGTGGCCAGCCTGAGCTGCGGCACCTGGTGGGTGCCCGGGTGTCGCCCGCTGGCACTAGGGAATCGGAGCAACGGGCCACTGCCCAGCCCTGACCCGGCTCTCTTCTCTCCCTTCTCAGGTGCCAGCCCTGACCCACTGCCTGCAGAGCCCCCCGCTCTGCCCCCCAACAGCTCCAGGGTGGACACCGGGGTGGCTGTGTGGGACAGGCCCGGCTTGGACGCCTCCCACCCCCCCACAGAAGGGAGCTGGGCCCTGTTTACAGACACCCCCTCAGCGCAAACCAGGTGAGACCCAACCCTCTTCCCCCCCCCCCCTGCAAGGCAGGCTTATCTTCATTGGCCTCTGGGGGGGGCTGGCACTAGCTGCTGTGGAAGACGGGACGCCAGGGTCGAAGGGCCCGTGGGTCTGGGTCTGGGCCAGGGAGGGGGCGGGAGGCCGGGGTCGATGGGCCCGTGGTGAGAGGTTGGGGTCGAAGGGCCCGTGGGTCTGGGCCAGGGAGGGGGCGGGAGGCCGGGGTCGATGGGCCCATGGGTCTGACCCAGTTGGGGGCGTATTTCCGCAGCCTGTCAGAGGCCCCGTCAAGCTCTGTCCGGGGACCCCACCCTCAGGAACCAACACGCAGCAATGTATCTTCAGTGGGAGGTGAGTGTCACTGCGGCAACCTGCTCTCCCTCCCCCTAGCACTGACCCCTGGGTCTTCCTCTGCGGTGGGTGGGGGGATAGATGTTGGGCCCAAGGGGCTGAGCTAAGCAGGGGGGAGGGTTGCTGGGCCCATGGGTTTGACCTGGAGTGGGGGGAGGCTTGCTGGGTCTGTGGATCTGGGCTGTGGGGGGCAGATGGTTGGGTCCGTGGGTCTGAGCTAAGCACGTGGAGGGTTGCTGGGCCCATGAGTCTGAGCTGGGGGGGGAGGGGGGGGCTGGGCGTCTGGATCTGGGCGGAGGGGAATCGGGCCCATGGGGTTGACCTGTGGGGGGGATGGGCGGGGAAGAACGACTGCCTTGGCAGGCCCCTAACCCCCCCTCTCTCCAGCAGCCCCCCCGGAGGTCCCCCGAGCGGGATCGCCCTGCGAGAGCAGCGACCCGGTGCTGAATGGCCAATCAGCTCGCCCGCCCGGCCCCGCCACAGCCAGGCCAAAGTAAGGCTGGGAGCAAGAGGGAGGGGCAAGTAGCACCCATGGGGTGGTGGGGGAAGGGTGCCTTAGGACAGGCCTGAACCTTGGGCTGGGGGTGGAGCTTGTGGGGCAGGGGAGGAGCCAGCCTTGGCCCTGCCCCTCACCCAGGTAACTGCCCTGGGAGGGAGGTCACTTGCGTGTGGGGTTTGTGTGATGGGGGAGGAGGAGCCAGCCCTGGCCCCACCCCTCAACCAGCTGTCTCCCCTCCCCCCCAGCACGGAAGGGGCCCCCCTATCTACCTCTGATGTCAACCAGCGGCTCCTGGGGGCCGCAGACACCCTGAAGGCGGAGAATGGCTCCCCCCAGAGGCAGCAGCAGCCAGCAGCCAGGTGAGCTCTGACCCCCCCCCCTCACCACCACCCCCAAGGAATGCTCAGCCGGGTTGGGGGGTCAGCTTGGTGGAGGGCTGGTTGGAGGGAGGGCCTCAGTTGGGGGAATCCCCTTCAGGATCTCAGGGGGAGGGCTCAGCCTATGACCTCATCAAATCCCGTGCATGGCGGGGTGTTAACTTGGCCTAAGCTCAACCCGCCCCCCGGCTGGGGAGATGGGCCCTGGGTTTGTGTGGGGGGTGTCTCCGATTTGGGAATTGCGGGCGAGGGGACAGAGTGGTGACCTCCCCCCTTGTCGATCTCTCTCTCTCTCTTTCTCTCTCTCCTCCCCAGATAAAGCTCATGGAGGGCACTTGGGGAAGCTGCTGATTGTGGGGGGCTGGAGGGAGCCCACCCTCCTGGAGCCCGGCCCACACAAGGAGAGCCCTTTCCTGTGGGGGGGGGCAGCATAGGATGGGGGGGCACTGTCCCCTTCATCACAGGACGCTCATGGCGAGATGGCTGAGCCCCCCCCCAGGGAAGCTGCTGTAAGCCCCTCGGCACGCCCCCCCCCCCATTTTTGCACTGAAATCTGCGGCAGGGCGACAGAATTAAAAGCAAATTGTTCGGAGAAGTGACTCTGGAAAGCACTAACCCTGCCCCCCACTTCTCAGGCCGGCCCCCCACTGTGCTTCCAACCCCCCTCGGTTAGCCCCTCCACAGCCCACCTCTGCTCCCCTGGGGGGGCCCAGCACGGGAACGGAAGCCCCTCTCCACACAGATTAGATTTTAACCCCCATCCCCACTTCCAGCATAAGCACAACCCCAATCCAACCCCCCACCTTTCTGTGTCAGGTCCAGGGCCTCAGCCAGGAGTGGGGTTCTGCCCCCGAGAGCCCAGCTCACTGGGGGACAGGGGGAAGAAATGCTGGAGGGAGTGGGGAGGGCAAGGGGTGGAGGGTAGACATGGGTGGGTGGGACTAGGAGCTGTTGGGGGTGTGGTCAGGGAGTGTTGGGGGTGGGGTTGGGCATGGATAGGTGGGGCTGAGCAGGGGGGGTTAGAGGCTGCTGGGGGAGGGGCACTACAAGGGCGGGCTGGAGCTCAGGGCTGTGGGACAGGTCTGTGTCCTTCCGTCCCCCCCCCCCCCCGGCTGGTTCTACGATCCTTTTAACCTCATGTTTTCCGCTCCCCCTTGTTATTTATTTCCCTGGCCTGGAGGGCTGGAGCTGCCCCATTTCCCTGGAGCAGAGGTGTTGGGGGGCAGAGATGGGTCATGCCCCAGGGAACAGCACCAGGCAGTCAGAGGTGGAGGAAGGAACAGGTAGTTCCCCCACTCCCAGGATACTTTTCAAGTGGGGGAGGGGTTTCGAACAGCCCACAATGCACCTGCCCCCTCCCCCCGACTCAGTGGCCTCCCCTCCTCGATCCTACTGCTCACACCAGCGCCGGCTCAGACTACAGCCCATCTGCAGGGCCCTTTGTCCCCCTCCACCCTTCCCCACAATCGGGGGGATGCTCAGTCCTGGGGGGCAGGGGTATCTGCATACAGAGGGGCAGCTCCCTCCCTCTTGGCAGGGGCCTCAGGTCCCTCAGCCTCCCCAAAACCCATCCTGTAGCAGATCTGGTGGGGGGGGAGGGTGGTATGGTACGGGGGGGGGGTCTCTTTCCCTCTGCACCCCAAGGGATTCGGGGCCCTTCAGGAGTGGAGGAAGGTTTATGGGAACCTAGGAAGTTCCCTGTCCCCATAGCGGTTTGGGGCATTAGGGGCTCAGACTGTAGGGCATAGGGGGCTAGGGGTCCCCCACCAATCAGCTGCCCCCCATCCTCCCTCCACATTGATCTTCCCGGCCTCTCCAGAGAGGTTCTGTATTGCACTAGTTTTAGGGGGGATCCGAGGTGCTTGGGGGGGTGAGGCTGGAAGGGGGTGTGGGGTCTGATCCCCTCCCCTTGCAAAAGAGACTTTAAAACAACCCCCTTCCCCGCATGGCCCCTGGCTGGGGGGAGATGGGGCCAGATGCCGGGTTACATGGCCCCACGATGCACCTTTCTCCTTTTTAAAAGCACTGAATTCCCCCCCCCCCCCAAGTCAGCAGTAGCCAACCGTGATGTCCTGGTAGCCATCCCCTCCCTCCTTCCCCTGGCTATCACTTTAGTGGCAATATTTAAAAGCTCTTAAACAGGAACCAAATCAAGTGGCCTTTTGGGGGTTGCTCCGGGGCCTGCCCGGCTGGCGACCATCCCCCCTGTGTCGTGGGTCCCCGGCTCGTCTCTTTTGTTATTCTGGATGAAAATAAAAAACAATGGTTAAAGCCTGAGCGTGCCACAGCCTCCTTCCTGGGGGGGGGCCGGGGGGAAGCAGGGCGCTGTGGGGGGGCCCAGCACCAGGGATCACATCCAGGAGCCCAGGCTCCCAGCCCCCTGAGCCCTACTCCTCCAGCAGCTGCCTCCCTGTTATCAGCTGGTGCTGGGTGGGGATGAGGCAGGAGAAATCGATTTTTCTCTTCCCGCCCCCCTCATCTTATCTCGGCTTTGTTGAACCCACGGGAGATGAAAGTCCAGGCGGGTGCCTTTAGTTGGGAGCAGCAGCCAGGGTGCTTCCGGAGCCCCGGCCCCGCACCATGGACATTCTGGAGACGGACACCCGCTACCGCCGGAACATTGCGGCTGATGTAAGGAGGGGGAAACTGAGGCACGAAGAGGGGACTGGGCGGGGGCGGGGCAGAGACTCTGTGGCCTGGCTCCCAGTTCCCTTTCCCCGCCCTGCTCTAAGCCACTAGGCTCCACTCCTTTCCCCGAGCTGGGAAGAGAACCCAGGCATCCTGGCTCCTAGCCCCACCCCACCCCTGCTCTCCCCCACTCAACCCCAGTGTCCTCTGTGTGCCATTGTGTTGCTGTTATGGCTCCTGGGACTGTGAGCTGGTAAAGCCGATCCATCGAGGCGGGATTTCCCAGCAGCCATTTCCACTTCAATCCTGCACTGTTTCCCGTAGCCCGCCTGAGGCCCAGAGGGGAAGGGAAGCGGGGCTAGTAGCAGGATCAGTGTGGATTGCAGTGGCAGCGTGGGTAACCTTGAAAGCACAATATCAGTAGGTTTCAGAGTTAACACCCTGTTGGTGTGAATGGGGCAAGCTCATGGCAGAATTGGGACAATTAGGAGCAAAGTTAACTGCCTCTTCCTGCCCAGTCTCCTGGTGATTAAATAGTTAACAATCAGTAGGTTTCAAAGTCAAAGTTAAAGCTGCTACTTTAGCATCAATAGGAACAGAACTTCACCCTTTGAAGAAGCAGCATTAACTGGCTCTTCCTGCTAAAACGGTGAAATCGTTGTTAAATTGTGCCATCGGTAGGTTTCAGAGTGAACGTCTGCTAGGGTGAGTGGGCATGGACCCAGTTTTTACTTTGGTTGAGTGGATGTTTTAGGGTTGGCATGGTGCCCTGGTTCAATTGGAAATTCCTGGGGAAAAAATACCTCTGGTATGAAACTGGAAAGTTGTGGATGAAGTGATGCAGTCAGCAGCATTCAGAGTTAACACACAGTGGCAGGGAACGGGCTGGATCATGAATGGGGTCGGAGATAGAGCAGGCATAGCAGGATGCTGCTGTGATTGCTCTGGCAGCTGAATTACCAAGGATGATGTGTTACATGACAGCAGTAGGTTTCAGAGTTAACACTTCATTGAGGTGAATGGGGGAGGAGGCCACTTCCCCGCCCCACTGGGATGAGGTGCCAGGAGGTGAGCTGAGTAGATTTAGCTGGGATGATCTTGGTGGTAAAATAGTTAACCTAGATGAGACTAGCCTCATTATCAGTAGGTTCCAGAGTAAGAGTCGTAAACAGGGAGTTAAGTTCCCAATTCCAGTGAGCTGTGGGGTTCAGCCTGAGATAAGTAGCTAGTGCTGAGTGCTCCTGGTAGATCTCTGCTTGGTCAAATAATTAGAAGGCCATAGGCAGTAACTCCTCGCTTCACGTGGTGGTTACGTTCCTGAAAAACGCGACTTTATGCGCAACAATGTTAAGTGAATCCAATTTCCCCAGAAGAATTAATGTAAATGGGGTGGGGGGGGGGGGATTTAGGGTCCAGGGAATTTTTTTTTGCCAGACAAAAGACATCATAGACAGATACAGGGTACGTTTTAAACAATTGAATATTGTACCCAGCACTGGGTGAGTGTGACGCTTGGGTGAGGCGGTGGAGTCTGCGGGTGGGATGTTTCCCAGGGAAATCTTGCTGCTAAATGATGAGCTCGCACTCGGCTGAGCCCTCAAGGGTTAATACGCTGTTGTTAATGTAGCCCTGGGGTGGGCAAACTTTTTGGCCCGAGGGCCGCATCTGGGTATGGAAATTATATGGTGGGTTATGAATGCTCGCAAAATTGGGGGTTGGGGTGTGGGCTCTGGGATGGGGGCTAGGGGTGCAGGGAGGTGCTCCGGGCTGGGATCGAGGGGTTCAGAGGGCGGGAGGGGGACAGAGAGTCAGCTTCGGGCGGTGCTTACCTCGAACAGTTCCTGGACGCATGTCCCCTCTCTGGCTCCTATGCGGAGGCACAGCTAGGCAACTCTTCTGCGTGCTGCCATGTCTGCAGGCGCCGCCCCTGCAGCTCCCATTGGCCGCGGTTTCAGGCCAATGGGAGCTGTGGAGTGGCACTTGGGGCAGCGTGCGGAGCCCCCTGGCTGCCCCTCTGCATAGGAGCTAAAGTGGGGGCGTGCTGCTGCTTCCGGGAGCCGCTTGCTTCCTAGCTGGAGCTCCAGGGCCGGATTAAAATGTCTGGAGGGCCGGATGTGGCCCCGGGCCATCATTTGCCCACCCCTGATGTAGCCTCGGGCTCTACGAGGCAGCCAGGGCCTGAGGCAGGAGGGAGGAAACGCAAGAGATGCAGGGGGCCAGCGGCCGCAAACTCTTCCCTGCAAAAATGGAACAGGATGATGGGACCCCGCTGGAGCGCACGACGCCCTCCTCCTGCCCCCGCTGGAGCGCACGACGCCCTGCTCCTGCCCTGACAGCACGTGCCAGGCCGCACAGGTGCTGACTTTCCAAAGTGCTGTGGGGTGAGAGAGAGAGACATGCGTTGCCCCTTTAAGTACGCTCACCCCACTTCAAGTATGTTGCCCTTTTAAGCAGATCAGGCAGGAAGCAACAGCCTCCAGCAAGCTCCCACCCTTCTGTCCCCTAGCCCTGTCCCCTCCTCCGCTTTGTGGAGAGGGGGTACAGAGCCGGGGGGCAGGAGCAGGGGGACATCCTGCATCAGCACCCCTCTCCACCCCCTGCACAGCAAACTGGAGCTCCAGGGAGCAGCCCCAAGACAGAGGGCAGGGGCAGCAGGGGGAGGGCCCCCTGCACTGCTGCTGGGCAGCTGCTGAGCCGCATCCCTTATTGGGAATTATGGGGAACTGACGGGGGGCCCTGGTTCTAAGCCCCACGAGGAGAGGCTGCTCTCCCAGAGAATCCTGTGGACAAAGCATGGAGCTACCAAACGACCTTATAAGGCAGCATTGCACAACTTTAAACGAGCTTGTTCCCTAATAGATCAGCCATGTGAGGACATGAACCAGGACGATGTTCAGGGAGAAGTCACTGTACTCTGGGTTATCATTAGGTGAGCTAGTGATCCGCACTGATGCTATTCAGGGTGCTGTCAGTAGTGTTCAGTGTTAACGCCATGAAATAACCAACAGGATTCTTGGTTACAACAGCTTATCATTAGGTGTTGGAGTTAACAGCAAAATAACAGCCAAAACCCACTGTGTAAGAATTGAGATGTCTGTTGTTTTCTCCGTTAACTCTGAAACCTAATGACATCCTGTTTCCCGACCCTTGTGTTTCGGTAGGTTTCAGAGTGAACACGGTGAAATAGCCAGACTGTACATTACTATAGACTGATGTAATGATAGGTGTCACAGTTAACATGATGACGGTTAACAGGCCTGCTCTTACAGAGTAGGTCATCAGCAGGTTTAAGAGTTAACGTGTGATGCTTGTTCCCTGCTCCCTGATTGGACCGAGGGATAGCCTCCATGCCAGGTGCGCTGTACTCTTCCTAGTGTAGATGGTCCCCGCCCGTGTCGATTTCCACCCCCCTCTGCAGGCCGCGAGCCGCTGCCTCAAGCTGCTGCCGTTCCTGGCCTCCTGCGGCCTGTACTTCGTCCTGTGGCTGCCTGAGCCCAGCTGGGTCAGCGCTGGCGTCAAGAGCCTCCCGCTCCTGAGCCTGGTCTTCTTCCTGACAGCCCAGGCCTGGGGCGATGGCGCCTGCACCCCCTCGGCCTGCCGGGTCTGCTGGGGGCTGATGTTCTCCAGCGTGGGAGACGCCTGCCTCGTCTGGCCGCAGCTATTCCTCCTAGGTACGGAGTCGGGAGTGAGGGGCACTGGAAGGGCGGGGGGGAGCCCAGGGCCGGGCTGCGGGTCGGGAGTGAGGGGAGCCCAGGGCCGGGCTAGCAGGGGGCTGCGGGTCGGGAGTGAGGGGCACCGGCAGGGCCGGGGGGAGCCCAGGGCCGGGCTAGCAGGGGGCTGCGGGTCGGGAGTGAGGGGCACCGACAGGGCCGGGGGCTGCCCAGGGCCGGGCTAGCTGGGGGCTGCGGGTCAGGAGTGAGGGGCACCGACAGGGCCGGGGGCTGCCCAGGGCCGGGCTAGCTGGGGGCTGCGGGTCAGGAGTGAGGGGCACTGCTCTCTGACGCCCCCCTCTTCCCCCCCCCCCCCCAGGCATGGTGGCCTTTGCTCTGGCTCACGTCTGCTACATCTGGGCCCTGGGCCTGCATCCCGCCCGCCCCTGGCTCCTGCTGCCACTGGCGCTGGCCTGGGCGGGGGCCTACACGACGCTCTGGCCCTGCCTGCGGGGCCCCTATGTGCCGGCCGTGGGGGTCTATGGGGCGCTGCTGGCGGCCGTAGGCTGGCGGGCCCTGGCCCGGCCTCCCCCCCACCTGGCCGTGGCCACCGGTTCCCTGCTCTTCATGGCCTCTGACCTGGTCCTGGCCAGGGACCACTTTTGCGCCCCGGTGCCCCAGGCCCGGCTCATCGTCATGGGCACCTACTACGCGGCCCAGGGGCTGATCGCAGCCTGGGCCCCCCGGGCCCCCCACGCCAGCCCCCGCTGGAAGGAGAGCTGAGCCGGGAGCCCCCAACCTCTGACCCCGTCCGTGCCAACCTGATGGTGACCCTGGCGACCTCTGACCCCATCCGCGCCAATCTGCTGGTGACCCCGGCGACCTCTGACCCGTCTGCACCAACCTGCTGGTGACCCCGGCGACCTCTGACCCCATCTGCATCAACCTGCTGGTGACCTCTGACCCTGGGAATGAGAACCAACTGCCCTGGGAGTTGATACCTTGACCTACGCCCCCATGGCCTAGGAGCACCAACCTGCCCAACCAATAAGCTGGAAGTAATTGTCTTGACCTTTGACCCTGCTCATTTGCCAGCAGGCCCAATTATAGCTGATTTGATGACGTGTGTTGTCTGATGTGGGCCAGGTGGGGGGCGGCTGGGACAGCAGAGACACGGGCCAGCGACCTTTTATTGGCCCAACTTGTCTTCAGCTGTTGATGGGGATGTTGAGTCCTGTGACCTATGACCTCCCTCTACAGACCCGAAGCATGACCCCACCCCCCAGAGCCAGGATAGAACCCAGGTGTCCTGGCTCCCATCTCCCCCCCCCCGCTCTAACCACTAGACCCCACTCCCCTCCCAGAGCGGAGGAGAGAACCCAGGAGTCCTGGCTCCCATCCCCCCCACTGCTCTAACCACTAGACCCCACTCCCCTCCCAGAGCCGAGGAGAGAACCCAGGAGTCCTGGCTCCCATCCCCCCCCCCCACTGCTCTAACCACTAGACCCCACTCCCCTCCCAGAGCGGAGGAGAGAACCCAGGAGTCCTGGCTCCCATCCTCTCATGAATGGTGGTTGAAGCCTCTGGCAAAGCCTGTGTCATGGCGCCCTCTAGTGGCCGGATGCAGCCACCTGGCGACTCAGGGAGCTGGAGATGGTGCTCAGGGGGTGATGGGTTTGAGGCCTGCAGGGGGCGTGATTAGGGGTCCCCAGGGACCCGACATGCCGGCTGCTTGTGGGAGCCGTGCAGGGCCAGGGCAGGTAGGGAGCCTGCCTTAGCCCAGCCGTGCCAGCAACCGGGAGCCACCTGAGGTAAGCACTGCCTGCCCAGAGCCTGCACCCCGAATTCCCCCCCTCCGCACCCAAACACCCTCCCAGAGCCCACACCCCATGCTCCCGTCTGCATCACAGCCCCCTCCCACACCCCCAGCTGGAGCCCTCATCCCCTCCTGCATCCCTGCCCCAGCCCAGTGAGCGAGGAGGGGGAGAGTGAACAGCATGGGGAGGCAGGATGGAGTGAGTGGGGCAGGTGTGTAGAGAAGGGGTGGGCCAAAGGTGTTCAGTTTTGTGCCATTAGAAAGTTGGCAACCCTCCAAAACCCCCATGTGTCCCATTCCCACCATGAGGCCGCATTGGCTCTGAGCCTCACCCCCCCCCCCTTCCCGGGCCTGCCCATGCAGCGCCCCCCCACAGGACGTAGCACCTGTTCCTCTCCCACTCATTCCCCAGAAGAAACTTGGGGACCACAATGCCCCCCCTGCTCTATCCCAAAATTTGGGAATGACTCTATGCTGCACCCTCACCTCTGGTGTGCATGCGTGTGTGTGTGGGGGGGGGGGCTTGTGTCAGTATTGGAGCTTATTTAAAGGTCTTTTTTGGAGGGGGGGCCTGCTGGAGGTTTAGCTCAATCGAGTCTGTATCTCCCCTTTACCCCACATTCTTCCCTCCCTTTCCCTCCCTCCTCAATGATGTGCCTTAAAGAGGGTCCAAACTACCCGCCGCCTCGGTGGGGTTCTTACAGGACTCGCCTCGCTGAGCCGGGGGCCCTTTTCTCTGCCCGGCACAGAGATCTCTGTGGCAAGGAGCGCAGCACCGGGTCTCACAGGGGTTTCGGTGACAGTGAGGCCCGGCTGCTGCCTCTTTGGAGTGGCCTGGACGAACTTGTTGGCCGACACAAAAATGCAGCCGGCAAAAGGCCCCGTTTTGCTTTCGTGGCCCAGAGCAGAGCCGGGGAACCATCACGGGTCCCAGTGGCTGAACGGCGGGTTCGGGTCTTATATGGCAGGATGCACCGTCCGCGTGCCGGACTGATCGATATCCCTCCTGGTCTCTGGCGGAGGGGTGTTAGGGCGGCTTTTCCCTCTCCCTCTCCTTTTCAACAGCGTCTCCGGCTCGGGGTGGCGGTAGGGACACGGCTAATGGGACCGATTGCGGTGGGTGTCAGCGACTCCTTGACGCTTCCCCACGTCCCCTGACAAATATGAAAATAAGTATTGAAGCAAATCTTCAAAGCCCCCTTTTCCTCAGAACGTGTGATCATGGGGAAGGCGGAAAGAGGGGTAGGAAACCTGCCAGTGCTGGATTTAAGTCATGATGATACATTTCTGTTCTGGGAAAGTGTGAGAAAGCACGGCCCGGAACACACCCTGGATTTGGCCTGACCATTAGGCAGAAAGACACCGCTCAGCTGGCTGAGTCTGTGTTAATCAGACAGGTCTGTGAGTGTACAAGGTCTGTGAGTGTGCCAGGCCTGTGAGTGTACACGTGTGAGTGTGCCAGGCCTGAGTGTACAAGCTGTGAGTGTGCCAGGCCTGTGTTGGTGGTAGAAGACAAAGAGTCCGTTCTAAAGCAATAACATCCCCAGTGAGGCCGGCTGCTGGGGCGCCTGGTTTCTGGATGCAGGAAGAAGATCTGGTGACCCCCACGCTTGCGTTTTTATCTCGCTTGTTTCCTTTTTGTCTGTAACAAGTGCTGTGACCAGGTCTCTTGGAGTCGGTCGTGCCCCAGTGATGTGAGACGGGTGATGGTCAAGGATGAATAGGGAGTAAAAGGTAGACGTGATAGACCAGGGTGGCCAACCGGAGCTTGAAAAGGTGCCAGAATTTACCAATGGACATTGCCAAAGAGCCCCAGGAATACGTCAGCAGGCCCCCATCAGCTCCCCCCCCCCCCCCGGCCCCGGTCCCCACACCTCCCGCCTACCTGCAGCCCCACCCATCAGCGCCTGCCCCTCCCACCCCGCACCACCTGATCAGTTGTTCCCGGGCATGCAGGAGGCTCTGAGGGGAGGGGGTGGGAAGGAGTGCCGTGGGGGCAGAGCCAGGGGTGGAGCAGTGAGCACCCCCCGGCACATTGGAAAGTTGGCGCCTGTAGCTCCAGCCCCGTCGTCTGTGCCTGTCCAAGGAGCCGCATGTGGCTCCGGGCCCCTAGGTTGGCCACCCCCAGGATAGAAAATATGCGAAGTGAAATAGTGTGTGATTGCGGTTGTGTGTTTTGGCTGGGTAATAAAAGGTTGAGGTGCCAGAGGACACCCCACCCCTTTCCCCACGGCCCTATCCCTCTTCCACCCGGGGTCCCCCCATCCTCCTCCCCACAACCCATTTGTCCCTTTCTTTCCCCCAAGGCCGGAGCCACTCTGTCCCCCTGCCGCAGCCCCAGGTGCAGCGGGGAGCAAGAGCTCCCCCAGTCCTGAGGCCGCAGCAGGGAGTGAGAGCGCCTCCAGTCCCGGGGCCGCAGCGGGGGTCCGGGACGTGGGGAACGAACACTGAGTGAGCAGCAAGCCCAGCTCACAGAGAAAGGTCTAGCAACCTGCAATGGTTGGAAGCTGAAGCTAGACAAAATCACGCGGGAAATAAGGTGCGAATTTTGCCCGGGGATGGTGTTGAACCAGTGGGACAAGCTAGTGAGGGTCACGGTAGATTCTCCAGCCACGGCCACTTTAAACTCCAGCTGGGATGTTTTTCTGAAAGATCTGCTCTGGTTCAACCAGGGATTGGTTCAGAGCACTCCCAGGGCCTGGCTTGTGCAGGAGATCAGATCTGAGCACACTGGTCCCTGCCGGCCGGGGAATCTAGGAATAATACCCAGAGTTTGAGTAATTAACGATAAACCAGCTAAACCCTCCTGCTCCAGGGCCCAAGGAACGTCCCCGGGGACAGGTGATCTTACCAGCGCCTCCATTGAGGTGTCTTGGATCCGTCTCTGCAGCAGCTGGTAGTGGCCGGTGCTGGAGAGAGGGTCGTGGGGGTCACGGGCGAGTGGTCTGAGCTGCACTGGCAATTCCTCAGTTCCTAGTTTTGGTGTCTAAAGTTCCCAGGAGAAGCGAGAAAACCCCCCTGGCTCATCCAGTGTCCGTCGTGTGGGATGTTACCACCAGCCCAGGCAAGGACCTTGGTAGCTAGACGAGGCCCCTCCCTTGGTGCACTGACTGTGACCTACACCGCGGGGGCTCTGGCCTTTGCTTTGCAGGTCTGTTCTCCCTGACCACGGAGAGCCACCGTGTTCAGGTCCACAGACTGCCGAGCGTAGATCCTTGGAGTGAGTTTCTTCCTTTACTCAGATATTTAGTTAAGAAGGGGGGATCTATGCCCCAGGCGGGATTTGTCGGCCTTGGCGAAGCTGTAAAACGCCAGGCGGGTTTGGTCCCCTGAAGCCGAAGGAGACATCACTGAAGGCTGAGCCAGTGGGGGGTTTACGGCAGGGCCGTTGCCCGAGTCACAAGCCCAGGGTTTAATGGACCCCCAAAGGTCTGGGCCCTGAACAAGAGAGTCGACTTGTTGGTCTGAACTCGCACCCGGAAAGCAGAGCTCGAGCTCCGACATCCAAGCTGTGGTTGAAAGTCGCATTCCAGACTGATTCCCCCACTGCCCCCGGCTTCGGCTGGGGTCCTGGCTTCTGCCCCCCCTGCTGTGGATTTCAATTTTTCCAGGGGCCCCCCAGTGGGCTGGGAGCCCTGGGCCCGTTGGATCATCTGCCACCATCTACCAAGGAGCCTTGGCCACCCTGGCACCTGACCCAGGAGTAGGTGCTGCTGGCCAACCTCCGGCCTATTGGGACGCCGTGCCTCTGACCCAAATGATGAGCCTAGGACCCCACCCGGGACGGATCCAGGAGGTTTGGGGGGGGTGGAACATCCCATCCCTGTGGGGCTTTAATGGGGTGGTAGCTTGGGGTCGCTATGCCATTGCCCCACCCCTCCCCGGTTGTATTTATGTCAATGGGGGGTGCTATATAGAGGGGTGAATAAACCAGCCCCCACCCCGGAGGGGCTGCATCTCGGGGCCAGGTGAGGGCTCCCTGTACAACGCAGGTGTCCTGGCTCTCAGCCCCGCTGCTGATTCTCTCTAGCCCCCCCCCACTGCTCTCCCAGGCTGGGGGAGGGGGAGAAGGCTGTGGATACAGGATGTGGGTCCCTCCCCCTCTCCGGAACCAAGGCCCCAGGGAGCCATCCAGGTGTAGAGACAGCAGGTGAGACCAGGGCAGGATGCAAGTGGCAGCCAGAGGACAGTGAGAGAGATTTAGCTAATCCCTCCTCCAACCCACCTACCCACTAGCCTCCACTCGCTTCCCAGAGCTGGGGATAGAACCCAGGAGTCCTGGCTCCCAGCCCCCCACTCTAACCACTTGACCCCATTCTCCTCCACTCCCAGAGCTGCAGATAGAACCCAGGAGTCCTGGCTCCCAGCCCCCCCTGCTCCAACCACTAGCCCCTACTTCCCTCACTCCCTCATCCACACACACCAGCTCCTCTTCCCCCTGCCTCCCTGTTACCAGTTAGTGCTGGGTGAGGATGGGGCGGGATGGACCAATTCCCCCCCACACCCATTTGTGGCTCTGTTGAACCTGCAGGAGACCAAAGTCCAGGCACATGCCTGGAATTGGGCACATCAGCCAGGGTGCGGCCCGGAGCCCCCAAAAGTTGTCCATGGACATTCTGGAGACGGACACCCACTACCCCCCGAAGTTTGTGGCTGATGTAAGAAGGGGGGTACTGAGGCACGAAGTGGGGCCAAGCAGGAGGTAGACCCTTGGTGTCCTGGGACCCAGTTCCCTTCCCCCACCCTGCTCTGAGCCATTAGGCTCCACTCCTCTCCCAGAGCCAGGGATCGAACCCAGGGGTCCTGGTTCCCTGATGGAGTCCTGATGAACACACCGATGAATCGCCCGCCCGCCACGCACACTGTTCATGCTGGTCGCAGCGCACGCTTTCGAGATCTGACGGGCTCACAACTGAAACTCGGTCTCAGACCCCAAGGAAGGCTTGGAAAGTTTCGACAAAGCCAAGCCAGGAGAGAAGGCCGACGCTGAATGTCGGCGCTGCACACGGGGTGGGATTAAGTGTGAATCGTTATAAGCGCCCAGCTCTAACTCTCGATTGAAATGAAACGTTTTCTTCGGGGAGCAGAGAGCGAGCGAGGAGAGCTTGGGTTTTGAGTTCTGGTTTAGTTCGGCAGCAAACCACACTGAGGAGCCAAATTCGAAGCTTTAATCGGCTGGTTGCTTCCCCCTTCCACCCCCCGACCCGTCTTTCCCTCCAGCAAAATCAACCCCAGGAAAATTATTCATCTTTTTGTTTGCATTATTTTTTACCTGGTTTGGGTGTGGTGGTGATAAACAACCCTGATCAGTTCCCCGGGGGAAATGAAACAAAAGAAACACTGAAAACCAAGGGTCAGACCCACATCCAGCTGTTCCACAGAGCTGGCTAAGTCCCCGTGCTCCACCCCAGAGACAGCTGCATCCCAGCACCAGGGAAGGGGTCCCCATATAACCAGCCCTCATGCCCCATCCCAGAGGGGCTGTGTCTATGTGCTGGGTGAGGGGGTCCCCATGTAATCACCCCACATTCCCCACGCTAGAGGTAGGGTCCCCATCTTGTTTTGGGGTGGGGGGAGCCTGCCATGCCCAGCATGAGGGGGGCCCTGATCTCACTTGAGGATTGTGGGGTGGGGTGCTATGCCTGGCCTGCTGGTAGGGGAGAGGGGCCAATCTCAGTCCAGGTCTCTGGATGCTGCTGTTATGGAACTAATATTTGGCAGCAGCTTTGAGTATGAAAACGTAAATTGATTTCTCATGATGCCAGCACCAACCTGTAACAGATGGCGTTCTCTAGGGGGATGGAGTGGTGGGGCTGGGAGCCAGGACTCCTGGGTTCTCCCCCAGCTCTGGGAGGGCAGTGGGGTCTAGTGGTTAGAGCAAGGGGGTGGGAAGCCAGGACTCCTGGGTTCTCCCCCAGCTCCAGGAGGGGAGAGGGGTCTAGTGGTTGGGGGGGGGCTGGGAGCCAGGACGCCTGGGTTTCCCCCCCGGCAATGTGGTCTCATGCTTTCTCTGTCTGCCTCCTGCCAGTGACTGCCCCAGTGATGATCCTCACCCTCAAGGCTCACTCGAACATCTCCCTGACCCTGGCTGGGTGAAGCCTTCAGGGTCCTGGGCCCACAACTATAGCTACAGCATCCTCATCTGGGCCCCTCTCCCCAGGAGCAGGCAAGCACAGGGGGAGACCCTGCCAGCGTCTCCAGCGGCCCTGTCTCCATCATGGGGCTCTTGGTGGGACAGAATTACATTGTATCGCCTTTCCCCTCTAGGGGGTGCTGGCTCCCATCCTGCCCCGGGTTAGGGACTGGCTGGCTCTGGAGGGTGGGGAATGGGTCATGGGGCCTTTCCCCTCTAGGGGGTGCCAGCTTCTGTCCAGCCCTGGGGCAGGGACTGGCTGGCTTAGGAGGGTGGGGAACAGGGCATGGGACCTTTCCCCTCTAGGGGGTGCTGGCTCCCATCCAGCCCCAGGGCAGGGACTGGCTGGCTCAGGAGGGTGGGGAATGGTGTGTGGGGCCTTTCCCCTTTAGGGGGCACCAGCCCTGATCTGGCCCTAATCTGCTGTTATCAATAATTTTTGGTTATTAGCCATAGCTGGTTTCTAATCATTGCTAATTGCTTAGTTCTATGAATGTAATTAACGGTGAACTGCTAATGATCACTGGTTGCACCTAACTGTTAATTACTCACATGTCCATAATTAATGGTTAAATGTTAGTAATGGAAATATATTAATGGTTTGCAAGAGGTGCTAATTAACCACTTGTCATTAATCACAATCACAGATACTGGATTGCTAGAGCGCCACGGGGAAAGTAAGAGAAGCTGTGAGAGGCAAAATGGCATCCTTTAAAAAGTGGAAGTTAAATCCTAGTGAGGAAAATAGAAAGGACATAAACTCTGGCAAATGAAGTGTAAAAATATAATTAGGAAGGCCAAAAAGAATGTGAAGAACAGCTAGCCAAAGACTCAGAAAGTCAGAGCAGGAAGCTGCTAAACAACCAATGGGCCCACTGGACAATCGAGATGCTAAGAGAGCACTCAAGGACGATAAGGCCATTGCGGAGAAACTAAATGAATTCTTTGCATCGTTCCCGGTTGAGGATGGGAGGGAGATTCCCAAAACTGAGCCATTCTTTTTTGATGACAAATCTGAGGAACTGCCCAGATTGAGGTGTCATTAGAGGAGGTTTTGGAAAAAAATGATATATTAAACAGCAATAAGTCACCAGGACCAGATGGTATTCACCCCAGAGTCCTGAAGGAACTCAAAGGTGGCTTTGCAGGACTTCTAACTGTCGTCTGTAACCTATCATTTAAATCAGCGTCTGTACCAGATGACTGGAGGGGTAGCTAATGTGACAACAATTTTTAAAAAGGGCTCCAGAGGTGATCCTGGCAATTACAGGCCAGTGAGCCTGACCTCAGTACCGGGCAAGCTGGCAGAAATGATAGTAAAGAACAGAATGATCAGACACATGGGTGAACATAATTTGTTAAGGAAGAATCAACGTGGTTTTAGTAAAGGGAAATCACGCCTCACCAATCTACTAGAATTCTTTGAGGGGTCAACAAGCATGTGGACAAGGGCGAGAGCACTGGGCCGGTGAAGCTGTGACATATGGTATTGGGTGGGAAGCCGGAGGTGTCGCAGGTCAGGAGTGAGGAGCAACAGCAAAGCTAGGGGGAGCCCAGGGCTGGGCTAGCAGGGGCTGTGGGGCAGGAGTGAGAGGCACCGGCAAGGCTGGGGGGAGCCCAGGTTTGGGATACCCCCCCTGTGTCTCCCAGGGGCATCAATGTCAGGCCTGACAGCCAGGGGAGAGACCCCCCTGCTGGGCCCCCCCGTCCTCCGTAGCTCAGCGCCCCCTGCAGGCCCCCCACCCCACCCCGTTCTAACCCTGTTGATTTCTGGCCTCTGATCCATGAGGAGAGTGGGTGAATTCTCCTGTTGCCAAGGCAACAAAGTATCAACTCCAAGAGTTGCTATGAGGCTGGGCGATTTCCCCATCTCGTTCCCATGGCGCCGGCGTTGCCCTGGTGCGACTCACGCCAAATAATCTGGACTTCTTCCAGTCCCATCTCAGGGAGGAGAGCGGGGTCTAGTGGTTAGAGCAGGGGGGGGCTGGGAGCCAGGACTCCTGGGTTCTCTACCTGGCGTTGGGAGGGGAGTGGAATCTAGTGGCTAGAGCTGGGGGAGGAGGGGCTGGGAGCCAGGACGCCTGGGTTCTCTCCCTGTCTCAGGCAGGGGAGTGGGGTCTAGGGGGCTGGGCAGGGCTGGGAGCCGGGACACCTGGCTTTGCAATGCCTAAGGCCAAAGTTTCCCTTCTCTCCTGCAGGGGGCAGCATCGCCCCTTCCCCGGCCCCCACATGCGCTAGGTTTCTTTACATGCTTCCCAAGGCCCCTGCTCCACCCCCGCGCACACAGGGCCAAGGGGGGGGGCGATTCCTCTCCCATCACCGCTGCAAGCAGCTAACAGTGTAGAAGGGTAAACCCAGGTACACACACGTGTCTGTCCCTGGCGCCCCCTGCTGGAGGGGCCGAGCCCTGCGCTGTGTGTGTTCCTCAACACCCCTCCCCTGCCGCCCCAATTGCTGATCAGGATAAACCATTCCAGCCCGGGGATCCTAACCCAGAGCCCCCTCTTTCCTCACCCCCCTCCACTGCGATGGGAGATCCCCCTCACCCCCCTCCCTGCAATGGGAGACTCCTCCATCCCCTCCCTCACTGCAATGAGAGAACCCCCTCCCCTCCCTCCCTGTGATGGGAGACCCCCCAGCCCCTCCCTGCAATGAGAGAGCCCCATCCCCTCCCTCCCTGTGATGGGAGACCCCCCAGCCCCTCCCTACAATGAGAGAGCCCCCTCCCCTCTCTCCCTGTGATGGGAGACCCCCAGCCCCCCTCCCTGCAATGAGAGAGCCCCCTCCCCTCCCTCCCTGTGATGGGAGACCCCCAGCCCCCCTCCCTGCAATGAGAGAGCCCCCTCCCCTCCCTCCTTGTGATGGGAGACCCCCAGCCCCCCTCCCTGCAATGAGAGAGCCCCCTCCCCTCCCAGCCTGCGACGGAAGAGCCTCTCCCTTTCCAGGGATGGCAGAGTCCCCTCCCCCTCCCTGCCTGCCACGGAGGAGCCCCTCCCCCTCCTGTCCCCACCCCTCGCCCCACCCAGCCGCCGTTCAGCACCGCGGGGCGGACAGCTCCGAGCCCCGCTCCGGCCGCCCCGGCGCCTGCCCCCGGCCGCGATGGAGGGAGACGGTAGGAGCCCCCCCGCCGTGCCCCCCGTCCCCCGATGGGAGCGGCCAGCGCTGAGGACTCGGGAAGCCGGGAGCTGAGGGGGGCGGCGGGGGGGGAGCAAAGCCGGGGGCAGGGAGCGGCTGAAGGGTCCGATCGTGGCTGGGGGACGGGGGCTGGCTGTGGCGCGGGGCAGGGTCCCAGCTGGGTCCATCGGTGTCACTCTGGAGTGACACCCGTTTACACTGACTGAGGATCTGTCCCTAGAATCGCCCCCTGTGTCTTGATGGGCAAATTCACTCCATAGAGGGCCAGAGGCTCAGCTGGTCTAAAGGGGTGTCACTCCAGAGTGACTCTGAATCACACCAGCTGCGGGTCTGGCCCCACTGATCTAATGGAGCTACGGCCACTGGCCCAGCTGGGGGTCCAGCCCCACTGATCCAATGGAGCTGTGGCCACTGGCCCAACCGGGGGTTGGCCCCATTGACCCCCCCAATGGAACTACAGCGGATGGACCCAGCTGGGGGTCTGGCCCCATTGACCCCAAAGGAGCTGTAGCCACTGGGTCCTGGCCCCCTTGGGGAGCACTGAGGATCTGATGGATAGAGGGGAGCTCATGGCCCTGGGTGAGGTGGGGTGGGACCTGGGGGGCAAGGAGGGGACAAGGTCCTGGAAGGGGCTGGGCTGGGCTGGAAGTGGAGCGATGCTGGGAATTCAGAGGATCGATATTTCAGAGCTGTTGGCTCCCATCTTTTGTGTGTCTCATGGGACCCGGAGCGCCAGAGGGTCCAGCCCAGGGCCAAGTTCTTGGCTGGCTCCGCGGCTGAGTCACGGCAGCTGGGGCTGGGGAGGAGCCCATCTCTTGCCCTGATACCGGGGCACCCGCTGACCCCCAGGGCCAGGCAGGGCCGGGCAGATGGACGCGGTCCACAAGGTTGGGTCCAACTTAACAGGTGAACCCATCTCCCCAGCCACAGGCCGGGGGGCCCATGGAGCCATCCCAGGTCAGGCCAGCTTGGGGTCCTGGCCCCATTGATCCAGTGATGCTATGGTCAATGGGGGCTGTCCAGTGCTCAAAGCACATGCCCTGTATCCCAGACCCCGTGTGTGGTCTGGTGGGTGGGGGGAGGGTTGGAAGCCAGGACTCCTGGGTTCTCTCCCTGGTCTGGGAGAGAAGTGGGGCCTGGTGGTTAGAAGGAGGGTGGGGGGAGCTGGGAACCAGGACTCCTGGGTTCTGTCCCCAGCTCACTTCCCCCTGTCTGGGCCCCAGTCTCGCGGTGTGTCGGGTTCCATTGCTGGGGCGGGGTGGGGGCTGTTCTGGTGCAGAAGGGCCCAGCTGTCGTGGATGCTCCTGCCTCGGGGCACGCGGCGGGGGGGGGGAACACACGTACTCAGTGAGTCAGAACCGGAAAACCACACATGCAGGCAGGGACACGTGCACCCGCCCTGCCTCCCTGGCCCTGGGATCCCCCCACGCACCAGCCCCACCGGTGGCCCTCACTCCCGACCCACAGCCCCCTGCTAGCCCAGCCCTGGGCTCCCCCCAGCCCTGCCAGTGCCCCTCACTCCAGACCCACAGCTCCCTGCTAGCCCGGCCCTGGGCTCCCCCCCCGCCCCGCTGGTGCCCCTCACTCCCCACCTGCAGCCCCCTGCTAGCCCAGCCCTGGGCTCCCCCCACCCCTGCCAGTGCCCCTCACTCCCAACCCACAGCTCCCTGCTAGCCCAGCCCTGTTCTTCCCCCAGCACTGCTGGTGCCCCTCACTCCAGACCCACAGCTCCCTGCTAGCCCGGCCCTGGGCTCCCCCCCCCGCCCCGCTGGTGCCCCTCACTCCCCACCTGCAGCTCCCTGCTAGCCCGGTGCTGGGCTCCCCCCAGCGCTGCTGGTGTCCCTCACTCCTGACCCGCAGCCCCCTGCTAGCCTGGCCCTGGGCTCACCTCAGCCCTGCCGGTGCCCCTCACTCCTGACCCACAGCCCCTGCTAGCCAGGCCTGGGCTCCCCCCAAAGATAGCTTTTCTCCTCTCACCACCCCCAGGGGAACCCTCTACAGGGTGGGGGCTCAGTTCTTCTCTCCTATTCAGCCATATCACCCCCTTTGCTGAGGCTGTTGGTTAGTGCCCCTCGGAGGTTGTTGTGAGGTAATAGGGGCCCCGGCCCCACTGTAGATGAGGCTCAAGCCCAGCAAACTCATTTTACAGCAGTGGAAAGTGGTAGTGGGGGAGAGAGGTTGGTTGACACAGAGAACCCACCTCCCAGACCCAGGGAGAGAACCCAGGTGTCCTGATTCTCAGCCCCCCCCCCCCAGCTCTAACCACTAGACCCCACTCCCCTCCAAGACCCAGAGAGAGAACCCAGGAGTCATGATACACTGCGTCACTCCGCCCACACTGCCCAACGTGTAATTAAAGTGATGTGGTTCCCCCAGCCCCATAGTGGGTGGGGATGCGTGTTTGGGGCTGAGTGTTTGGGGCTGGGGTTTGTCTGTTGGCCTCAAGGGGCTGATTCGCTCCCTTCTTCCCGCTTGTGTGCTCTGCCCTTCCCCGGATACACAGGGTTATTGTCCCTCATCAGCACCAGCGCCCCCTAGAGGGGAAAGGCCCCATGCCCCATTCCCACCCCCCTAAGCCAGCCAGTCCCTGCCCTGGGGCCGGATTGGAGCCAGTGCCCCCTAGTGGGGACAGGCCCCATGTCCCATTCCCTGCCCCCCTGAGTCAGCCAGTCCCTGCCCTGGGGCCGGGTGGGAGCTGACGCCCTCCAGAGGGACAGGCCCCATGTCCCATTCCCTGCCCCCCTGAGCCAGCCAGTCTGCCCTGGAGCCGGGTGGGAGCCGAGGGACAGGCCCCATGCCTCCTTCCATGGTGGTGTTTTCCGGTGGTTGCTCTGGTTTGCACAGGCCTGGGCTGACAGGGGCTGGCGGGGAGGGGAGGCCGGCGGGGGGAGCTGTCACCCAGCTCAGCACAAGCGGGCGTCAGGGCCTGGGGGCAGCGAAACTGCATGAGACAGAGAGAGAGCGAGCGCAAGCCGGCCGGCACTGGGGTGAGCAATCACAGGGGTGGAGGGGCCCACGGGTCTGCTCCGGGGCAGGGGCTGGATACCACGCTAGATGGGCCCATGGGTTTGCGCCGGTGGGGGGTGGGGAGGGGGTCTCTTGTGTTACGCTGTGTCTATCTATGTCCAGACACCTGGGTTTGTGCTTAAAGCACTCGACTGGGAACCAGGACGTCTGGGTTCTAGCCCCAGGACCCCCCCCGATGAGATCGGAGCCCCATCGCACTGGGCGCTGCCCATGCCCCCCCCCCAGCTGGAGCCAGGCCCTGCCAGCCCAGGGGAGTTCACAGCCTAAATCAAGAGTTGCTGGTGCTTTCAATTCCATGGGGAAACTGAGGTCTAGGGCAGGGCTGAGCCATGCCCAGACCCATAGAGGAGGGGTGTGGATCTGAAGCCAGTGTCCCATGTGCCTGGCAGAGGTGGTGAGACCCTGCTCGGGCCGGGGGAGGTGAAGGCTCCAGCCCATGATGCCTGCCCCACGACATGCCTCACCGCTCGCTCCCCTCCCGGTGCTGGGTCAATCCTGCCGGTTGGGGGGGGTGGTTAATCCACTCGGCTCCATCTGTGAGTTGGGGGAGGGGGATTAGCAAGCAGGGCCGGCCCCGGGCACTTTAACGGGCGCTAATGGGATCAGAGCCCAGGGGGAGGGGGCAGGAGAGAGAGAAACTCCCCATCAGCCAGGCCCCGGCACAGCTGGCCCCCAACATTCCTCATCTGTCTGTTCCCCCTTCTAGCCAGCCCCCCTCTCAGCCTCTAGCTATCAAGCCATCCCAACGCCCCCTTCTGTCCTGCCGGCCAGCCCCAGTCCCTAGCTAGCCACCCCTCTACCCCTCCCCAGGCACCATCCCATCTCTCCAGCCGCTGTCCGGCCAGCTACCCCTCTACCCCTTCCCGGGCACCACCCCATCTCTCCAGCTGCTGTCCCATCTCTGGGAGGAAAGTGGGGTCCAGCGGTTAGAGCAGTGGGGGGCTGGGAGCCAGGAACCCTGGGTTCTATCCCCATTTCTGGGAGGGGAGGGGGGTCCAGTGGTTAGAGCAGTGGGGGGCCGAGAGCCAGGACTCCTGGGTTCTATCCACATCTCTGGGAGGGAAGGGGGGTCCAGTAGTTAGAGCAGTGGGGGGCCAGGAGCGAGGACCCCTGTGTTCGATTCCTCACCCCGTGGAGTGCTGGGTGGTGAGCCAGGCCAGCCCAGGCCAGGGTGCAGAGGCAGTGTGCCAGCGGGGAGCAACGCGAGCTCCATGTCTGTGTTTGCGGCTCAGCCGTTGTCGCCCGGGGCAGCCCCAGCCCGTTGCACGGGAGATGGAGGATCCTGCCAGGGAGAGGAACAGCAGGGAGGTGCAGAGAGCCAGGACGCAGTTTGATTGATTGCCCAGTTTGATCATCCTCCTGCGTGGGCCGGGCGGGGGTGGGGGGGCTGGTTGCACGTTTAGGGTGATTTTTTTTCAAACTCATCAAGCTAATGTGACCTATTTCCTGGATTCCCAACCTTGCCCCCGGATTAATGCCGGCAGTAACTTACAATCACCTTGCAGGGGCTAAACGATAAACACCTATAAGACCAATACCTATCCTGAGCAAAACTGACCTACAGGTGACCCAGGCTTCTGGTCTGCCAGCATCCCACATACCCCCCCTCGCTGGGGGCACCCCCTCACCAAGGATCCCTAGGCTCTGCCCTGCCACAGTTCCGCTCTCTGATTTGGTGGCAGGAGTGGGATCCTGCAGTGCCTACCCCAGAAGCCAGGGGGAGACTGCGTGGGCCGGGGTGGTATCTCCTCCTGTACAGACAGAGCCCCCTGCAGGGAAGGGTCAATGGGGACCCCCCCACAGCAATGGGGCTGGTAGTTAACACCCCGGCGAGATATATGGGGCACTTGGGACAATTCACACCTCTCTGAGCAATAAGTCCAGGCTCTCGGCAGACTCAGGCGGGGGGTCGGGCACACTGGGGGCAGTCCCTCTGGCCCAGTGATGATCGGACGACCCGGATCTGTGCCCGCCCCTTCCCCAGGTGCAAAGATGAACGCAGCTCGGCGATCGGCCATGCTGGCCTCGGAGGTGACCGCGCCTCCCACCGAGCCGGCCCTGAACGCCACCGAGACGCCCAGCAAGGAGAACGTCTTCTCCGACACAAAGGACAAGTTCATGAACAAGCTCAGCAAGCTGCCCAGTGAGTGCTTGGGGGAAGAAGGGATCCCCTCCCCATAGCCCCGTGCCCCACCCCAGAGGCAGTCGCATCTCAGCACTGGGCCAGAGGTCCCTGTCGAAGCAC
This sequence comes from Dermochelys coriacea, assembly GCF_009764565.3. Classification (NCBI taxonomy): domain Eukaryota; kingdom Metazoa; phylum Chordata; order Testudines; family Dermochelyidae; genus Dermochelys; species Dermochelys coriacea. Next base: position 14,192,168 of record NC_050090.1, read on the forward strand.
TCCTCGCCCCCCCATCCCAGAGGGGCTGCATCCCAGTGCCAGGCGAGGGGTCCCCCTATAACCAGCCCCCCGTGCCCTGCCCCAGAGGGGCCCGGTCTCACTCCTGCTCTGTCTCTGCCGCAGTCCCATCCTGGGCCTTGGCCACCATCCTGATCGTGGCGGCTCTTCTCCTGCTCTGCTGTTGCTTCTGCGCCTGCAAGAAATGCGGGAAGAAGAAGAAGGGGAAGAAGGGGAAGGAGAAAGCGAAGGCGCAGATCAGCCTCAAGGAGGTGAAGGAGCTGGGCCAGAGCTACCTCGACAAGGTGAGACCCTGCTAGGCTCCGGGGTGGGCATTGGCTGGCTCAGGGGGTCGGGGAATGGGGCCCGGGGCCTTTCCCCTCTAGGGGGCGCCAGCTCCCACCTGGGCCCTGGCTGGCTCAAGGAGTGGGGAAGTGGGCTTGGGGCCTTTCCTGCTAGGGGGAGCCAGCCCCCACCAGGGTGGGAGGCTGGCGGGGGGGCCTCAGTTTGGGACTCAGCTGCTACTGAGCTGCTTATCTCCTGAGCCTCCCAGATGCCTAAGCCCTCGGCCCCTGAGGCAGCAGCCTCTGACCTTGGGGGCTGCTTGGACGCTCCGCCGAGGGGGGAGGCCAGGCCCTGCATGTGTAACTGAGGTGCTGGCAGTACTCAGGGTCTCTCTCTCTCTCTCTCTCACCCCCTCTCCCCGCCCCAGGTGCAGCCTGACATTGAGGACCTGGACCCAGCGCTGCTGCCCGAGCCGAAGGACGAGAAGCCCCAGGAGAAGCTGGGCAAGCTGCAGTACTCGCTGGACTACAACTTCCAGAACGGGCAGGTGGGGGCACCCACGTGGCCTGCCATGGAACCCAGGCATCCGGGCTCACATCCTTCCCAATTCCAACCTAGAAAAAAAAAACCCTCCCTGCCCAGAGCTGGGAATGGAACATAGGAGTCCTGGCTCCCAGCATCCCCTGCTCTAACCACTAGACCCCACTCCCCTCCCAGAACTGGGGAGAGAACCCAGGAGTCCTGGCTCCCAGCACCCCCTGCTCTAACCTCTAGACCCCACTCCCCTCCCAGAGCCGGGGAGAGAACCCAGGAATCCTGGCTTCCAGCCCCCCCCTCTAACCACTAGACCCCACTCCCCCCAGAGCCCGGGAGAGAACACAGGAGTCCTGCGTCCTCTGTGTCAGGCACTGCTGTGGGGGAAGCTCACAGGGCGTCTGACATCCGGTGTCACACTGGGACTTTTTCCTTTCACCCTGTCCCAGCTGGTGGTGGGCATCATCCAGGCAGCCGACCTGCCGGCGCTGGATATCGGGGGCACGTCCGACCCCTACGTCAAAGTCTTCCTGCTCCCCGAGAAGAAGAAAAAACACGAAACCAAAGTGCATCGGAAAACCCTGAACCCCATGTTCAACGAGACTTTCACCTTCAAGGTAACACCCCTCACTCCCAACCTGCAGCCCCCCCATGCCCACCAGCTCTGCCTGTGCCCCTCACTCCCGACCTGCAGGCCCCTCTGTGCCCCCCAACTGTGCCAGTGCCCCTCACTCCTGACCCACAGCCCCCTGCTATCTCAGCCCTGTTCCCCTCAGCTCTGCCAGTGCCCCTCACTCCCGACCCGCAGCCCCCTGCTAGCCCAGCCGTGCCGGTGCCCCTCACTCCCAACCCGCAGCCCCCGCTACCCCAGCCCTGCCCCCCACCCAGCCATGCCGGTGCCCCTCACTCCCAACCCGCAGCCCCCGTTACCCCAGCCCTGCCTCCACCCAGCCGTGCCAGTGCCCCTCACTCCCAACCCGCAGCCCTGCTGGGGGAGGGGCCCTGCTGATCTCTCCCCCCGTGCCCCCAGATCCCCTACGCAGAGCTGGGCGGGCGGACCCTGGTCATGGCCGTCTACGACTTCGACCGGTTCTCCAAGCACGATGCCATCGGGGAGCTACGGGTGCCCATGAGCAGCCTGGACCTGGCCCAGCCCATCGAGGCGTGGCGGGACCTGCAGTCCGCGGAGCAGGAGGAGGTGAGGCCCCACCTGCGGGCAGTGTCGCCTGCCAACCCCGCCCTTGGGGGTGCATCCCAGCAGGCTGGGAGTGGGGGATTCCCTGGGAGGGGAGAGGGGCCAGGGGGTTGGGATTCCCTGGGAGGGGAGGGGAATCTGGGGGATGGGATTCCTGGTGGGGAGGGGGGGTTGGATTCTCTGGGGGGGCTCTGGGGGTTGGGATTTCCTGGGAGGGGAGGGGAGTCTGGGGGTTAGGATTCCTGGTGGGGAGGGGGGTTGGGATTCTCTGGGGGGGCTCTGGGGATTGGGATTTCCTGGGAGGGGAGGGGAGTCTGGGGGTTGGGATTCCCAGGGGGAGGGGGACTCTAGGGGATGGGAATCTGGGGGGAGGAGGGCTCTGGGGCATGTGATTCTCTGTGTGGGAGGGGCACTCTAGGGGATGGGATTACCAGGGTGGGAGCGGGACTCTGGGGGATGGGATTCCCTGGGAGAGCAAGGTTTCTTGGGGATGGGATGCCTGTAGGGGAAGGGGGGTGCTGGGGGTTGGGATTCCCTGGGGGGAGAGGGCATTGTGGGATGGGAGTCCCTGGGGGGGAAGGGGCTCTGGGGGATGGGATTCGGGGGCAGGGGCAGTGTTGGCTAATGCGGGAGAGGGGAGTCCCTAGAGCTAGGATTCCTGGGGGGGGGGGAAGCTGCAGTCCAGCCCTCCCAGTCTGACTGTGCCCCCCCATGCCCCACAGCAGGAGAAGTTGGGGGACGTTTGCTTCTCCCTGCGCTATGTCCCCACCGCCGGGAAGCTCACAGTCATTGTGCTGGAAGCCAAGAACCTGAAGAAGATGGATGTGGGGGGACTGTCAGGTGAGACAGCGCTGCAAGCTTCCTCCCTGCAGTGCCCCAGCTGGGGACCCTGGTGCTGCGAGCTTCCTCCCAGCAGAGCCCCAGCCAGTGCCCTAGTGCTGTGAGCTTCCTCCCCGCAGTACCCCAGCCAGGGGCCCCAGGACTGTGAGCTTCCTCCCCGCAGTGCTCCAGCTGGGGACCCCAGCGCTGTGAGCTTCCTCCCTGCAGTGCCTCATCCAGGGGCCCCGCCGCTGTGAGCTTCCTCCCTGCAGTGCCCCAGCCAGGGGTCCCAGCACTGTGAGCTTCCTCCCCGCAGTGCTCCAGCTGGGGACCCTGGGACTGCAAGCTTCCCAGCAGCAGTGCCCCAGCCAAGGCCCCGTCTCTGCCCCCAGTGGGTCAGGCTCATGCCTGGATGTCCAGGGGGTCGAGCTCCATTGACTCCCTGGCCTCAGGGCTCAGCAAACTTATGGGGGGGTGCTTGAACCTGCGGGAGCCAGGAATTGTGGGATAGCTACCTCACTGGTCACCTGACTGGCCCAGCTTGGGGGCAGGGCAGGGGTTTGCTCTTCAGACCCAGGTGGGGCCTGGGGTCTCTGTTCTGAAGTGTCTCCCACCCACACCTTCCAGATCCCTACGTGAAAATCCACCTGATGCAGGGGGGAAAGCGGCTAAAGAAGAAGAAAACAACCATTAAGAAAAATACCCTGAACCCCTATTATAACGAGTCCTTCAGCTTCGAGGTTCCCTTTGAGCAGATCCAGGTGAGTCCCCCCCTGCCCCCCAACTCTGAGCAAGCCAGTTCATGTCCTGGGGCCAGATGGGAGCTGGTGCCCCCAGGATCCCCGGGCCCCATTCCCCACCCCCTTGAACCAGCCAGTCCCTGCTCTGGGGCTGGATGGGAGCCAGCTCCCCCTAGATGGGAGCCTGCACCCTGTTCTCTCACTGGCTTGACATGGATATTACTGGAGTGGGGGAAGATCACAACACTGGGGGGGATCCCCAGCTGGGAGCACTGCTGCAGGGAAGCTCACAGCACAGCACGGGAAATCCCTGGCTAATGGCACCACTGCCAGGGAAGTTCATGGCCCTGGCCAATCCCCAGCTGGGGCACCACAGTGGGTGAGCTCACTGTACCACCTCTCCTCCCCCGGCAGAAAGTCCAGGTTGTTCTCACCGTCCTGGATTATGACAAGCTGGGGAAGAATGAGGCCATTGGGAAGGTCTTCGTGGGCTGCAATGCCACGGGCACGGAGCTGCGTCACTGGTCCGACATGCTGGCCAATCCCCGGCGCCCCATCGCCCAGTGGCACACCCTGCAGACAGAAGAGGAGGTGGACATGGTCATCAGCATGAAGACCTCCTGATGCCCCCTCTCCCCCCGCATCCTGGCCTAGCTGGTGGGCAGTCGTCCCATCTCCCGTCCTGAGTGAGTGGGAACGTGTGGGTGAGGCGCCTCTGGAGAATGCATGTGTGGGGTTGCCTGTGAGCCTGTTTCCTCTTTCAGAGCTGTTCCTGTTGAAACATCTTTGAGAAAACCTTCTGTTTCTGATCCGCTGTGTGAACCGTGAGGTTTACATTGTGTCAAGAAGCTGGTGAGACGTCTACTATAGGGTTACTATAGGGTTACTATGGAGTTACCATAGGTTTACTGTGAGGTTACTGTGGAGTTACAATGTGACTGCAGTAGGTTTACACATCATGTTGTACCACCACATTTGAAAACTGGGTCTTGTGTGTAAACCTATTGTAAATCTGTTTACTAATGGCTTACAACAGGTATACTTTAGGGCTACCATAACTTTGCACAGGTGGATGTCATAGTGTGGTGACACATTTAAAAGCTAGGTCTCATGTAAATCTCTTGTAAATCTGTAGAGGAGGCATCCTAAAGATTTCCACCTTTGGATCTTGCAAGTCTCCTGTGTGAAACTATTGTAGCTCTGTTGATACGGGTTTATAATATACTTATATACTTGGATGCTATAGCACAGTGCCATCTTTGAAAATTAAGCTTAATGTGTAACCCTATTGTAAATTTGATTCCTGTATGTTTATTAATGGTTTACAACAGATTCACTTTATGGTTACACTTAGCTTCACATGTTTGGATGTTATGGTAGGGTGTCATATTTTCAAACTGGGCTTCATGTGTAATCCTTTTGTAATTCTAGTCATAATAGCTTTACTACAGATTGGCTCCAGGTTCACTTACAGCTTTACAATGGGTTTATTATAGGCTTACAAGATATTTACTATGGGTTTCACACAGGTATACTTTGGGTTTACTACAGGTTCATGACAAGTTTACTATAGATTTTTTGTGGTCTTATGATAGGTCTAATATAGGTTTACAACAGGTTTACTGAGGGCTTACAACAGGTTTACTATTACTTTACATTGTTACTGTACATTATTTACTCTAGTACATTATTACTACATTTTACTGTAGCTTACAATGGGTTTACAACAGGTTCACTAGAGACTTATGATAGGTTCAATATGGCTTTACTATTAGTTTACAAACATGTTTATTATAGGTTTACAGCAAGTTTACTATTAGTTTACAAACATGGGTTTACAACAAGTTCACTATGGGTTTACAACAGGTTCATTGTTGTTTTACAAACATGTTTACTATAGGCTTACAACAGGTTTGCTATATGTTTACTATTGGCTTACAATGAGTTTACTGTGGGTTTAGAGCAGGTTCACTACAGATGTACCAGATGTTTACAACAAGCTTACTATTAGTTTACAAACATATTTTCTACAGTCTTACCACAGGTTTTCTATATGATTACTACAGGTTTGCAGTGACTTTACCATGGGTTTACAACAGGTTCACAATAGACTTTCATGTTTACAATAGGTTTGCAACAGATTCACTGTGGGTTTTCAACAGGTTTACAACAGGGTCACTATGGGTTTACAGCAGGTATACTATTGGTTTATAAACATGTTTATTATAGGCTTATAACAGGTTGACAACAAGTGTACATGAGGGCCAACATTCAAATACACATTCCTTGCTCATATTGTCCCTCCTCTGGCTGCCTCATGGTGCACATTGGACAATCGGTCCTCGGGCATTTAAATCTATTGCAAGCTTTACACATGAGATCCAGCCTCCAAATGCAGGCCCTTTTCAATGGAAACCCTAAAATAGGATCATCCCTTAAAGGCATCAGCATCGGAGAGCTCAGCTCCTGCTTTCCCAATGCCCGGTGGGATTATTACCTGGCTCAGTTTAATTCACCTCTGTTGATGTTTTGTTTCGGGTTGTCTTCTGCTTAGCTTGTGCCAATGAAATCAGGCTGATCCGATTCCCCACCTGGTTCCTGTTGTACCAAACCTTGCTGCCGTTCATTGCTACTCACACTTGTTAGCTCATTAACATCCTTGGGGGGGGACTCGGTATGATCACCCCTGGCTCTGGGAAGGTTAGAGCAGGGCGGGCTGGGAGCCAGGACTCCTGGGTTCTCTCCCTGACTCTGGGAGGGGAGTGGGGTCTAATGGTTAGAGCAGGGGGGACCTGGAGTCAGGACTCCTGGGTCCTATTCACCATCTGAACTCTGGCAAGCCAATTCCTCTTCATACACTCCTAAAACCGGGCTAACACCCCAGTCTGAAGCCCTCAGACACAAGGTTGCAAAGTATTAGTACAATGACCTCTTGGCTTTCGCTACCCAGAGCTCTCCTGCTTGACCACGGAGCCACTTTTCTCCTCGTGCCCTGTCTGGCTCCATTTCAGTTCACGGGGAGCTGGGCTGTATTTTGTTACTCATTACTTCCTCCAGCTATCTAGTTCCCAAAGCAGAATCTCCCGTTCCTGCCCTGTCCAGGGATTTCTGTTCCCAGCAAAATGAGCTCAAGAAGAAGGACACCTCACCAGGCCAAGAATGGTCAAATGTAGGGGGGGGGTGGCAATTTTGTTTCTCATGTTGACCACAATAGGATGTTTGGTACTTTATCCTCTGACTGTAGAATCAGCACCCCTTGGGGACTAAAAAATGCCTTCCATCCCCGCTATTTAAATCTTATCCCCTCTGTCTCCTCTCTCTGGTCCCAAATTTTAGTGACAGGCATGACTGGAGGCGTGATTGTGTTGTAATTCCATTGGCTGAGCCCTTGTTAGCTGGCTAACTCTCCATCACCTTCCCCCCCGCCCCCCCTCACTCCCAGTCTCAACTTTTAGCCATAAGCAAAGTGAAGAGTATGATGACCTCTGCTCAAGATGGCCTTCATCAAGATGGACGGAGACGTTAAATTACTTCCACTGACCAGTCCCTTGTGTCTCTCCATCTCTCTTTATCTCCCTGCCCCTTCTAGCAAAAACTTCTAGCAAAAAACAGATAGATTATCAAGAGGGTGGCCATCTGAGTTGATGGCCACCATCCAGGATGATGGCCACTCAAGATGGGGATGGTCATTCAAGAAGGTGGCCATGCCACATGATGGCAAACTGTGAGGCAATGCTAAATACTAGTCTCCCCAATCTCCTTTCCACCCTAAATCCCAACTTCTAGCAACAACTGGTGTGTAAATGCCCGGCGCAAGATGGCCTCTGCCAAGCGTTGGAGAGATGCTGTGTCCTCTGTGAACCCCTTGTTCATGGTTCAAGACGACCTCCCCACCTCCGTAACAATGAGTGTGCCAAGAATTAGATGACCACCACCATGCTGTGATAGACACGCTGTAGGATAACGGCAGATGGGATCGGGTACAGGCCAAAGAGGACAGTTGTAACCTATGACATGGGTGGATTCTACCCCCACCCTCCGATTTTGAGGAACCTCCCTGCCCTCACCCCTTAGCGGTGCCATCCTTTATACGCCGCACCCCTTTTGAACAGGTTTTCATATCGATGTGTTTGACCGCGGGGTAAGGTCGTCTGTTCATAAATAAATCAAAGAGCTCTATATTTCAAAGGTGTGTTCCTCATTGTCTCTGACGGGGAAGCAGGGAGGTAAAAGTTAAGCGACTCTTGATTTACACCAGGGCGAGCGAGAGCAAACTCCGCTCTGTTTGACTTGGATCAGCTTTCTCCTTATTACACTCCCAGTTGATAGCCCCACCTCTCACTGGAGACCCTACCCCTAACAAACCAGCATCCCAGCTCCTGGGATAATTTAGTTTGTGTTGGTCCTGCTTTGAGCAGGGGGTTGGGCTAGATGACTGCCTGAGGTCCCTTCCAAACCTGATATTTACGTTTCAGTGTTCACAAGTAACCCAACAGTAACCAGCTAGGCCTGGTTCTCACAAAAGACCCTATAATAACAAACCAGCACAGAGCTCATGGGAGACCCTACAATAACAGACCAGGATATAAAGAGCTGCGTTCCAGGCAAGCTGGATACATACTCTCCTGCGGCTTGTGTCTGATCTTGGGAGCAATTGCGTCTGCATGACCAGGACTTTCACAGCTGCTTCCGGTAGCTACATTTTTGTAATCCCAGCGAAGGGCAGGAGAACAGGTGTTCGCCACCTGCCAGGCCCTGCCTGCTTAGGAAGCCCGACCTGGGGCCTGCTGATCTGAAGTAAATTATGGTATTCAATACTCTGTCCCTCAGCAAATCCCTTGCCAAGCTAGGAGCAACCAAGGGCTTTAGAGGAAGATGAAAATCTCTTTTTTCCGTTCCAGAGATGTAATTAATTGTGTGCCATTAAGGAGAGGCGAGGTGGGGGAGGGAGTGTGACAGAGACTGGCAAAAAGGGAGGGAGAGACAGAGCGAGGATGAGAGGGATGCAGAGAAAGTGAAGGAAGAAAAGAAAGAGTCAGCTAGGTGTGCATAGGGCTGGCTGGCTGTTATGGGGCTAAACACAGAATCGATAGATTTCAGAGTAGCAGCCGTGTTAGCCTGTATTCCCAAAAAGAAAAGGAGGACTTGTGGCACCTTAGAGACGAAAAAATTTATTTGAGCATAAGCTTTCGTGACCTACAGCTCACTTCATTGATAGACTGACAGCTCAGATCAGAGAGATCTGGATGAGGGTGTGGGGGGGGCAGCTGGTTGGCTAGATGGTGCATATGGGGATAGATACATAGATAGATAGATAGATAGAAGGGCAGATGGGAATAGATAGATAGATAGATAGATGGGGTAGACGAGGATAGATAGATAGAGGGGGTGGATGGGGATAGATAGATAGATGGGGTGGATGGGGATAGATAGATAGATAGATAGATAGATAGATAGATAGATAGATGGGGTGAACGGGGATAGATAGATAGATTAGATAGATAAAGGGGGTAGATGGGGATAGATAGATAGATAGATAGATAGATAGATGGGTGAACGGGGATAGATAGATAGATAGATAGATAGATAGATAGATAGATAGATAGATAGAGGGGGTAGATGGGGATAGATAGATAGAGGGGGTGAACGGGGATAGATAGATAGATAGATAGATAGATAGATAGATAGATAGATAGAGGGGGTGGATGGGATAGATAGATAGATAGAGGGGGTGAACGGGGATAGATAGATAGATAGACAGATAGATAGATAGATGGGGTAGATGGGATAGATAGATAGATGGGGTGAACAGGGATAGATAGATAGATAGATAGATAGATAGATAGATAGATAGATAGATAGATAGATAGATAGAGGGGGTGAACGGGGATAGATAGATAGATAGATAGATAGATAGATAGATAGATAGATAGAGGGGGTGAACGGGGATAGATAGATAGATAGAGGGGGTGGACGGGGATAGATAGATAGATAGATAGATAGATAGATAGATAGATAGATGGGGCAGATGGGGATAGATAGATAGATAGATAGAGGGAGTGGATGGGGATAGAGAGAGAGAGAGAGAGAGAGAGAGGGAGTGGATGGGGATAGATAGATAGATAGATAGATAGATAGATAGATAGATAGATAGATAGATAGAGGGGGTGGATGGGGATAGATAGATAGATAGATAGAGGGGGTGGATCGGGATAGATAGATAGATAGATAGATAGATAGATAGATAGATAGATAGATAGATAGATAGAGGGGGTGGATAGGTGGGGTGGATGGGGATAGATAGATAGATAGATAGATAGATAGATAGATAGATAGATGGGGTGGACGGGGATAGATAGATAGATAGATAGATAGATAGATAGATAGATAGATAGATAGGGGGGTGAACGGGAATAGATAGATAGAGGGGGCAGATGGGGATAGATAGATAGATAGATAGATAGATAGATAGATAGATAGATAGATGGGGCAGATGGGGATAGATAGATAGATAGATAGAGGGGGTGGACGGGGATAGATAGATAGAGGGGGCAGATGGGGATAGATAGATAGATAGATAGATAGATAGATAGAGGGAGTGGATGGGGATAGAGAGAGAGAGAGAGAGAGAGAGAGAGGGAGTGGATGGGGATAGATAGATAGAGGGGGGCTGGGGAGGGATGGAGAGAGGGGTGGTTGGGGGTGGGGGAGGGGGATGGACGGGGAGAGGGAGGCACAGAGGGGGGAGTGGGGAAGGGGGGGAAGGGGAGGAGAAGGGGGATGGGGCAGGGGAGGAGGATGGAGGATTGGGCCAAAAGAAATCTAATGAGGTTCAATAAGGATAAGTGCAGGGTCCTGCACTTAGGATGGAAGAATCCAATGCACCGCTACAGACTAGGGACCGAATGGCTCGGCAGCAGTTCTGCGGAAAAGGACCTAGGGGTGACAGTGGACGAGAAGCTGGATATGAGTCAGCAGTGTGCCCTTGTTGCCAAGAAGGCCAATGGCATTTTGGGATGTATAAGTAGGGGCATAGCGAGCAGATCGAGGGACGTGATCGTTCCCCTCTATTCGACACTGGTGAGGCCTCATCTGGAGTACTGTGTCCAGTTTTGGGCCCCACACTACAGGAAGGATGTGGATAAATTGGAAAGAGTACAACGAAGGGCAACGAAAATGATTAGGGGTCTAGAGCACATGACTTATGAGGAGAGGCTGAGGGAGCTGGGATTGTTTAGTCTGCAGAAGAGAAGAATGAGGGGGGATTTGATAGCTGCTTTCAACTACCTGAAAGGGGGTTTCAAAGAGGATGGCTCTAGACTGTTCTCAATGGTAGCAGATGACAGAACGAGGAGTAATGGTCTCAAGTTGCAGTGGGGGAGGTTTAGATTGGATATTAAGAAAAACTTTTTCACTAAGAGGGTGGTGAAACACTGGAATGCGTTACCTAGGGAGGTGGTAGAATCTCCTTCCTTAGAGGTTTTTAAGGTCAGGCTTGACAAAGCCCTGGCTGGGATGATTTAACTGGGACTTGGTCCTGCTTTGAGCAGGGGGTTGGACTAGATGACCTTCTGGGGTCCCTTCCAACCCTGATATTCTATGATTCTATGATTCTATGGACGGGAGGGGGAGGGGCGGACAGAGATGGGAGGGGGAGGGGGAGGGGGCAGGGGTGGGGCGGGAGGGGGCGGGGCGAACAGGGCTCAGCCCCTGGCGACGTTCGGGCGGTGGGGCGGAGCCTGGGGCGTGGTCTGGGGCAGGGGGCGGGGCTCCCCGGGGGCGGGGTCTCCGGGGAAGGGGGCGGGGTTTATCCTCGGCGGGGGGGCTCCAGGGAGCGGAGGCCCCGTTGCCAGGGCGACCGCGTCGCAACCGAGCTGCCGGCCCCGGCCGAGCCGCGCTGCTGTGGGCGGGACCCGGGGCCCGGCCCCGCAGCCCATTGGCCCGGAGCCCTGCCCGTCACGGGGGGGGCGAGAGAGGCAGCAAGGCAGGGTGAGAGCGCGGGGCAGGGGTCAGTGGGGGGCAGGTGATCGGGGGGAGGGGCAGTGGGGGGTAGCAGGGTAAGTGAGGGTGGGGGCGGTGTGGGGGGAGGGGCAGTGGGGGGTGGCAGGGGAAGTGGGGGTGGGGGCGGTTTGTGGGGAGGGGCAATGGGGATGGTAGGGGAAGTGGGGGTGGGGGCGGTGTGGGGAGGGGCCGTGGGGGGTGGCAGGGGAAGTGGGGGTGGGGGCGGTTTGTGGGGAGGGGCAATGGGGATGGTAGGGGAAGTGGGGGTGGGGGCGGTGTGGGGAGGGGCCGTGGGGGGTGGCAGGGGAAGTGAGGGGCGGGGAAGAGATGGGGAGGGGGTCAGTGGGGTGCAGGTGATCCCCAGGGAAGGGGGCAGGAGGTGCAGGGGGTAAGGGGAGTGGAGAGCAGTTGGGGGCAGCACAGAAAGTGGCAGAGGGCAGCTGGCCAGTGGGGGAGGAGGAGAGATGGGGCAGCGGCGGGGGAGGTAGGTGGTCACTGCGGAGGGAAAGAGATGAGTGAAGTGGGGGGCCGGGCATCGGTGGGGGTGGCAGCGGGAAGGTTGAGGTTGGGCAGCCCCCCGGCCCTGGCGGCCCCACATCCACGCAGGGTGCACCTGTCTTTGTTTTCCAGCATGACGACGGCAGCCGGCAGTAGCAGCTTCGGCACCACCTGCTGGTGGGGCTTCTCCCCCGCGCTCGACCTGCAGAGGGAATGTGGGTCCCCCTCATCCCCTGTATTACGGTAGCGCCTGGGAGCCCCCCTTCGGACCAGCCCTCCATGGTGCTAGGCGCTGTACAGACCCAGCACAAGGAAAACCCCAAAGAGCTGACAAGCCAATTCTTGGCCCCTCCCTATCTCAGGGGTCCAGGAGGGGCGGCATTGGCCCCTCCAGTCTATTCCTCCCGGCCCCTTTGGGGGGCAGAGCCAGGCTCATGCCCTCCAGTCTATTCCCCCCTCCCAGGGGTGGAATCAACCCTTTATGTTTATTCCAAAATCTGATCCCTCTGCGACATGTGGCAGTGAGTTACCTGTGTCCTGTTCCCCTTCTCAGTTTTAAATGGGTTGCCTTTGAGCTTCGCTGTTTAAGTGTTATGGGGTGGGGTGGGACTGGTTATTCGGGGACCCCTTGTCCTGTGTTGAGATGTGGCCCCTGTGGGGTGGGGGCGAGAGCTGGGTATACAGGGCCCTTTGCCCACAGCTAACATGCGGCCCCTCTGGGGTGGAGTGTGGGGGCTGGTTATACGGGACCCGTCACCCAGCACTGAGATGCGGCCCCCCTGGGGTGGAGCGTGGAGGCTGTTTATACAGGCCCGAGATGCACCCATTCTGTTTTCCATGCAGGTCTGGAGAGCTCCATGGCCCATCTCTGCCTGTCACAGGATGACCTGCCCGAGCTCAATATCCTTCTGGTGGGGTCCGTCGACGGCCGGCACGTCCTCAGGACCATGAGTCAAGCCCACCGCTGGCTGCGGAGGAGGATCAATGTAGGTGTCTCCCCTCCCCGGCTCCCCTCTCTCTCTCACCTGGCCCAGAAGTGTGGAGTAGTGGTTAGAGCACGGGAGTGAGCAGTCTCTGGAGAGCTGGGTTCTATCCTGGCTTGGGGAGGGGAATGGGGTCTAGTGGTTAAAGCGGGGAGGGGCCTGGGAGTCAGGACTCCTGGGTTCTCTCCCTGGCTCCAGGAGGGGAGTGGGGTCTAGTAGTTAGAGCGGGGGTGGGGAGGGCTGGGGGCCATTGTCAAGCCTGCCCCACATTTGGGAAGGGCTTCGGGATCCCCAGTGCCCGTGCCCCAGCCCAACCTTTCCCCCTGCACTCGGCCGTGTTCCCTCTGCCAATGAGGGCTGTGGTGGCAGCCGACCGTGGGCCGTTTCTGAGCTGGCATCAGGACTCATCAGGCTGACGGGCGAGACGGGGATGGTTTATTCCGCGGGGCATCCGGAGGCTGGCGGCACGTGTGGCATGGGGTGGAGGGGTGTGTGTGAGTGCGGGGAGAGGTCCGTTCCAGCTGCCAGGCCCCCTCCCGTAGCCCCCTAGTACCTCTTATCTAAATGCCCCCTGGGATCTCCTCCATGCCAGAGGATCTCCCCGCCTCTTGCTGTGCCCTCTTCGAATCACCTGGTCCCCAGGCTGGCAGGGGGATGTGAGGACATGGGGCTTCAGTACCCACAGGGATATTCTAGGGTGGGGAGAAGGGTTCAGAAGGGAAGCGTGAGGAGAAATCTTGGGGGTTCTGAAGCTACAACTGACCGATGGTACCCCTGCTGGGAAAGATGGGGCTGGAGTAGGCAAGAGTTCCCCACACAGCCAGTGCTCCTGCCCCGCTCCCCATAAAACCCCCTGTTGGGAGAGGTGGGGCTGGAGGAGCCAGGAGCTACCCTGCCACAGCCGGCGCTCCTGCCCTGTTCCCCACAGCACCCCCTGTTGGGAGAGGTGGGGCTGGAGTCGCCGGGAGCCCCCCCCATCGGCATTTCTGCCCTGTTTCCCACAGCACCCCCTGTTGGGAGAGGTGGGGCTGGAGTCGCCGGGAGTTCCCAGTTTAACAAGCCGAGCTCTTTACTGCAGAAGACGTGACAGTCTGGCCTAGTGGGTTTCACAGGCAAAGTCAGGGCTGTACTGTAGAAACATACATTTATATCATCAGAGGAAGGATCCCTCACGTGGCGCTGGGTCGCGGCCCCTCTGGGGTGGGATGCGGGGGCTGGGTATATGGGGACCCCTCTCCCGGCGTGGAGACACGGCCCCTCTGGGATGGGGGAACCTATAACGCCTGCCCCTGCATGGACGCCAGCTTTTCCCAGGGCTTCCCAACTTGTTTTCTTTCCTGCTTCTCAGTTCTACATTGTGGAGAATAACCTCGAGGCGCTGGGCCGGCAGCTGCTCTTTCTGAGCCTCGCCCTGGAGTCTCCGGAGAAATTGGGGCTGCAAGGTAAAGGCCACTAAATCCCTGGCTCTGACCACTAGACCCCGCTCCCCACACAGAGCGGGGATAGAACCCAGAGGTCCTGGCTGCCAGCCTCTCCTGCTCTAACCAGAGGCGGGATAGAACCCCAGAGTCTGGGCTCCTAATACCGGGGACGGAGGTTGGCGGGGAGGCAGTCTCTGATTGCAGCACTCGCCTCCGCTCCGCAGAGAAGAGTGAGATGTTCCTGGAGCTGCTGGGGAACAGCCTGATCCGCAGCCCGACAGCCGCCTACCTGCAGGAGAAATCGGACCTGTTCATCCGTTACGCCACCGACCCAGACTTCCAGCAGCGCCACCTGGGGGCCGTGGACATGTCAGCCCTGAAGGTGGGTCCCCACCACGGCCACCGGCCTTCCCGCGTGGCGGGACTGACCCCTGCAATGCTCTGGCCCCGCTCTAGTGGCTAGAGCGGGTGTGGCACTCGGGCGGCTGGGAAATAAAACCCCACCGCGGTGCCCTATGGGAGCTGTAGTTCATGTGCCTCATGCTCTGTGGGTCAAGCTCCCGCGCCAGACTACATCTCCCAAGATGCACCACGCTCTCACTGGGTAGGGCAGGTGCGCATCATGGCAGTGACGTGGCCGCACTGCATCATGGGAAAGGTAGTCCCATAAACATAAAATCGTCCCCGATAACGTTTGCAGAGGAGACGAACTGGGGATGTGGGGAATAACTCAGAGGTCAGGGTCGCTGGGGCCAAGCGACCAGCCTGCGTTTTCATACGGCTCCGTGTCAGCGTGTCCATATGGGACCAGAGGACGCCAGCTGCACGCACCAACTGGGGCTCGCCGTCCTGGGCAGCCGGGACTCTGGGAAAGATTTGGGGTTGCGGTGGAGAATCAGCCACACCTGAGCTCCCCAAGCGACACTGGGGCCGAAGGGCTAACAGGCTCCTGGGACGCAACAACCGGGAAACCCCACGTGGGAGCAGAGAGGTTGTTTGGCCTCTGGATCTGGCCCTGGGGACGACGCTGTGGGAATCCTGCGCCCAGTTCTGGGGCCTGCAGTTCCAGGAGGATGTGGAGAAATTGCAGAGGGGCCGGAGAAGAGCCCATAAGGATGATTGAAGGGTTAGAAAGGGTGAGAGACGCCACCAGACTGGCTGTCGCTGGGAAAGCTCTGTCCTGGGAATTATCATGGGGCTGTTCTCTGGCCTGGGCTATCCAGGGGTTCAGACTAGGTTCCATTGGCCCCTCTGGCCTTGGAGTCTATGAATCGATGGTCTGGCCAGGGAGCCTGGCCACACCCAGACGCATGCTGCTCCTACCTAGAGAAGAGACCACGGTGCATCCTGGGAGACGTAATCCAGTCTGTGAGCCTGGGTCTGGAGCATGAACGACCCCCAACTACATCTCCCATGATGCACTGCTGCCATAGTACCATCTCTCCCCCACACTCTCCCGTTGCTCTTTGTCCAACAGTTCAAGGAGCGGGATCAGCTGGAGGGCATCTTCCGATTCTGGCGGAACCCGGACCCGCAGGCCTTCCCGATCGCCCGGCTCTGGGACCTGCGGGTCCGGCAGTACCTGGGGACCCGTTACGATGCCCGCCGCGGTGTGTGCGACTGGGACCTCACCATGAAGCTGCACGAACGTGGGGTGAGTCCTTGGAGTGTGTGGAGCTGCGGGCACAGCCGGGGGGCGAGCTCCCCGCTGGGTGCGGCCTACGGGGTGCTCAGCAGGGGGTGCTCTCCCCTGGTATTCAGGGCTGGCCCCATGCCCCAGGGCAGCGCGAGGGGGCACTGACCCAGCTGGGTTCCAGGGTGGCTATGGGAGGGCCCATCCAGCAGCCCCCAGCGTGGGATTCTCACCACCCTTCCCCCCGCCCCTCCTTGCAGGCCAGAGCAGTCGGCGGGCGGGAGTTCTCCCGGTGGCGGGACACGGGGGTGGCCTTCGAGCTGCGGGAGGGCGTCTACGACGTCCCCAACAAAACCTTGGCCTCCGGGAGGTTCCTGAGACACGTGAGCACCAGGCGGCTGTGGGGGGGGGGGTCCCCACGGTGGGGGGGCTGGAGCCCAAGGGCGAACAGGGGCAGGGGAGATTGGAGAAGAGAAGCTTCCATGACCCAAGGGAGAGGAGTGAAGATTGTTTCCATGGAGGGAAGGTAGAGGGGGGCTGCAAGAGCCTGCAGTCGGGGGGCTGGAGGGGGGCAGAGGTTGCGGGTGGGGAAGTTGGAGGGGGGCTGCCGGAGGCCGGGAGGATGGTGGGGGGGATCTCAGATGGGGGGCTAGAGAGGGCTGCTGTAGTCCCAGAGTGGATCTAGGGGAGATCTGTCTCCCCAGATGGGTAACACCCTGTCTCCTCCTGCCCAGAAGGGGGAGCTGGTGCCAGCCCGGGGGTACTGGGGTGACATCGGCACAGGGCCGTACCTCCTCTTCGGGATCGAGTCCGAGGAACCGAGTCTGCTGAGAACCGTCAACGGGATCCCCGCCAAGGTAGGGGTCCCCCGGGGGGATGGGGGCAGGGTCATTGAGGAGAGGGGCCCCCGCAGAGCGGGAGGGAGCCCTTGCAGGGAGGCTGGGGAGTGGGGGAGAGAATTGGGGAGCCCTGATCCTGGGGTGGGGGGAGAGAATTGGGGAGTCCTGATCCCAGGGGAACGAGGGAGGAAGCGGGAAAATTGGGAAGCCCTGATCTTTGGGGGATGGGGCAGGATTTTGGGGATCCCCCCTCTCACCTCTCTCTCCTCTGCGTTGCTAGAGTGCCCAGGAGATCTCCTTGTACAATGTCACGGCCCTGTTCCACGAACTGGCAGCCCGGGCCCGCTACACTCCCCCGCCGCCCACCTCAGAGGCGGTCAGCGGGGCTGCCCCAGCCCAGGAGAACCCCGCCCTGAATCCAGATCCGGACCTCCAGAATCACAGTGAGTCCTTGTGCCAGGGAAAGGGGGAGAGTTGGGAGGGATTCCACCCCCGGCTCCATCTGTCTGTCCTACAGCCCCTGGATCCATCACATTGATACTCTAGCTGCTTCCTCCCTGAGCCAGGGGGCTCTGGCCCTTCCCCTGTGGGGAGGGGACCTCCAGTCTCACAGGACCCCCAGTACTGGGGTTCATGTCCCTTCCCCCATGGGGAGGAAACGCCCAGCCTCACAGCCTCCCATCAGTGCAGGGACTCCTGGCCCTTCCCCCGTGGGGAGAGGACCCCCAGCCTCACAGACCCCCCACCCCAGTGTTAGGGGTCCCTCCCAGTCCAGCCCCTGGAACCCCACAGATGTGGGGGATTCCCTTCCCCCAGGTCCCGGCCCCATGCTGATCAGTGTCAGTTTCCCCCCACCCCAGAAGCCGCCTGCCCCGGGCCTGTCCGGATTCACTTCCTGCCACTTGGCTGCACAGCTCGGCTGCCCTGCAAGAGCCAATACCACCAGCTCTTCCACCTGCTCTACTTCTCCTGCAGGTAGGGGCCTGCCAGCCGGACGCCGGGGTTCTGCCTGGCTCGGGGAGGAGAGCAGGGGCTGGTGGTTAGAGCAAGGAAATGGAGGAGTGGGAGGGGCTGGCAGCCTGGATGCTGGGGTTCTGCCTGGTTCTGGGCAGGGAGAGGAGGTCTGGTGGTTAGAGGGTGTGTGTGTGTGTGGGCGGGCGGGGGTTGGGAGCCCGGATGCCGGGGTTCTGTCTGAGATGGGAGGAGATTCTGGGGTTAGAGCAGGGGGGACAGCTGGGAGCCCGGACTCCTGGGTCCCATCCCCAGCTCATGGGAGGGAGAGAAGATCCCATGTCCCAACCACCTTCCCCAACCCAGCTTCATGACGCCCCCCTTTGCCTTCCAGCATGGTGCATGCCCTGACCCCAGAGCTGCAGCTGGTATCTGCCCCCAGGGCTACACTGATCACTGAGCTGACCAGGTAAGTGCCAGCCTGGGGGGCCCTGCTGTGGGGTAGATCCACTCCCTCTTCTAACTCCACCCCTCCATTTTCCCCCACAGCTTCCTGCCTGACGTGCGCAAGGAGCAGGCGGACGCCTTCCTTGACCAGGTGACGGCCATGGCCGCAGGGGCAGGCTTCACGCCGTGCGGGACGCCCGAAGGACAGAACCAGGCCTGGGCCCGCTTCCAGCGCCGGGAGGAGCGGCCCGGGGACCCCCCTCCCCATTAACCCACGTTGCCCCCTCCTGGCTCCCGATGTCCCCCCAGAAGATGGGCGCCCCACACACATGACCCCACCTGTCCGCCCATGGCCTAGCTCTGTAGGTGGGGGAGTGTTAATGGGGTTTGACTGGAAATAAAATCCGCCCCCCAGAATCATGGCTGCTTGGGTGGTTTGTTCAGCTGCAGGGAGTGGGGTGGGGGCTTGGCAGGGGGCACTCTCCCCTGGCAGGCAGGGCTGGCCCCATGTCCCTAGGGGGTGTAGGGCTGCGGGGAGTGGGATGGTGATCAGTAAGGGATGGGGGTGAGTGGGGGGCCCTGGGATGGGGGAGCAGGCCAGAGGGGTCAGTAAGGGATGGGGGTTAGTGGGGGCACTAGGCTGCAGGGACTGGGCTGGGGTCAGTAGGGGGCTGTGACGTTCCCCTCTAGTGTTGTCCGGACCGGTGATCTGCTCGGTCACTCCAATCCTCGACTCTGGGAACCAGCCTTACCCTGCTCCGCTGTGAGACCCCCCACTCCCAGGCTGTTCACACACAGCCTCTGGTGTGTGAGCTGCTCCTTGGATTGTGCAAGCAAATGCCACTAGCCAATATCTCCGGGTCCCAGTCCCAACCCTGGAACCTCCGTCTTGCCCGCAGGAAGCTGCAAGCTCATGTACGTTCGTCAGTTTAACAAAGGAATTGCT
The DNA here is from genome assembly GCF_009764565.3 of Dermochelys coriacea. Lineage (NCBI taxonomy): Eukaryota > Metazoa > Chordata > Testudines > Dermochelyidae > Dermochelys > Dermochelys coriacea. The sequence continues at coordinate 14,211,457 of NC_050090.1, forward strand.
ATGTACCAGGCTTGTTCTCCCATGGGGAGCCTCTGACGCGCTGAAAACCAAACGCACTGCTTCCGGTGGGATAAACAAACAGATTTATTAACTATAAAGCTAGATTTTAAGTGATTATAAGTCAAAGAAAAGGAGTACTTGTGGCACCTTAGAGACTAACAAATTTATTAGAGCATAAGCTTTCGTGAGCTACAGCTCACTTCATCGGATGAAGTGAGCTGTAGCTCACGAAAGCTTATGCTCTAATAAATTTGTTAGTCTCTAAGGAGTACTTGTGGCACCTTTTCTTTTTGCGAATACAGACTAACACGGCTGCTACTCTGAAACCTGTCATCATATAAGTCAAAGCACAACCAGTCAGATTTGGTCAAATGAAATAAAAGCAAAACGCATCCTAAGCTGATCTTAACACTTCCAATGTCCATAAAACTCAGATGCTTCTCACCACAGGCTGGCTGGTTGCTCTTCAGCCAGGCTCTCCCCTTTGATCAGCGCTTCAGTCGCTTGGTGGTGGTGTCTGTAGATGGAAGTGGAAGAGACAGAGCATGGCAAAATGTCTCTCCCTTTTATCATGTGCTTTCTTTCCTCTTGGCTTTGCCCCCGCACTTCAGAGTCAGGTGAGCATTACCTCATCACATCCCAAAATGCTCAAAGGAAGGGGGGTGACGCCCTCGAGGGTCTAACAGGGCCTAAGCCAGCATCCTTCATTCCTGTGAGGCTGGGCTGGGTTTGTCCCATTCATACCCTGACGAGGTGTGAACTGCGCTTCTGTTCTTGGAGAGCGTCATGGAGTCCCTGGATGCTCTGGATCTGCTCCCTACGAAGCCAGTCAGGACTCTGGGGGAGCCACCTCTCTCGGAGCAGACTGTCTCCAGGGCAAGAAGCTTACACAGCTTCCCCCTTCCTGGGTCTGACCTTGGAGCATTCAGCATCCTCTGCCCCTCCGGGCGCTTCCCACAGCGAGTCCGCCCAGGCAGGGTCCTGGGGCAGCCAGAGGATCCTGCATCCCAATTCCGCAGTCAGACGTGACTCTCAGCCAGCCGGGGAAACAGAAGGTTTATTAGATGACAGGAACATGGTCTAAAACAGAGCTTGTAGGTACAGAGACTAGGACCCCTCAGTCAGGTCTGTCTTGGGGGGCAGGGAGGTCAGAGCCCCATCTGGGCCTCCCTCCGTTTCCCCAGCCAAACTGAGAATCTCCTGCCCCTCCTCTGGCCTTTGTCTCTTTCCCAGGCCAGGAGGTCACCTGATCTCTTTGTTCTCCAGCCCCTTCAGTTGGCACCTTGCAGAGGAGGGGCCCAGGCCATCAGGGGCCAGGAGATGGGGTGTCGACCATTCTCTGTGCAGACCCCATCACACTGGCCCCCTAGGGCTCTGCCACAATCACACTCTCTTATCCCACCACCTAGATACTTAAGAACTGCCTAGGGGAAACTGAGGCACCCCCCCAGTATTCAGAGAAAACATTAAGAGCATTCCCACTTCGCCACAGAGAGTTTTTGCATGGGGTTGATTTAAACCTTGAGGACACATTTTCATCCTCATAACTATATCCATGAAATTCTAACCTCTAACCTCACTGTAACATTCCTGTAACAATTACTCTGACATCCCTGCACCAACCATGCTCCGTGCGTCATGACCCTTCCGGAGACACCCGGCGTGACAAACGTTGCATTGGATCCCACATAGTCATTTTATGAAGATGAGCATGGGGGTGCTGGGTGTTCCCCTGAGGTACAGAGCGTCACAGGGGCGCTCTGCCCCAGCTGTCAGTGCTGACCCCAAGAACGTTGTGTCCCCGCGGGCACCCGGCTGCCCTGTCTTCGCCGTGGCCCTAACGGGAACCAAGGGGACGCCCTTTCCTGGCGCAGGTCCTGCTCTTCTCACCTCTCCTGGCTGGATACAGGCACCTCCTCTAGCCAGTCTGCCCCCCCCAGCTCCGCCCCCCAGCTCGCCCCATAGCCCCCACAGCTGCAGGGTGTGAGACCCTCACAGGGTCAAGGTAACTGGGGCTTGCTTGTGGGGACGTTAGGGATTAAAACACAGGGAGCAGGGCCCAGCCCCTCCAACAGGGGTTGCAGGGACACACACACAGGCTGCTGGACACACACTCACACAGAGCAGGAGGCACAGACAACACACACCAAGGCAGCAGGGACACACACACGCACACACAGGGACACACACTCACACAGAGCAGGGGGCGCAGGGACACACACACAGAGGGACACAGAGCTGGGAGTGCAGGGACACACACACAGAGCAGGGGGCGCAGGGATAAACACACACATAGGGACACACACACACACAGGGAAACACACTCACACAGAGCAGGGGCGCAGGGACACACAGAGAGGGATACACAGAGCTGGGAGCGCAGGGACACACACACACAGGGACACACACACAGAGCAGGGGGCGCAGGAACACACAGACACAGGGACATACAGACACCAGAGAGCAGGGGCGCAGGGACACACAGACACACAGGGACACACACACACAGAGCAGGGGGTGCAGGGACACACACACACAGACACACACAGAGCAGGGGGCGCAGGGACACACACACACATGGGGGACACACAGAGCAGGGGGCGCAGGGACACACACACACGGGGACACAGAGCAGGGGTGCAGGGAAACACACACACACACAGGGACACACAGACACACACAGAGGAGGGGTGCAGGGACACACACACACACACAGGGACACACAGAGCAGGGGGTGCAGGGACACACACACACGGGGGACACACAGAGCAGGGGGTGCAGGGACACACACACACATGGGACACACACAGAGCAGGGGCCGCAGGGACACACACACAGACACACACAGAGCAGGGGGTGCAGGGACACACACACACACACAGGGGGGGACACACAGGGCAGGGGGCGCAGGGACACACACACTTATAGGGGGAGACACACTCTCTCTCTCTCTTTCACACACACACACACACACACACACACACACACAGCCGGGCCCTGCCCCCCAGCGCCCCCCTCCCGGAGCCGGCCCCGCCCCTCGTTCCCTACAAGGGCAGGCGACGGCTCCGGACCCTTCTTAACCCCCCGGCCCCGGCCCCGGCCCCGCGCCGCCTCCGGAGTCCAGACACTCGGGTAATCCGGCCGGGGGAGCCCCAGTCCTGGGGGGAATGGACGGGAGGGACCCCCTGCCCCCCATTGATCCCCTTGGAGGATGGAGGGGAGGGGACTTGCCTGCCCCCCACTAACCTCTGGGGGGATGGAGTGGAGAGGACCCACCTGCACCCCACTGATCCCTGGGTGGATGGAGGGGAGGGGACCTGCCTGCGCCCCACTGATCCCTGGGGGGATGGATGGGAGAGGACCCGCCATCCCCCCAACTCCGGGGAGGGGGAGACTAGCTGCAGGGGGATATTTTCAACCCAGATGAGCGTGGGGGAGCCCAGCCCCCCATCTCAATGCTGCCCCCCCATCTTTCCCCATCGCAGCATCTCCAGGGCCTGGCTGGATCTTCCAGAGCTTCCCCCGTTCCCCCAGGCTTGAAGGGGGGGCTCCCCCCGTCCCATCCCCCCAGCCCCCGAACTGGCTCGGGACCCCCTCCCACCCGATAAGGGGATTTATATTTAGCAGCAGCCACTTAGGGGCTTATCGGCCCGAGCGGCTCCCGCCCCAAATAGGGGAAAGGAGCCGGGGCTGGGGGAGATAACGGGCCCCAGCGCAGGGTCTTTCCCAGCCCCCTACCCGCCTGAGCCAGCCAGTCCCTGCCCTGGGGCCGCATGGGAGCCGGCTCCCCCTAGAGGGGACAGGCCCCGTGCCCCATTCCCCGCCCCCCTGAGCCCAGACCCAGACCCTGTGCAGAGCAAATAAGATTTTTCCATCTTCTCCTCCCAGCTGTTTGTAGTGAAAGCCACCTGCTCCTGATGGCAGACGAGTGAGTTACTTGCTTTTGACTAATCCAGCTCTGGGAAGGGAGTGGGGTCTAGTGGGTAGAACCCGGAGGCAGGGGGCCTGGGGGCCAGGACTCCTGGGTTCTCTTCCCAGCTCTGGGACAGGATCGGGGTCTAGAGGGTTAGAGCAGGGGGGCTGGGAGCCAGGACTCCTGGGTTCTCTCCCTGGCTCTGGGAGGGGAGTGGGGTCTAGAGGGTTAGAGCAGGGGGGCTGGGAGCCAGGACTCCTGGGTTCTCTCCCTGGCTCTGGGAGGGGAGTGGGGTCTAGTGATTAGGGCAGGGGGGCTGGGAGCCAGGACCATGTGATTTTTTGAGGAGGTACATCCCTGTCCCCGCTCTGTGCCTCCATTTCCCAGTATGCGAAAGGGGGCAAATCTCCCTGGCTCATGGGGGCAGAGAAGGGTCGATCGCTGTGCGAAGAGCTTTGGGCCCTGCCAGCAGGAGGCGCCAGGGCGGCGGGTGGGGGGGGTTGACTAGGGCTGCTCGAGCCTAATCGCCGTCCATCTTTCTTTCTCTGCAGGGAGGACGTCACCGTAAGGAGGAGCTGGGGGGGGGCCCTTTCCCCTGCTACACCTGGGGAATCTCTGGGGTGGCGCCATGGGGTGGGGGGTGGTTCTGTGAGATCAAAGCCTCTTTCACAGGCTGCCCCTGCCCAGGCCTGGGTCAGAGCTGGCGCCCCATAGAGGGGACAGGCCCCGGGCCCCATTCCCCATCCCCTGGGGCTGGATGGGAGCCGGCACCCCCAAGAGGGGAAAGGCCCCGTGGCCCATTCCCCGCCCCCCGGAGCCAGCCAGTCCCCGCCTGGGGCCAGATGGGAGCTGGTGCCCCCTAGAGGGGAAAGGCCCCATGCCACATTCACAACCCCTAGCCAGCCAGCCCCCTGCTATATTTAATCTCCTGGCTGTTGCTCTGGCTGGTGTCACCCCCATTGTATCCCCCCCCCCTCCCTGGATAAATGATTCCGCCCACTTTCCAAATATTTCGGGGTCATCGCCTGTAAGTGGAGGAGGGGTGTTGAGTTATTGTTGCTCTGGGGCCAGGACACCTGTCCCCCTCCCCCGCTCACCAAGGCCACCCCGGCACCTCGGTGCAAACTGGGCTGACGCCCTGAATTCCTTCCCCCCCCAGTACGAGGAGGAGGAGGAAGAGGAGGATGTCATAGAGGAGGAGGAAGAGGCAGCCGAGGAGGGGCCCCAAGAGCCGGAGCCCCCCAAGCCGGCTCCCCCGCCCCCACCGCCGTCCTCCGTCCCACTCCTCCGGCGCAAATCTTCCGCCAACTACCGGGCCTATGCAACTGAGCCACACGTCAAGGTGGGCGCTGGGCCCGGGGCGACGTGCTTCCCATGACAGGCTTTTGGCTGGGACCCTGAAGAGCTGGGGCTGCTTCCTGGCTCTGCCCCAGATGCCCTCTCGGTCGTGGGGGGGGGTCTGTGCAGCACCTGGCGCGACGGGGCCCTGATCTCGATCGGCAGGGGGGAGGGTCTGTGCAGCACCTGGCGCGACGGGACCCTGATCTCGGTCAGCAGGGGGGAGGGTCTGTGCAGCACCTGGCGCGACGGGACCCTGATCTCCGTAGGGGGGGCAGGTCCTGAGCTGCTCTCATCATACATCTAATAAAAACTCTCTTCCTTGTTCTAATGCAGAGAAAATCCAAGATAACGGCATCTCGGAAATTGCAGCTCAAGGTAACATCTCAGGCTTCCCATCTGGGCTTGTGGATCTGGTCTAGAGAGGGGGCAGGAGGCCAAGATGGGTCTGTGGGTCTGGTCTGGGGAGGGGCGGGAGGCCAGGGTTGATGGGCCTGTGGGTCTGGTCTGGGGAGGGTGCGGGAGGCTGGGGTAGATGGGCCTGTGGGTAGGGTCCAGGGAGGGGGCGGGAGGCCGGGGTCAATGGGCCCGTGGGTCTGGTCTGGGGAGGGTGCGGGAGGCTGGGGTAGATGGGCCTGTGGGTAGGGTCCAGGGAGGGGGCGGGAGGTCGGGGTAGATCGGTCTGTGGGTCTAGTCTGGGGAGAGGGCAGGACACCAGGGTAGATGGGCCCGTGGGTCTGGTCTGGGGAGGGGCAGGAGGCCGGGGTCGATGGGCCCATGGGTCTGGTCTGGGGAGGGGGCGGGAGGCCAGGGTAGATGGGCCTGTGGGTCTGGTCCAGGGCGGGAGGCCGTGGGTCCAACTGAGGGGTGTCACCCAGCCCCCTTCGTGCCCCCCAGACGCTGATGCTGCAGATCGCGAAGCAGGAGCTGGAGCAGGAGGAGGAGGAGCGGGGCCGGGAGAAGCAGCGGTACCTGGCCGAGCACTGCACCCCGCTCGCCCTGGCCAGCCTGCCCCTGGCCGAGCTGCAGGTAAACCACCCCCCCACCCCAGACCCCCAGGCAGGGGGAGGAGGGCTGGGTCTCGCAGTGCGGTGAGGGGGCATGGGTGAGCCCGGACAGAGGTGGGGGGATGGGTCCAGGGGGGCTGAGAGAGGACCCCTTTTCTCCTCCTTTCTCTCCCCCGCCCCCCCTTCGCCCCCCCCAGGATCTCTGCCGGGAGCTGCATGCCCGCGTGGACCGTGTGGACGAGGAGCGCTATGACATGCAGGTTCGGGTCAGCAAGAGCATCAACGAGGTATGGCCGAGACGGGGGCCCCCTGGCTCCCCTTGCACCCCCATGCCAGCCCAGAGACTCCAAAAACCAGCCAGAGGCCCCCCCCCCAGCCCACCCCGCGAAAGGGCTGCAGAGACGGAAGGAACCTCCAGCGGCAATAACAAAACAGGTCACTAGACGGCGCCGTGGGGCTGGGGGTTAGCCCCGCCCCCTTAAGTGCCGTCCCCCACCTCACACTCCCCACAGCACGGCGCCCCCTAGTGCCATCTGGCAGCATCTGCCTGCCAGGTTTGAGCAGTCCCTGCTGAGCCCCCCGGCCCCACTCCCTGCACCACGCCCCCCCCCGCCGTTGTTACCTGACCCCCTCCCCTGCTGCTCTGACCCCCAGATCGAGGATCTGAACCAGAAGATCTTCGACTTGCGGGGGAAGTTCAAGCGCCCGGCGCTGCGGCGGGTCCGGCTCTCGGCCGACGCCATGATGCAGGCACTGCTGGGCTCCAAGCACAAGGTGTCCATGGACCTGCGGGCCAACCTCAAGCAGGTCAAGAAGGACGACGCGGAGAAGGTGAGCGGGGGGCGGGGGCTGGGGTGAGGGGAGCAGGGGAAGCTTCCCCCCCCACTCCGGGGTATCAGGACTGACCCTCTTCCTGCCCCCCCCCCCGCAGGAAAACCGGGAAGTGGGCGACTGGCGCAAGAACATTGACGCCCTGAGCGGCATGGAGGGGAGGAAGAAGAAATTCGAGACCTCGGGGGCTGGGCAGGGCTGAGCAGGTGACCCTGCACCCCACAGCGCCCCCTGCTGGCAGAAGGGCTGGGGTCACCAGGACCCTGCCCCCCAGAGCCGGCGCTCCTGCCCCGTGCCCCACATTGCCCCCGCTGGGAGGGATGGGGCTGGGGTCACCAGGGGCTCCCCCCAGCCGGCACTTCCTGCTCCCTGCCCCACACTGCCCCTGCTGGGAGAGGTGGGGCTGGGGTCACCAGGGGCTCCCCCACAGCTGGCACCTCCTGTTCCCTGCCCCACACCGGCCCTGCTGTGAGAGGTGGGGGTTGGGTCACCAGGGGCTCCCCCACAGCCAGCTCCCTGTCCCACAGTGCCCCCGCTGGGAGAGGTGGGGCTGGGATTGCTGGGACCCCCTCTCCTGCACAGCTGGTGCTTCTGCTCCATGCCCCACAGCACCCCTGCTGGGAGAGGTGGGGCTGGGGTCCCCGAGCTCAGATGGAGGATGGGGCTGGGGCTGGGACATTGTTTCTTCGGTGGTTTCACTTTCCTCTTTGTCTTTCTGTTTCTTTCCAGCAGGAGCAGAGAATTGCCGATGCAGGGGGAGGGAAACAAGATGATGGACCCCAAAACTGCCCCCCCCCAAGCTCCACTCTCGATTCTACCCCTCCCTGCCTCCCTATTCCCCTCCCTACCTTCCCAGGTCAGAGCACCCCACAGTGTCACCCCTCGACTTTGAAAGCTGCCCCCACCAATAAAGCATCTCTGAGTGTCGGGGGCTGTCTGTCCGTCTGTCTGCTGGCCCCTGTCCGGAGCGGGGGAGCTCCCCAGGGGCCCTGCGGTTCGGGGGCTGGGAGCCAGGGCCTTTCCCCCCTAGAGGGCGTCTTTCCCTGCTCCCTGCTCTAACCCATAGACCCCACTCCCCTCCCAGAGCCAGGGAGAGAACCCAGGCGTCCTGGCTCCCAGCGCCACACCCTCTAACCACTCAACTTCGGGGAAGGGGGGGAGCGATACCAAGTCCCAGAGGGTCCCATATCACTCTGGACCGACGATGTAGGTCATTTATCCAGACACCCCAGTCAGCAGGAATGAGGGGCACCAGCAGGGCTGGGCTAGTAGGGGGCTGCAGGTCGGGAGTGAGGGGCACCGGCAGAGCAGCATGGGACCCAGCTGCCTCCTCTCCAACCCTTCCCCCCCGCCCCCCAAGGCAGCAGGAAGAGCTTGGTGCTGCCCCCCTCCCCCTCCTGCCTCGCCCATGTCAGGAAATGACTCATTCAGAGGCTGGGGTGGGGTGGATTTACCAGAGTCCAAAGGGCCTTGGATTCACTGAAGAGAAATAATCCCCAGGTGTCAGCGCCCCGCCCCACCAGCTGTAGGTTCCTGCCCCCAGCCTTAGCGCTGCCCTAGGGCCAGCCCTGCCTGGCAGGGGAGAGGCCCCTGCAAGCCAGCACTGGATAAAACCCAGGAGTTGTGGTTTGCAGCCCCCCTGTTCTCACCACTAGACCCCACTCCCCTCCTAGAGCCAGGGAGAGAACCCAGGAATCCTGGCTTCCAGCCCCCCCCCCGCTCTAACCACTAGACCCCCCCCTTCCCTCCCAGAGCTGGGGAGAGAACCCAGGAATGCTACTTTTGCCTTGCAGGTCACCAATAGCTGCACCCCGGTACCTGAATTCCTTCGACGCTTCCCTGCCTGCTCGCCAGCCCCTGCCACTGTTTGCTCCCAGAAATCCCAGCTCCTCTGCCCCAAAAAGGAGCCGTGGGCCCCAGTTTCCCATCGCGGCGGTCACCCACACTGTGCTTGCTGTCACCCACACGGAGGAGTATTTCAGGCAGGGGAGAGGGTCCATTAGACGCAAGTGGCAGCAATGGCAGGAAAGGGTGACAATAGAAAATGAAAGTCCTAAAACATGAACAACGGCTGACACTTATCAAGAGTTACCTCTCCTAGCTAATGAGGTTGGCCTTCCCTCCCTGCTGGGGATAGAACCCTGGCATCTTGGCTCCCAGCCCCTTCTGCTCTCACCCACTACACCCCGCTCCCAGAGCTAGGCGGAGAACCCAGGAGTCCTGGCTCCTAGTCTCCCCACTCTAACCATTCAACCTTGCAGATGGAGACGGCCCCATCACTTCTGGATACTTCTATGAGAAGTTGTCCGATGTAGGTCATTGGCTTCTCTGTAGGGGCTCTGAACCCCACCAGCCCAGCTCCAATCTCCTCTGATGTCCCCAGCACAGCCCGCCCCGTGTGAGTGTCTGTGACAGGGTGGATCCTGTTTGCAGCCCGTGGCCACCGGATGAGCTCCTTTAGCCACTCGTCCCACTCTGCTGCGGGGAGAGATCGGCATCGAGCCCGATCCGCTCAGGCAGGAAGGCGGCCGCAGGCTTGAAGGTCTCGAGGAAGGGGGAGTCGGGGAGGGTGTAGTTGGCCAAGTAGATGGTCTCCCCCCCAGTCAGGTAGCCGGCCCAGGTGCCGATGGTCATGATCGTGTGGTTGCAATGAGCCAAGAGAGCAAAGTCCCTCCCCGGCGAGGACTCCTTCCTGTCCCCCGAGAAATACACGTCTCCCCGCGAGGCATTGATGTTCTCCCGGCACCACTCCAGGGGTGTAAATGGACACTGCAAGATGGAGGTTCCCAAGCCCGGGGCAAGATGGAGGTTCCCAGGCTTGTGTTTGGGACCTGAGATATTGGATAGTGTCATTCACTTGCAAGTAGCTGGGAGCAGCTTACATGCCAGAGCCTGTGTGTGAACAACCCAGGAGTGGGGGTCTCACAGCAGAGCAGGGTAAGGCTGGCTCCCAGAGTCAAGGATTGGAGTGACCTAGCAGATCACTCATCCAGACAACACCAGAGGGGAATGTCACAGAGGGATCAGGTGAGTGGGTAGACCTATGGATAAAGAGGTGTGTATAGGGATGGATGGATTGATGGATGGATATTTGGACGGGGGAGAAGGGTAGATGTGGGGATGGATGGCTGGGGAGAAGAGTAGATGGTGGATGGTTGTGGGGGGGAAGGGTAGATAGGGGTATAGCAATGCTGCCCTTGGTGCGGCCCAACTGAGAGTGCCAATTCAGGACACATTGCTTAGAGCAGGATAGTTACAGCCCAAGGCTGGGGTTCCTTTGCACACCAAGGCAAACCAAACCAGCCAAACAGAGAAGACTTTGGTTTTACCCCACTGGCTAACCGTAAGTCACACAAGCAATTCCCTTAGACCCTCCAGTTTCCTGGTATCACCACCAACGCCACTCGTTATGGGGACGAATGGTTATGAAAACCAAGACCCCAGTAAAAGAAAAAAGGTTCTCCCGATCCCAAAGGACCGAGCCCCAAGGCCAAGTCAATATACAAATCAGATCTTACCCATAAATCACGCTGTTGCCAATCCTTCAGAATCTAAAATCTAAAGGTTTATTCATAAAAGGAAAAAGATACAGATGAGAGCTAGAACTGGTTAAATGGAGTCAATTACATCCAGTGAAGGCAAAGTTCTTGGTTCAGGATTGCAGCAGTGATGGAAGAAACTGCAGGTTCAAAGCAAGTCTCTGGTGTCCATCCCCAGTAAGGCTGGGTCATTCAGTCCTTGGTTCAATGCTTCAGTCTGTAGCAAAGTCCCTCCAGAGGTCAGAAGCAGGATTGAAGACAAGATGGAGACATCAGCCTTTTATAGTCTCTTGCCATGTGGTCTCTGCTTTCTTTGTCCCAAGGACACGCTGTCCAGCACGTGGCATAGAAAACCTGAGGCATGGCTACACTGGAAACTTCAAAGCGCTGCCCTTGGATAGGAAGGTAGGGTGGATGGATGGGTGGGTGGATAGATGGATGCATAGGAAGGTAGGGTTGGTGGATGGGTGGGTGGGTGGATGCATGGGAAAGTGTGACGTTACTGACATAAACTGTGACCATATAAATCATTGTTGCAACCACTGTTATATATTTGCAGCAAGTATTGTACAAAGGTTCTCGTGGAAGGTGTCTATGGAAAGGTTATAATTTGCTGGTTATGCTCAGATGGGGAAGGATTGGTGGGGGGACTGATAAAGAGGTGTGTATGGGTATGGGTGGATGGATGGATGGGAAGAAGAGTAGATAGGGAATGGATGGATGGATGGATGGATGGATAGGGAGGACGATAGATGGGGGATAGGAGGATGGAGAGAAGGGTAGATGGGGGATGGGAGGATGGATGGAGCGGGAGAAGGGTATAGCTGGGGTGGGTGGGTGGATGGATGGAGGGGGAAAAGAATAAATCGGGGGATGGATGGATGGGGAGAAGGATTGATGGGGGGATGGACAGATGGGAAGGATGATAGATGGGTTGATGGGGGGTGGGTGGATGGATGGGGAGAAGGGTAGATGGGGGATGGGTGGATGGGTGAGATGGATAGATGGGGGAATGGTGGATGGATGGATGGATGCGGAGAAGTGTAGATGATGGATGGATGGACATATGGGAAGAATGGTAGATTGGGGATGGATGGTGTCACGGAGTCCCCGGGCGATGCTCTGGAAGTGCTCCCCACGAAGCCGGTCAGGACTCTGGGGAGTCTCCTCTCTGGGAGCAGCCTGTCTGCAGGACACACAGCTCACCCGGCTTCCCCCTTCCTGGGGCTGACCTCGGAGCATTCAGCATCCTCTGCCCCTCCGTGTGCTTCCCACAGTGAGTCTGCCACGGTGGGGTCCTGGGGAAGCCAGAGGGTCCTGCCCCACAACTCCGCAGTCAGATGTGACTCTCAGCCAGCCAGTAAAACAGGTCTATTAGACGACAGGAACATGGTCTAAACCAGAGCTTGTAGGTGCAGAGAACAGGACCCCTCAGCTGGATCCATTTTGGGGGGCAGTGAACCAGACAACCATGTCTGCACTTCACTCCATGTCCCCAGCCAGCCCCAAACTGAAACTGTCTCTAGCCCCCCACTCCTCTGGGCTTTGTCCCTTTCCCGGGCCGGGAGGTCACCAGATTCCTTTGTTCTCCAACCCAGGCCATCAGTTGCCAGAAAATAGGGAGTTGGCCATTCTCTGTGTCCAGACCTCTGCACACACCTGCCCTCCAGGGCTCTGCAACAATCATACACCCTTATCCCACCACCTAGATACTTAAGAACTGCATAGGGGAAACTGAGGCACATCCACAATATTCAGAGGAAACATTAAGAACAGTCCCGCTTCATCACAGATGGATGAAGGGGGAGACGGGTAAAGAGGGCGATGGATGGACAGATTGTGAGAAGTGCAAGAAGAGGAATGGGGATGGATGAATGGGTGTGTGGGTCAGGTTATTTGTGGCTAAAGAGTTCGGTGTTGGGCTGGATGGAGAGACGGCTGGAGGGGTCAGTATCTTTGGTCAGAGAGAGGCCAGCACATTTCTAGGAAGGGAATCTCCCTGCTTCTTATCTTGATGAGGTGGGTTTTGGGGCGGCCTCTCCCACCTGCTCTTATTCGGTTTCCCTGGACGTCTCCATCTACAGGTGACTCTGCCTCACCCATTTAGTTCCTCTTGGACTTTCATCAGGCCTTAAACATTAATCCAGTGAGCTGCCCCCAGGCATGACTTACCCTTCTCCGTGCCACCCACCTCCCCGGCACATGCCCCAGTGACACACTGGGGCTTAAAGCAAACCAGGGGGGCTTGCCACACCAGGCTGGGAGGCCGGGGCAGAGCAGGAAAGGGTAAGTCATGCACGGAAGGATGGGGAGCGAGGGTTGGGAGCGGGGCCCAGCATGAAATAAGGGAACCAGGACAACTGAGCTTGCTCTGTGGCTTGGGAAGGGGAGTGAGGTCTAGTGGGTTAGAGCAGGGGTGCGGGGCTAGGAGGCAGGACTCCTGGGTTCTCTCCCCAGCTCTGGGACAGAATTTCACAGGCCCCCCACCCTGCTCCCTGCACCACAGCATCCCCTGCTGAGCTCCCGCCCCGGTCCCTGCAGCACAGAGCCCCCCAGTGCCCCCTTGAGGCATTGCCCCCTTGATCCCTAGGGGTGAGCACCCCTTGCTGGGATCCCCCTCTCCGAACAACCGAGGTGCTGACACCCAGTGGCCAGTTGGGAGAGCATGTGCTTATTAACCCTTTACAGGAGTTCTGACCTGCATTCCTGCTCTGGTCCCGGCCAAAACATCACACAGACAGAGAGAACCCTTTGTTCCCCCCCCCCCCCCGAGCTTTGAAAGTATCTGGTCATTGTGGTCAGGTGCCAGCGAGGTTATCATAGCTTCTTAACTCTTTACAGGTGAAAGGGTTTTTCCTCTGGCCAGGAGGGATTTAAAGGTGTTTACCCTTCCCTTTATATTTATGACACGCCCCCCAAATCACAGATAGGGTGAAACACTGGCTGTGATTTCTTCCTGGAGCTCTAGGAGAAAACAGAGTTAATAAGACACATGCACCTCTAACTATACTACCAAGTATATAAAGACTGACAATATTTTCCGCATCTCAAGGACGATTTTAACCAGTTGATTCTGGGAAACTTTCACGGGAAAGTGCATCAGCCACTTTGTTCGAAGCTCCTGAGATGTGTTGATGTCGAAATCAAAATCTTGGACAGCTAAACTCCACCGAAGAAGTTTGTTGTTATTTCCCGTGGCGGTATGAAGCCACTGTAGCGCAGCATGGTTGGTTTGCAGGTGGAAACACCGTCCCCAAACATATGGGCGTAGCTTTTCCAGAGTGTAGACAATGGCGTAACATTCTTTTTCACTGACTGACCAGTTGATTTCCCTCTCAGACAGCTTCTTGCTGAGAAACACGACAGGGTGGAATTCTTGATCCTGTCCTTCCTGCATTACAACTGCTCCCACACCACGCTTGGAAGCATCGGTGGTTACTAGGAACCGTTTGTCAAAGTCTGGGGCCCTTAGCACAGGGTCAGACATGAGTGTCGCTTTCAGCTGGTTAAAGGCCTTCTGACACTCTTCGGTCCACTGAACGGCATTTGGCTGTTTCTTTTTGGTTAGGTCTGTCAGTGGGGCGGCAATTTGGCTGTATTGCAGTACAAATCACCTGTAATATCCGGCCAAGCCTAAGAAGGTTTGGACCTGTTTCTTTGACTTGGGGACGGGCCACTTTTGGATAGCATCCACTTTGGCCTGTAGGGCGTTGATAGTTCCTTGACCCACCTGGTGTCCAAGATAAGTCACTCTGTTTAGGCCTATTTGACACTTCTTAGCCTTAACAGTTAGTCCTGCCTCCCTTATGCACTCGAAGACACTTTGTAGTTCCAGGTGTTCTGCCCAGGAATTCGAAAATGTGGCCACATTGTCAAGGTTGGCGACTGCATATTCTCCTAATCCTGCTAGGAGACCATCTACAAGTCTTTGGAAGGTGGTGGGTGCATTCCGCAGCCCAAAAGGGAGTACATTAAATTCATACAGCCCGACGTGCGGAGAAGGCTGACTTTTCCTTGGCGGATTCATTTAGCAGTACCTGCCAGTACCCCTTGGTTAAGTCCAAGGTAGAGATGAACTGGGCCCGTCCCAGTTTCTCTAATAGTTCATCTGTGCGTGGCATTGGATAGTTGTCTGGGCGAGTTACAGCATTTAGCTTACCGTAGTCCACGCAAAAACATGTCTCCCCATCTCGTTTGGGAACTAGAACCACTGGAGACACCCATGCACTGCCAGAGGGGCGGATTACACCCATCTGTAGCATACCCTGGATCTCCCGTTCTATAGCAGTTTTAGCTTGAGGAGACACCTGTTAAGGTTGGATTTTAACTGGGTGAGCATTACCTGTGTCAATGGAGTGGTATGCCCGTTCAGTCAGTCCTGGGGTGGCTGAGAACGTCGGCGCATAGCTAGTGCACAGCTCCTGGATTTGCTGTCTCTGCATACGCTCAAGGGTCATGGAGAGGTTCACTTCTTCCATTCCACCAGCACCTTTCCCTTCGTAGTAGACACCTTCAGGCCACTCAGCGTCATCTCCTCCCTGGGCTGTAAACTGACAAACCTTTAATTCTCTGGAATAAAAGGGCTTTAGAGAATTAATATGGTATACCTTAGGCTTTCGGTTGGAGGTGGGGAATGCTATGAGATAATTAACAGCTCCCAGGGGCTCCTGGACCGTGAATGGCCCTTCTCACAACGTTTCCATTTTATGGGCCTGGAGCGCCTTTAAGACCATGACCTGGTCCCCTGCTCTGAAGGAACACTCTCTGACATGTTTATCATACCAGGTTTTTTGCTCTTTTTGAGCATCCTGTAGGTTTTCTTTAGCAAGGGCTAAAGAGGTTCGGAGGGTGTTCTATAGGTTGGTTACAAAGTCCAGAATGTTAGTTCCTGGAGAAGGTGTAAACCCCTCCCATTGCTTTTTCACCGACTGTAATGGCCCCTTAACCTCACGACCATATACAAGTGCAAATGATGAAAACCCTAAACTGGGATGTGGTACAGCTCTGTAGGCAAAGAGCAACTGCTGCAACACTAGATCCCAATCATTGGAGTGCTCATTTATGAATTTACGTTTCATGGTCCCCAAAGTTCCATTAAATTTCTCCACCAGGCCATTTGTTTGATGATGGTAAGGGGTGGCAAGCAAGTGATTCACCCCATGAGCTTCCCAAAGGCTTTCCATAGTTCCTGCCAGGAAATTAGTTTCTGCATCTGTGAGGATGTCGGTGGGCCAACCTACCCTGGCAAAAATGTCCGCTGGTGCCTAGCACACACTTTTAGCTCTGGTGTTGCTTAGAGCTACTGCTTCCGGCCATTGGGTGGCAAAATCCATGAAAGTCAGTAAGTACTGGTTTCCTTTGGTTGTCTTTTTTGGAAAAGGACTCAGAATATCCACAGCTACTCGCTGAAATGGAACGTCAATGATGGGGAGTGGCTGGAGAGGGGTTTTGACCTGGTCTTGGGGTTTTCCCACTCTTTGGCATACCTCACAAGACCATACATAGGTAGAAACATCCTTGCCCATTCCCTCCCAGTGGAATGACCTCCCCAAACGGTCTTTGGTCCTGTTCACCCCAGCATGGCCACCAGGATGATCGTGGGCTAAGCTCAAGAGCTTTACCTGGTACTTAGTTGGAACTACCAACTGTCTTTGAGGATGCCAGTCTTCCTGGTGTCCACCAGAAAGAGTTTCCTTGTATAAAAGTCCTCTTTCTACAACAAACCTGGATCGATTAGAAGAGCTGAGAGGTGATGGGTTGCTCCGTGCCGCCGTCCAAGCTCTCTGGAGGCTTTCATCTGCTTCCTGTTTGGTCTGGAACTGTTCTCTTGATGCTGGAGACATCAGTTCCTCAGTGGATTGTGGACCTAGGCTTGGTCCCTCTGGAAGCGATGTAGGGGATGGCGCTGTTTCCGTTGACTGTGAACCGCTCTCCACTGGTGCACTATGTTGGGGTCCAGGCTCCGGCTGAGCCTCTTGTATAGGGTTATCTGCTGCTGCCGGTTCAGGTTCGGTGGGGCCCTCTGGTGTTGGGGTCTCAAGTACTGGATTCAGTGCTGACAACAGGTCTGGTGCTGGTTGTTCCGCCGGTTCCGGTTTTGGAGCTGGCTCTGTCTGGGTTTCTGGGATTGGATCCACTACTGCTGTTGTAGACGTTGGTATGTGGTCCGGTTCCATCACCTGGCCGGGTCCTGGTAGAAATTTCCGGAACAGAGCAGGCATGATGGCTTGCTTAGCTTAGCTGTGGGTGACCATTCCCACCCTCTTGGCTAGCTTCATATGATTGGCCAAGTCTTCCCCCATCATCACGGGGATGGGATAATCATCATAGACTGCAAAAGTCCACGTTCCTGACCAGCCCTTATACTGGACAGGCAACTTGGCTGTAGGCAAATTGAAAGAGTTGGACTTGAAGGGTTGAATTGTCACTTGGATCTCTGGGTCGATTAAATTGGGGTCCATTAAGGAAGCATGGATACTTGTGCTCCGGTGATCCTCCATGCAGTGACCTTCTTCCCACCCACACTCACAGTTTCCCTCCGCTCTGAGGGTATCTGGGAGATATCTGGGCTTGAGGACCTCTGGTATGATTCCGGTGCAAGGAACTGTAATCTGTTGGGGTTCTTGGGGCAGTTGGCCTTCACATGCCCTGGCTCGTTACATTTAAAACATCGTCCAGCTGACGGGTCACTGGGGCAAGGTGGGTTGTTGGAGAACAGTGTGGCAGGATGATAAGGTGTCTGTATTCAGAGTAGCAGCCGTGTTAGTCTGTATTCGCAAAAAGAAAAGGAGTACTTGTGGCACCTTAGAGACTAACAAATTTATTAGAGCATAAGCTTTCGTGAGCTACAGCTCACTTCATCGGATGCATTTGGTGGAAAAAACAGAGGAGAGATTTATATACACACACACAGAGAACATGAAACAATGGGTTTATCATACACACTGTAAGGAGAGTGATCACTTAAGATAAGCCATCACCCACAGCAGGGGGGGGAAAGGAGGAAAACCTTCCATGGTGACAAGCAGGTAGGCTAATTCCAGCAGTTAACAAGAATATCAGAGGAACAGTGGGGGGTGGGGTGGGGGGGAGAAATACCATGGGGAAATAGTTCCTTGGTGTGTAGTTGGGGCCTTGAGCTGCCCACGGTAGTAGGGTGTGGTCTGAGGGTGTCCCTTCTGGTATCCGCTCCAACTGTGACCAGGGTTGTTCCTCTCTCCTCCCTCCACCCGTTTTGTTTCAGCTTGCCCCGCCTCTCTGGCAGTCTGGGACTGCTCGTATCGATCAGCATAAGAAGCAAGACTTTCTGCTGAGTCCATTTCCTTATCCCATAAACAGTGTTTTATTTCCTTCTTGGACATATTCAGGAATTGCTCCTGAGCTATCAAATCACACATTCCGTCAAAGCTAGTGACTCCCCTTCCTTGGACCCATTTATCTAACAGATCCTTCATCTGGTTTAGATAAGCCACATTACTTAGTCCAGGCCCTCTCTTAAGGATTCAAAATTTTACTCTGTACGTTTCAGAAGTAATTTGAAATTGCTTTAAAACCAAATCCGTGAACTTATTATAGTCAGAAGCCTCATCAATAGGCATCTTATTGAATATGTCCAGATCTCCTCCAGTCAATTTTGCGACCAATGTGGTCATCTTGTGAGCTTCAGGAATTTTATGGAGAGTGCACAGTCTCTCAAAGGTGAAAAAATATTCAGCAATATCACTGGATTCATCATACTGTGGACATAGTCGCTTCCATTTGTAGATTGTTGGGGAAGAATGGTTAGGGTTATCCAGTAGATTTCGCTCAGCCCTTACCTTCTCCAACTCCAGTTCATGCTTCCTCTCTTTTTCCTTCTCCTCCAGTTCTTTTTCCTTTGCCTCCATAGCTCTCCTGTGGGCAGCCTCTTGGTTTTTTTCTGCCTCTTTTGCACCTCCAGTTCTCTCCTGTGGGCAGTCTCTTTGGCTGTTTCTGCCTTGGGCTCTGTCATGTTTGCCTCTCTGTTTTAAACTAACTTTACACCCGAGAGTTAGAAATAAAACAAACAAACAAACAAAACTTGGCTTGTCAAAACAAAATAGGTTGTGCTGTAATGGATACCGATGTTCTCGGATCGTGAGTCTCAGCCTACAGAAAAATCCTTAAAAAAAAACAAAACAAACTAACACCTTTGTCTCCAGGCAAATAGACAGAAAAACCCTCTAGTTGCTCTTAGCTAAAAAACAAACCACCTCTTCAGGTCTGTGAAGACTTGTGAATTTCCCTGCAGGAGGTTAACTACCCTGCCTTTAGGTAGAGAAACTCCGGCTCACAAAAGCAAGCTCCCTTTTGTTATGCTTGTTGCTTTGTCCCCTTTTACAAAACCCTTTAAAATCTTTTAAAATCCTTCTATGCTTCTGGTTCAAAAAAAAAAATCTCAAAATGATTTCAAGTTAATCCCACCACTCTGCCACCATGTCAAGGTTCCTTCCCCACTTTGAACTCTAGGGTACAGATGTGGGGACCTTCAGGAAAGACCCCCTAAGCTTATTCTTACCAGCTTAGGTTAAACGCTGCCACCAAAGTGTTACACAAAGAACAGGGGAAGTGCCCACTTGGAAACGTCTCCCCCCCAAAAATATCACCCCAAGCACTACACCCCCTTTCCTGGGGAAGGCTTGATAAAAATCCTCACCAATTTGCATAAGTGAACACAGACCCAAACCCTTGGTCTTGAGAACAAAGAAAAAGCAATCAGGTTCTTAAAAGAGAATTTTAATTAAAGAAAAAGTAAAAGAAAAACTTCTGTAAAATCAGGATGGTAAATACTTTACAGGGTAATCAGATTCAAAACATAGAGAATCCCTCTAGGCAAAACCTTAAGTTACAAAAAGACACAAAAACAGGAATATACATTCCATTCAGCACAACTTATTTTATCAGCCATTTAAACAAAACAGAATCTAACACATATCTAACTAGATTGCTTACTGACTCTTTACAGGAGTTCTGAACCTGCATTCCTGCTCTGGTCCCAGCAAAAGCATCACATAGACAGAGAGAGCCCTTTGTTTCCCCCCCATCCCCTCCAGCTTTGAAAATATCTTGTCTCCTCATTGGTCATTTTGGTCAGGTGCCAGCGAGGTTATCTTAGCTTCTTAACCCTTTTCGGGTGAAAGGGTTTTTCCTCTGGCCACGAGGGATTTAAAGGTGTTTACCCTTCCCTTTATATTTATAACAGGAGGACTATGGGGTAGCTAACTGGGGGCTATGGGGGTATTTGGTGGGGCTATGGGGATAGAATCACAGACTTTAAGGTCAGAGGGGACCATTCTGATCGTCTAGTCTGACCTCCTGCACAATGCAAGCCACCAAGTCTCACCCACCAACTCCTGTTACAAATCCCTAACCTATGTCTGAGCTACTGAAGTCCTCAACTCGTGGTTTAAAGACTTCAAGGTGCAGAGAATCCTCCAGCAAGTGACCCATGCCCCATGCTGCAGAAGAAGGCGAAAACCCCCCAGGGCCTCTGCCAATCTGCCCTGGGGGAAAATTCTTTCCCGACCCCAAATATGGCAATCAGCTGAACCCTGAGCATGTGGGCAAGATTCACCAGCCAGATACCCAGGAAAGAATTCTCTGTAGTAACTCAGATCCCATCCCATCTAACATCCCATCACAGGCCATTGGGCCTATTTACTGCCAGTAGTCGAAGATCAATTAATTGCCAAAATTAGGCTATCCCATCATATCATCTCCTCCATAAACTTATCAAGCTTTGTCTTGAAGCCAGATATGTCTTTTGCCCCCACTGCTTCCCTTGGGAGGCTGTTCCAGAACTTCACTCCTCTGATGGTTAGAAACTTTCATCTAATTTCAAGTCTAAACTGCCTGATGGCCAGTTTATATCCATTTGTTCTTGTATCCACATTGGTACTGAGCTTAAATAACTCTTCTCCCTCCCTGGTATTTATCCCTCTGATATATTTATAGAGAGCAATCATATCTCCCCTCAGCCTTCCTTTAGTCAGGCTAAACAAGTCAAGCTCATTGAGTCTCATTGAGTGGTAGCTAACTGGGGGCTATAGTGGTATTTGGGGGGCTATGGGAGTAGCTAGATGAGAGATGACTGCAGGGGGTGGAGCTGGGTAGAGCTTGGTCACTTTGGCTACTAGGGGTCAGTGTTTCCCCTTCCATGGCACCCCCAGCCGAGGTTACCAACTGGAGTGTCCTGAACTCAGCTCCCTCTGGGGTCAATGTGGGCTCACTCCCACCCGGGTGGGAAATGGGGTCAGGGCTGGGCTAGCAGGGGGCTGCAGGTTGAGCCTGTGATGGACTCCCAGGCCCCGTGCTCTCTGGGCTACATACGGCCCCTGGGAGACCCCGCTTCGGTGTGACAGCCTGTCATGGAGTCCTCGGGGGATGCTCTGGATCTGCTCCCTACGAAGCCAGTCAGGACTCCGGGGAAGTCTCCTCTCTGGGAGCAGCCGGTCTGCAGGACACACAGCTCACCCGGCTTCCCCCTTCCTGGGGCTGACCCCGGAGCATCCAGCATCCTCTGCCCCTCCGGGCGCTTCCCACAGCCAGTCTGCCCAGGCAGGGTCTTGGGGAAGCCAGAGGGTCCTGCCCCCCAACTCCAGTCAGACGTGACACTCAGCCAGCCAGTAACACAGAAGGTTTATTAGACGACAGGAACATGGTCTAACACAGAGCTTGTAGGTGCAGAGAACAGGACCCCGCAGCTGGGTCCATTTTGGGGGGCAGGGAGCCAGACAACCCCGTCTGCACTTCACTCCATGTCCCCAGCCAGCCCCAAACTGACTCTCTCTCGCCCCTCCTCCTCTGGGCGTTGTCCCTTTCCCGAGCCAGGAGGGCACCGGATCCCTTTGTTCTCCAACCCTTTAGCTCTCACCTTGCAGGGGGGAGGGGCCCAGGCCATCAGCTGCCAGGAAACAGGGTGTCGGCCCTTCTCTGTGTCCAGACCCCTGCCCACACCTGCCCTCTAGGGCTCTGCAAAGATCATACACCCTTATCCCACCACCTAGGTACTTAAGAACTGCCTAGGGGAAACTGAGGCACCCCCACAATATTCAGAGGAAACATTAAGAACAGTCCCGCTTTGTCACACAGCCCCCCCCCCCGCCCACTCCCTTCCCCCCCCATCCCCTGAGGGTCTTCCTCAATCTCTGGGGTTAGGTTCTCTGGCCCCGCCGCTTCCTGGAACCGCACCTCTGAGCCTCCATCCCACCTGGCTTCCTCCGTGAGCCCCCTTGGGGGTCCCCTCCCTCTTCCCCCCCCAGGGCTGCTACACCAGAGGGAGCAAGGCCCCCAATCTCCAGCCTGCAGGGACTTTCAGCCGGCGTAAAACAGGAGGGTTTATGGTACAGCCAAACCCAGACCAGGCAGTTCTCAGAGGCCTGGGGCCCAGCCAGTCTTAGCACCGTCCAGCTGGGTCTGTCCAGCATCCAGATGGGGTCCAGACCCTTATTTGTCTCCAATCCAGAGCAAGCTCCTTCCAGCCGACCCCCCTATATCACCTTCCCTACAGCCCCTCCTCCTCCCTGTGTCTTTGGTCCCGCACAAACAGATAACTGGGGTCCTCTCTCATCCGTCCTTTGCCCTCCCACTGGCCAGAATCCAGCAGGCTCCCAATTGGGGTTCAACCTCCCAGGCCTCCAGGGTCATCAATCACTACATTACCAAGTGTCCAGGCTGTTGGCATCAGGCTGCTAGGTAATATCACATCTGGTCCTCTGCAACAACAGCACCCCCTCCCACCTCCTGGTTAAACATGCAGCTCATGGGGGAAACTGAGGCATGCACAGCACTTCCACAAAGCATCCAGAAAATTCCCCACTTTGTCACAGGGAGTGAGGGGCACTGGCGGAGCTGGGGGGGAATCCAGGGCTGGGATAACAGGGGGCTGCAGGAGTGAGTGTAGAGTCCCTGTGGCTGAATGAGACCCAGCTGCAGCCCTGGCCAGCTGGGTGATGCCCTTCTCCTCCCGCACCAGCCTCAGGTGATGAGATCCTTCCTTCGCCCCTAGCGCAGCCTGCTCCCCAGGGGAGAGCACCCCCTGCTGAGCCCCCTGCAGCCCAGAGCCCCCTAGTGCTGTTCCGGGTCTGAGCATATCCCCATCCATCTCTCATGGAGATTCCCCTCCTCCCCCGCCCACAGCCAGCCCCCATGTCACCACCTGCAGCCCCTTGCCACTGCCAAGATAGCAGCTTGGAATTTCTGAGACCTGTCTGTCCGTCCGTCTGCTGGCCACTGGCCAGAGCATGTGAGGGGGGACTGGCTGGCTCGGGGGACAAGGATGGGACACAGGCCTTTCTTCTTTAGGGGGGTGCCGGTCCCAGTGCTGGGACTGGCTGGCTCAGGGGGGCAGGGAATGGGGCATGTGGCTTTTCCCTTTCTGGTTTCACTTGTTCATCCACAATTCTCTGCTCTTGAACCCCCAGTGCCCCCTGCCCCAGAATGGGGAGAGAAGCCAAGACCCTGACCTGTGATCTGTGTGTGTCCTGGCACTAGGAGCCCATATCTGTGTGTGTGTGTGTGTATGTGGCGGGGGAGGACATGGCTTACTTGAGGGGTTCCGAGCCTGGCCAGGTCAGGTCAACAGTGAGCAATTTGATTTGTCTCTTGTAATAAAACCACATCTGCAAAACAAATCAGTCATGGTCCTGGCCCACCTCCACCACCCCAGGCCAGCCTCCCTGGTCACCTGAACTCACCACTGGAACTGGGGAGAGAACCCTGGTGTCCTGGCTCCCAGCCCCCCTCCCCCCCCCGCTCTAACCACTGGACTCCAATCCCCTCCCAGAGCCAGGGAGAGAACCCAGGAGTCCTGGCCCCCATACTCCATCACTCTGAACATTCCTATCAGATCAGTAGCACCTATGTAGGTCACTGGCTTGGGGATCCCAGGTGACCAATCCTGGGCAGAACGGCCAAGCCACAGTGGGTGGATCCCATTGGCTGAGCTCCTTTAGCCAGAATTCCCGCTCCACAGCGGGGAGAGATCGGCATCGATCCCGATCCACTCGGGCAGGAAGGCGGCCCAGGGCTGGAAGATCTTGAGGAAGAGGGAGTCGGGGAAGGTGTAGTTGGCCAAGTAGATGGTCTCCCCCCCAGCCAGGTAGGCAGCCCAGAAGCCAAAGGTCCCGATGGTCATGATCGTGTGGTTGCAATGAGCCAAGAGAGCAAAATCCCTCCCCGGCGAGGACTCCTTCCCGTCCCCCAAGAAATACACGTCTCCCCGTGAGGTGTCGATGTTCTCCCGGCACCACTCCATCCCGTTGCTGGTCACCACGAAGACCGGCTCCTGGTACTTGGCCCGGAAGTAGCCCATGGCCTTCTCCAGGTAGGCCTTGTCTGCCACCACCCTCTTCCAGCGCTTGGTCATCACCTGGACGTAGTCCCCTCTCCGGACATGGACACCCAGATAGGTCACGTTACGGCGCTGCCCACGCAGCCTGGTCAGGTACCGGTTGGCCTCCTCCTTGATGTGGTCATGGAAGGTGAATTCCTGGAGGATCTCCTGCCGGAGGTGGTGGTAGAAGGTCCAGGAGCAGGGGTAGCCTGTGAGCCAGACGTATTTCCCCTCAATGTGCCTGTACTCCTCCGACATCCAGTCGTGGAGCTCATAGTCCTTCCACGGGATCTCCCAAGCCCTGAATCTGGAGATCACAGGCAGGCTGATGCGGAAGAGCGGTGCCAGCTGCCGGTGCATGTCTGGGAGGATATAGGCCTGGCGCCCGTTCATCTTGGCCAGGGCGTGGAGGGTGGCGTATTCCCCCATCTGGTTCCCCAGGTGCCCAAGGGAGTTTATGGTCCATATGCCCTTCTCTGTGTAGGAGGCAGATGGACTCTGCCCTGAGTCATTTAGAGATGGGTTCCTCCATCCCTGGATGGGGAACTGGCTGTCCAGGAATAATAAGGTGGAGACAGTCAGGATAACCAGCAGCCAAAGGGTGATGAAGAGAGATAGCCAGAAAGAGATCCAGGAGTTCAGTAGCTTCATGGCACCAAGCAGCGGAGGGCAGGAGGAGTTCTGCCTTGCGGGGAGAGGGAGAAAGAACTTCAGACCCTCACTGATTGGCCTAAGTGTCCAAAAGCTTAGTGACCAGCTTCTTCCAGGA
Organism: Dermochelys coriacea; assembly: GCF_009764565.3. Lineage (NCBI taxonomy): Eukaryota > Metazoa > Chordata > Testudines > Dermochelyidae > Dermochelys > Dermochelys coriacea. The sequence continues at coordinate 14,236,205 of NC_050090.1, forward strand.
TAAGAGCATGGGAGGATGGTTGGAGCAATGGGAAGGTGTGCTAGATAGCTGGGAGATGGGAACATGGGGAGGAGGGATGGATGGGTGGGATGGTATGGCAGGTATGTGGGTGAATGGAAGGGTGAGAAGATAGGGAGGAAAGGTGATGGATGGATGGGGGTTGGATGGATGGATGGATGGATGGATGGATGGATGGATGGATGGATGGGAAGCCACGTGTATGGGTGTGTGGACAGACGGGTGAGAAGGGAAGTTGGGTAGGTTGATAGATGAATGGGTGGTTGGGTGGATGACTGAGAAGGTAGGGAGGGTGGATGGATGGATTGGAAGCTAGGGAGTTTGGTGGATGGATGGGAGGTGTGTGGATGTATTGGTGAAAAGATAGGGAGGGAAGGTAGAGAGGGTGGATGGATCAGTGGGTGGGTGGGTAGATGAATGGGAAGGAAGGAAAGTGGGTGGATGGATGGATGGATGGATGGATGGATGGATGGATGAGAAAGAGGGATGGTAGATGGTTGGGTAGGTGCATGGATGGATGTGAAGGTAGGAATGGTGGACAGATGAGTGGGAGGGTGTGTGGATGGATGGGTGAAAAGAAAGGGAGGGAAGGTAGGTAGATGGATGGATCCCCCTCATGAAATTCATCCATCCATCCCCATATATATCCTTCCTGCTAATCTATCCATCCACCTCCACCTACTAACTGCACTCAAACTATGTTAACACAGAGTTCCCATGGCCTGGCACCACCTCAGCCCTTCCAGAATGTGCAAAGAGGCTAAATATCAACCTTTGGAAAACCAAGAAAAGAAGAATTTATTGAGTGCAAACTTCTGAAATAACTTCTGAAAGCAAGGACATACTGAAATAAGGCAAGGGCCAGTGGAGCAAAGCTACCTTCACTCTGACCCTCTGTGACTGGTAGCAGCCACTGGGAACTGCTCCAGAAGGCATGGGTAGATAGATGGTTGAGTGTGGGGACAGTTGGATGGGTGACTAGATTGAGGGTTGGGTGTGGGGATAGCTGTTGTGGATAGATGGGTGTGTAGATACATAAAGGGTTGAGTGTGGGTGGATGGATAGGTAGACAAATATAGGGTGGGTATGGAGAAGAATGGATGGAGCAGTAGGGAGTTAGAGAGTTGGGTATGGGGATGGATGGATGGATGGATGGATGGATGGTGACATTGCCGTTCATATGTTTATGGAAATATGCTTATTGGGGTAAATATAATGTAACTGGAATATGCTTTATGCAAAAGGTCTCTTGTAAAGTATCATTACAAAGCTTATAATCTGCTGAATATGTTCCTCCTGTTTGTATGAATGTCTCATTCTTGTATCGGAAGATAGAAATATGAAGTATTACTCTGATGTATTGTGACTATGCAAAGTGTGGGCTATTAATGGTGGCTTGGAATCGTGATGGCTCCCATTGACTAGGACTTTGGTTGTGGCAGGCTCTGTTTACTCGCAAACATTCCAGGCAGGCCAACCCCGAAAGAATGGGAATGAAGTTTTACAATGACATGTGATCATGTCACCTGGTACTGGAATCCATCTTAAACCTAGCGCTTTTCCATTTAGAAGGAGGGATGGGAACCCAGAGAGAGACAAAGGATTCCTGCCTTGTGCCAAAGCTATAAAAGGGGGTGGAACAGAACAAAGGGGGCTGCCAGTCATGAGAAATCCCCTAGTTATCACCTGAGCTGGAACAAACAAGGACGGTGCCAGGGGAAAGGGCTCAGACTAGGAAGGAGTCTAGTCTGGGAAAGAAGCTTATTGGAACATCTCTGAGGGTGAGATTTACCTGTAATTAGTTTCTTAATGTTTTAGGCTTAGACTTGCGTGTTTTGTTTTATTTTGCTTGGTAACTTACTTTGTTCCATCTGCTATTACTTGAAACCACTTAAATCCTACTTTTTATACTTAATAAAATCACTTTTGTGTATTAATGAACCCAGAGTAAGTGATTAATACCTGGGGGAGCAAACAGCTGTGCATATCTCTCTATCAGTGTTATAGAAGGCAGAGAATTTATGAGTTTACCCTGTATAAGCTTTATACAGAGTAAAACGAATTTATTTGGGGTTTGGATCCCATTGGGAACTGGGAGTCTGGGTGCTGGAGATAGGTGACCTGTTAAGCAGTTTTCAGTTAAAGTCTGCAGCTTCGGGGGCATGGACCAGACCTGGTGTTGCAGCAGACATAGTGTGTCTGGCTCAGCAAGGCAGGGTTCTGGAGTCCCAAACTGGAAGGGAAAACAGGCTCAGAGGTAATTCCAGCACGGCAGGTGACAGTCCCAAGGGGGGTCTCTGTGACTGAACCCATCACAGAAGGATGTGTAGGGGAATGGGAGGATATGGGGAAAGATGGATGGGTAGACATATAAAGAGGTGTGTACAGGGATGGGTAGGTGGATGGTAGAGTGGGTAGATAGATAGAGGGTTGGGTATGGAAAGGTTGGGTGTGTGGGAGGATGGGTGGGTAGACCAGTAAAGGGTAGGGTATGGGGAAGGATTGACTGATGGGTGGGTGGATGGATGCAGAGATAGATGGAAGAGGTGTGGATGGGGGGGTGGGTGGATGGGTGAGTAGATAGATGGAAGTTTGCTTATGGGGAAGAATGGGCAGATGGGTGGCTCGAAAGGTAGGAGACTATGTGAGGAGATGGGGGGTAGCTAGAGGGTTCGTATGGGGGAAGGATGGGTGGGTGGGTAGACTGATACATAAAGAGGTGTGTATGGGGATGGGTGGGTGGATGGATGGGTGGGTAAATAGTTGGAAGGTGGTTATGGGGAATGTAAGATAAAATAATAATAAAAAAATTCAGGTGAGCTCAAGTTTGGTTAAAGAAAAGAACATTTTTACTTTCTAGCTTGTGGCCAGGCAGAAGAAGGTCCCAATGGGCAAGTAAAGGAAAGCCGAAGCTGTGAGAATAGCAAGTCATAAGAACAGCCAGACTGGGTCAGACCAAAGGTCCATCTAGCCCAGTATCCTGTCTTCCAAAAGTGGCCAATGCCAGGTGCCCCAGAGGGAATGAACAGAGCAGGTAATCATCAAGTGATCCATCCCCTGTGGCCCATTCCCAGCATCTGGCAAACAGAGGCTAGGGACACCATCCCTGCCCATCCTGGCTAACAGCCATTGATTGACCTATGCTCCATGAACTGATCTAATTCCTTTTTGAACCCTGTTGTAGTCTTGACCTTCACAACATCCTCTGGCAAGGAGTTCCACAGGTTGATGGTGCATTGTGTGAAGAAATACTTCCTTTTCTTTGTTTTAAACCTGCTGCCTGTTCATTTCATTTGGTGACCCCTAGTTCTTGTGTTATGAGAAGGAGTAAATAACACTTCCTAATTACTTTCTCCACACCAGTCATGATTTTACAGACCTCAATCATATCCCCCCGAGTCATCTTTTTTCCAAGCTGGAAAGTCCCAGTCTTACTAATCTCTCCTCATACGGAAGCCGTTCCACACCCCTGATCACTTTGGTTGCCCTTTTCTGAACCTTTTCCAATGCCAATAGATCTTTTTCGAGATGGGGCGACCACATCTGCAGTCATTTAAGGTGTCGAGAAACTTTGTCTCTGCATCCCGACCTGAGGTGATGCTTGTATGCTCATGCCGGGCTACTTGTCGTGTGGGAAAGATGGATGGGTCCCAAAGTAACTAATCAAGTAAAGAGCTGCAGAAACAAAAGGTTTCAAAGTAGCAGCCATGTTAGTCTGTATCCACAAAAAGAAAAGGAGTACAATTTGTTAGTCTCTAAGGTGCCACATGTACTCCTTTTCTTTTTGAGAAACAAAAGGGAAATTCTCTCCAGAGAAAGAAGCCCCAAATCTTCCCACTGGTCTGCTGGTAATCAAGGATTGCAGGGGGTTAGAGAAGGCCTCAGAGGAAGGGAAGTAGCCAGGATAAACTGCTTCAAACTGGGGTTTTGCTAAAGCCAGCAAGTTCACTAACAGGTATAAAGAGAGAGCCAGGAACCTGAAGGCGCTTTGTCAAATCCTGCCTGATCACGCTGGAACACTCCTTATGAGCGAATCCTCCCTAAGGCTGGCCAGGTTGTAAGTGCCCTGATCACGGGTATATAAATAGCTTGTTCCTGTGGGCTTATCTACACTGGCAATTTACGGCACCGAAGCTTTCTCGCTCAGGGGGGTAGAAAAAATACGCCCCTGAGCGCAGCAAGTTGCAGCGCTGAAAAGCACCAGTGTAGATAGGCACCGGCGCTGGGAGCTGCACACCTCGTGCAGGTGGATTTTTAGAGCCCTGGGAGAGCTCTCTCCCAGAAGCCATAACTGCTTCGTTTTAGGGTGTTGAGCATGCCGAGAGTGACCGCAGAAAGCTCCGCTTGGCCTGTGGATTTAATACAGGAATTTATGGCTTGATTGACATTTGGTGATTTCCCATATTGTTATTAATAATTTCCAAAACGATGAATCATTCCAACGGGGGAGAACAGATAGGTGAGTAGCTGTGTGGATCGGCAGGTAGATCGATAGAAGGTTGGAATGAGGAAGGATGGATGGGTGGAAAGGGGAGATAAAGGGTTGGGCATGGAGACAGATGGACGAAGGAGGCTGGAAATGGGATAGGAAAGGACGGATGGACGGACAGGTAGATGGAGAAGTAGATAGACGATTGTGGCTGGGGAAGGATAGATGGATGGGTGGATGGATGGATGGGAGGTTGGGGACGGATGGATGGATTGAAGGCTAAGGACGGATGGATGGATGGAGGGAGGGCTGGGGTTGGTGGATGGATGTGTGATGCTGTGTAGAAGAAAGGTGACCTTTTCTATCATGGTTGTTCCCACCATTACACAATTTAGATTCGTCTGATAGAAAGTGTATTATGTAAGGTGTCCATGGAAAAGTCATGATTTGCTCAGTAGGATTATCCTGTTTATATGCAGGTATCATCACTGGACCTGCAGTTATGAATATTGCCCGTGTGCTTGTATCTGAAACCGGTGCTGGGCGACACCCTGTGATGAAGTGGGGATTTTCCTTTATGTTGTCTGTGAGTCTAATAGGTCGGAGTATGAACAAGAGGCTACTAGGCAGCTCTCCAACACCACTTTCTACAAGCCATTACCCTCTGATCCCACTGAGAGTTACCAAAAGAAACTACAGCATTTGCTCAAGAAACTCCCTGAAAAAGCACAAGAACAAATCCGCACAGACACACCCCTGGAGCCAGGACCTGGGGTATTCTATCTGCTACCCAAGATCCATAAACCTGGAAATCCTGGACGCCCCATCATCTCAGGCATTGGCACCCTGACAGCAGGATTGTCTGGCTATGTAGACTCCCTCCTCAGGCCCTTCGTTACCAGCACTCCCAGCTATCTTCGAGACACCACTGACTTCCTGAGGAAACTACAATCCATCGGTGATCTTCCTGAAAACACCCTTCTAGCCACTATGGATGTAGAAGCCTCTACACCAACATTCCACACAAAGATGGACTACAAGCGTCAGGAACAGTATCCCCGATACTGTCATGGCTAACCTGGTGGCTGAACTTTGTGACTTTGTCCTCACCCATAACTATTTCACATTTGGGGACAATGTATACCTTCAAATCAGCGGCACTGCAATGGGTACCCGCATGGCCCCACAGTATGCCAACATTTTTATGGCTGACTTAGAACAACGCTTCCTCAGCTCTCGTCCCCTAATGCCCCTACTCTACTTGCGCTACATTGATGACATCTTCATCATCTGGACCCATGGAAAAGAAGCTCTTGAGGAATTCCACCATGATTTCAACAATTTCATTCCCACCATCAACCTCAGCCTGGACCAGTCCACACAAGAGATCCACTTCCTGGACACTACGGTGCTAATAAGGGATGGTCACATAAACACCACCCTATATCGGAAACCTACTGAACGCTATTCCTACCTACATGCCTCTAGCTTTCATCCAGATCATACCACTCGATCCATTGTCTACAGCCAAGCGCTACGATATAACCGCATTTGCTCCAACCCCTCAGACAGAGACAAACACCTACAAGATCTCTATCATGCATTCCTACAACTACAATACCCACCTGCTGAAGTGAAGAAACAGATTGACAGAGCCAGAAGAGTACCCAGAAGTCACCTACTACAGGACAGGCCCAACAAAGAAAACAACAGAACGCCACTAGCCATCACCTTCAGCCCCCAACTAAAACCTCTCCAACGCATCATCAAGGATCTACAACCTATCCTGAAGGACGACCCATCACTCTCACAGATCTTGGGAGACAGGCCAGTCCTTGCTTACAGACAGCCCCCCAGTCTGAAGCAAATACTCACCAGCAACCACACACCACACAACAGAACCACTAACCCAGGAACCTATCCTTGCAACAAAGCCCGTTGCCAACTCTGTCCACATATCTATTCAGGGGATACCATCATAGGGCCTAATCACATCAGCCACACTATCAGAGGCTCGTTCACCTGCGCATCTACCAATGTGATATATGCCATCGTGCCAGCAATGCCCCTCTGCCATGTACATTGGCCAAACTGGACAGTCTCTACGTAAAAGAATGAATGGGCACAAATCAGACGTCAAGAATTATAACATTCAAAAACCAGTTGGAGAACACTTCAATCTCTCTGGTCACTCGATCACAGACCTAAGAGTGGCTATCCTTCAACAAAAAAGCTTCAAAAACAGACTCCAACGAGAGACTGCTGAATTGGAATTAATTTGCAAACTGGATACAATTAACTTAGGCTTGAATAGAGACTGGGAATGGATGAGTCATTACACAAAGTAAAACTATTTCCCCATGGTATTTCTCCTCCCCACCCCACCCCCCACTGTTCCTCTGATATTCTTGTTAACTGCTGGAATTAGCCTACCTTGCTTGTCACCATGAAAGGTTTTCCTCCTCCCCCCTCCCCCCCCCCCCGCTGCTGGTGATGGCTTATCTTAAGTGATCACTCTCCTTACAGTGTGTATGATAAACCCATTGTTTCATGTTCTCTGTGTGTGTGTATATAAATCTCTCCTCTGTTTTTTCCACCAAATGCATCCGATGAAGTGAGCTGTAGCTCACGAAAGCTTATGCTCTAATAAATTTGTTAGTCTCTAAGGTGCCACAAGTACTCCTTTTCTTTTTGCGAATACAGACTAACACGGCTGCTACTCTGAATCCTTTCCTTTTCTTTTTGTTGAGCCTGTGTGAGTTTTACTGTTTCGCAGGAATATTGTGTGTGCCTCAGTTTCCCCGTGTGCTGTACCAATACCTCAGTGGTGGGAACAGGAGTGTGTGACTTTGGCTGAGACCTCTGGGGCAGGTGAGGCTGCTCAAGCTGCCTGCTCTTAGGCTATGACCGGTGCCCTTCGTAACCTGAGACCCAGGAGTGGGATGCAACCAGATGACGACCAGATGACTCTTTGCCTGGGAAGCGAGACAAAGACAAGGAGGAGGAGAAATGGGGGTGTCTGAGGTTGGGTCACTGGAAGCTGGCAGTCTGCTTGTGGGGACTGGAAGAAGGGGAGTCCAGGGCATCTGACCCAGGACTCCCAAGATGGACTTGGCTGAAAGTCACTGATTTCTGTGATAGCAAGCTCAGTTCTACTCCGTGTTCCCGTCGACTAATAAATCTTCTATTTTACCGGCTGGCTGAGAGTCACATCTGACTGAGGAATTGGGGTGCAGGACCCTCTAGCTTCCCCAGGAGCCCCGCCCAGGAGGACTCGCTGTGGGAAGCACATGGTGTGAGAAGGGGATGCTGAATGCTCTGAGGTCAGACCCAGGAAGGTCGAAGCTGTGTAAGCTTCTTTCCCTGGTGACAGTCTGCTCTGAGAGAGGAGGAATTTCTGTGCACATGGCAGAGGAGATAAAAATATGCCTGAGATGTCTCCATGTTGCCTCTTTCCTGCTTTGATTCTCTGGACCGTGGATTTACAACCGAAAGGAGTGTCTTGAATTATGGATTGAGGACCTGCCAATCTTTTGGAGATTACCAGAGAGATTTTACAAGTCAGCAGCCTGTAACATCACTGCTACAAAGCTGATACAAGGACTTTGCAATCATTTGTATATATATGATCGATTAACCATGGGTAGATGAATGGATGGATGGATGGAAGGATGGATGGGTGGATGGATGAGTAGATAGATAGAAGGTTGGGAATGGATGGGTAGATGGATGGTATCACGGAGTCCCTGGGTGATGCTCTGAAACTGCTCCCTACGAAGCCAGTCAGGACTCTGGGGAGTCTCCTTTCTGTGAGCAGCCGGTCTGCAGGACACACAGCTCACCCGGCTTCCCCCTTCCTGGGGCTGACCTCAGAGCATTCAGCATCCTCTGCCCCTCCAGGCGCTTCCCACAGCCAGTCCACCCAGGCGGGGTCCTGGGAAGCCAGAGGGTCCCGCACCCCAACTTTGCAGTCAGACGTGACTCTCAGCCAGCCAGTAAAACAGAAGGTTTATTAGACGACAGGAACATGGTCTAAACCAGAGCTTGTAGATGCAGAGAACAGGACCCCTAAGCTAAGTCCATTTTGGGGGGCAGTGAGCCAGACAACCCCCATCTGCACTTCACTCCATGTTCCCAGCCAGCCCCAAACTGAAACTCTCTCCACCCCTCCTCCTCTGGGCTTTGTCCCTTTCCCGGCCAGGAGGGCACCGGAGTCCTTTGTTCTCCAACCCTTTAGCTCTCACCTTGCAGGGGGGGATATTCAGAGGAAACATTAAGAACAATCCCGCTTTGTCCCAGATGGATGGAAGGATGAGTAGACAGAAGATTGGGAATGTATGGCTAGATGGATGGATGGATAGATAGAAGGTTGGGAATGGATGAGTAGATGACTAGATGGATGGATGGATGGATGGGAATGGACAGGTAGATGGATGGATGGATGCATGGATGGATGGATGGGTAGATGGAAGGTTGAGGATGGATGGGTGGATGGATGGATGGATAGATAGAAGGTTGGGTCTGGGGATGGACAGATGGGCGGATGGGGAAGGACAGCAGGTTCAAGAGTTAGATGGAGGGCTGGGTCTGGAGAAGAATGAATGAAGGGGTAGATAGAGGGTTGAAGATGGAGGGGTGGATGGATGGTTGGATGGATGGATGGAAGGTTGGGAATGGATGGGTAGATGGATGGATGCATAGATGGATGGGTAAATAGAAGGTTGAGGATGGAGGGGTAGATGGATGGAGGGGTAGACAGAGAGTTGGGTTTGGGGATGGATGGATGGATGGATGGACGGACGAGTAGATAGAGGGTTGGGGAGGGGAAAGGGTGGGTGGGTTGATACAGGGCTGGGGTGGAGCCAGCCAGCCAGGAGGCTCCATATCTTTGGTCAGAGACAGGCCAGAACAGTTTCTAGGTAGGGGATATCTCCCCTTCTTACCTTGGTGAGGTGGGCACCGTGGTGGCCACTGCCACCTGCTCTCCCTGCACGGCTCCGGCTCCGGCTCCAGCTCCCGCTCCCTTTGACTCTGTGTCAGCCGATTATTTCCAGTTCTGCTCTTATCAGCATTTAAACATTAATCCAACCAGCTGCCCCGGGCCTGATTTGCCCTGCCTAGCCCTGCCTAGCCCTGCCTGCTTCTCCCCAGCACAACTCCTGGGGCACTCTGGGGCATGCCATGCCAGGCAGGGAGGGTGAGGAAGGAGGTGTGGGAGTAGGTTTCTGCATGAAATAGGCGGGCCAGGACACCTGGGTTCTCTCCTCGGCTCTGGGAGGGGAGTGGAGAGGGTGCTGGGAGCCAGGACGCATGGGTTCTCTCCCCAGCTCTGGGAGGGAAGCAGGGTCTAGTGATTAGAGCAGGCGGGGGAGGGAGCTCCCCCCCCCAGGGCTCAGAGGTGGTGGATGTGCCATGCAGTGAAGGACTTGACAAGCCAGGACTGTCACATTTCCAGCACACCCCGAATCCCTCTCACCATTCCCTACAGCTGCAGTGGCATTGCACACATCAAAATCCCCTAAGGGCCTGGCACCAACCCAGAAGGAAACAAGTCAGGTACTTTGCTCTTCAGTCCCGCCCTGCAGCCCCGTCCCCCCCGCCCCAGCTGCGCCGGTGCCCCTCTCTCCTGACCTGCAGTCCCCTGCTAGTCCAGACCTGGGCTCCCACCTGCACCCCTGAATTCAGATTGTCAGCACAGAAAAGTGGAGGGAGGGTTGGGGGGAGCCCAGGGCCAGGCTAGCAGGGGGCTACAGGTTGGGAGTGAGGGGCGCCAGCAGAGTGGGGTCCCTAAGGGAACAGATCAGAGTATCCCTCCTTATCCAATCTCTCTCTCTGTCCATTTTTGAGGGGTGGGGTAGATACTGACATAGGGTCCCTGAGTCGGGGACAGAACCCAGGAGTCCAGGCTCCAAGCCCCACCCTGCTCTAACCACTAGATCCCACTCCACTCCCAGAGCCAGGGAGAGAACCCAGGAGTCCCGGCTCCCCTATTTCCTCCTCAGACCCAACCCCCAGCCTTCCTGCCTGACAAAGCAAGCCTCAGTTTCTGTGCCCCTGGGGGCGGGGGGGGGGGGATGACAACAGGCAGAGCATCCCACCCAGGACAGCTGGCTGGATCTAATGTCTGAACGCTGGTAAAAGGAAGAGGAAATAACCGTGTGCCGCAGCAGGGTCAGAGGGAGCCGGAGCCATACCGGTTTTCCCAGGACTGTGGGCTTAGCAGCTGTCATCCAAACCCTGTTCCCAGCCCTGGGCTTGGCCAGGCCTTGCCGGGCCTGCCGCTGCGGGTTACCCCTCGGTGCTGCCCAGCCCCCCAGCCCCTTTGAAGTTACCCAGCCCCAGACACTGGCTACTCCCGAAAGGCCATGGCTTGCTGTCCCCAATGGAGTGGGACATGCAGGCATACAAGATCCAGCCCAGGGCCGGCTGCTTGGTGAAGCGTGACTGGGTTAGTTGTTAAAAGCAGGGGATTCCATGTGACTGGGTTATTTGTTTGCAACTTGCTGCGCTTGGGGGGGGAGGTGTTTTTTCACCCCCCTGAGTGAGAAAGTTTCAGTGCCGTAAATTGCCAGTGTAGATTAGCCTACAGGAACAAGCTATTTATATGCCCGTGATCAGGGCACTTACATACTGGCCAGCCCCAGGGAGGATGTGCTCGTAGGGAGTGTTCCAGCGTGATCAGGCAGGATTTGACAAAGCGCCTTCAGGTTCCTGGCTCTCTCTTTATATCTCTTAGAGAACTTGCTGGCTTTAGCAAAAACCCAGTTTGAAGCAGTTTATCCTGGCTACTTCCCTTCCTCTGAGGCCTCTCTAACCCCCTGCAATCCTTGATTACCAGCAGACCAGTGGGAAGATTTGGGGCTTCTTTCTCTGGAGAGAATTTCCCTTTTGTTTCTGCAGCTGTTTACTTGATTAGTTACTTTGGGACCTATCCATCCTTCCCACACGACAAGTAGCCCAGCATGAGCATACAAGCATCACCTCAGGACGGGATGCAGAGACAAAGTTTCTCAACACCTTAAATGCTGCAGATGTGGTCGCCCCATCTCGAAAATGATCTATTGGCATTGGAAAAGGTTCAGAAAAGGGCAACTGAAGTGATCAGGGGTGTGGAACAGCTTCCGTATGAGAAGAGATTAATAAGCGTGGGACTTATGTAGCTTTGGCACAAGGCGGGAATCCTTTGTCTCTCTCTGGGTCCCCACCCCTCCTTCTAAATAGAAAAGCACCAGGTTAAACATGGATTCCAGGATCAGGTGCCATGGTCACATGTCCTGTGAGCCCCCCTCCATTCCTCCAGGACTGGCCCGCATCTATGCAGTGGAGGCTTGCAAGTAAACAGAGCCATCCACAACCAATTGTCCTCGTCAACAGGAGCCATCAGGATTCCAAGCCACCATTAATGGCCCACACTTTGTATAGTTACAAGCCGACTTCAGAGTTAACTTCGTATTTCTAGTTTCAGATACAAGAATGATACATTCAAAGAAATGGGATGACCACACTCAGTAGATCCTAAGCTTTGTAATGATACTTTACAAGAGACCTTTTGCATAAAGCATATTCCAGTTACATCATATTTACACTCATAAGAATACTTCCCCTGGGAAGCCGATGGGCCATGCAGAGCAGCTGGAAATTCTTGGGAATGTCGTGCCTGAGAGCGCTGAAAAGTCCCCTGCCGCTGCAAAGCCAGCGGTTACGGGGTGGTCGCATTATTTGGCCATGGGGATATGGTTACGGCTCCTGGACTGGGTGTGACCTGGAGGTTTGGTGTCAAGCACCGAAAGCTTAAGGTTGCCCCATTTGGGATGCTTCCCCCGGGCCCAGAATTTATATGTTAGACATGCTAGGCAGGGAGACGAACCCAAGCCCCCCAGAGCTCATCCCAGGGTATTAGCAAGCTCTGCCCACCAGCGCAGCCTGGGAGAAATCCGCCTCCGGGACAGCTGCATCTGCAGGGGTTCCGAGTGTTACTTTTGGGTTAATTAACACAGGGGCCAGTGTCTAGAGGCCCAGTAAGGGTGGAGCGGGTCACGAGCCCTTGCCAGGCTGCTGTTGATGGTGTTGCACCAGGCAGCAACCCGTGGCCGCCTCGTCAATCCCAGCCAGGAATCGTGTGGACGAGATGTAGAGTCACGCTCCCGGGTTGCAATCCGAACCGGCAAGGGGCCGCAGCACTGCCTGTCCCGTAGCCCCTGGCTCTCCCGACCTGGGTCACTCACAATCAGCCTACCAGCTCACGTCCCGAGCCACGCTGTGGCTTCCACCAGCCTGGGTTGGCACCTGTGGGGTGACCCCGACACCCGCCCTGTCCCGGATTTTCCCCAGAACATGTGACCTGCACCTTCCAGCCCTCTCCTGGCCAGTCCCGATATGAAAGGCCCGTTTTCCCATCAGGGATCCGTATGCAACCGTTTGCTACTTTAACTGGAGTTCCCCCAACCCGCTCGGTTTAAACGCGGCTCGGGCTTCACTGAGCTGGAGAAACACACATTTCTTTCACGAGGCAGAGGCCGGGTTTGAGTGAGCACAAGTGTCAGGTGTTCAAGTCAGAACGAACGATAAAAACGCTTCCTCGGAGCTGACCCTTAGCAAGCCGGGTTGGGTGAGGTCAGATCCTCACCCCAGGGCCCCAGATCCACAGGCCGGGTCAACGGGTGGGTTCCTTTGTCGTCTTAGGTGAAAAAAGTATGAGAAGGACAGATGCTTTGTGGGGGGGGGAACGTGTGCCCCTCCCTTTTATAGCCCAGTTGTCATCTGGAGTGGATTTTTATGAGGGTTCCTCCCTAAAGCAACATTGATTCAAGCTGTCAAGGTGGAGACGTCTGGCCCCAGGCTCTTTCTTCTCCCTCATCTCTGCTGAAATGCAAATTTGCTTTGTCTCCGGCCACTTCCACCCCTCCATTGCTGTCTCGAGGCCCCTGTTTATTACTGATCTGTTGTGAGCCGAGGTGCCTTGGGTGGCCCACACTGAAAATGCCAAGTGCAGGGCAGTCTGCAAACAGGCGCGCGGATTCTCCCAAACCTGGAGGTTAACACTGTGGTTAGATTCACCAACCAGTAACCAGCTGGGCTCCTGATCCCCGACCCTGGTTATGCAGCAGCTAGAAAAAAGAAATCACCCAGCCCCATTTACTGGATCCCAGTCCTCTTGCTCCCACCAGCAAATAGGTCAAGTAAAGTGAGAAGTTATTTAAAAACTCTGCTCGCTATGACAAAATGTCTAACGTATAAATTCTGGGCACAAGGTGGGGGGCGGGGAGTGTCAGGAAGCCTTCGGTGACATGTTAGACACATTAGGCAGGGTGACGTACCCAAGCCCCCCAGAGTATTAGCAAGCCCCACTTGCCAGCACAGCCATATCGGGGGGGCTCCAGCTCCCAGCCCTGGCTCTGCAGGTGAGTCCCCCCCAACCCACCCAGGGAGGGGCAAAGCAGCGATCGATGGAGGGAGAAGGAAGGAGGAGCGAACAGGGGGTGGGGCCTCAGGAGGAAGGGGCAGGCCCTGGGATGGGGCGTCAGAGGAAGGGGTGTGTGACATTATTAACATAATCTGTAACCGTATAGATCACTGTTGCAACCACTGTTATATATTTGCAGCAAATATTTGCAGCTGGAGCCGCCCCAGGGAACCCAGACAGGAGCAGGAGGAAGCAGCCTGGTCCCAAATCCCACCTCGCCAAGGTGAAAGGAAGGGAGATTCCCCACCTAGAAACTGTCCTGGCCCTTCTCTGACCAAAGATTCCGACTCCTCCAGCCGCCATCCACCTGTCTCCACTCCCATCCACCCATCTCTCACCACCCCCAGCCCTCTAGCCATCTGTCTCTTCATCCATCCATACCCACCCCCCCAGCCCTCTACCCCTCCATCCATCCATCCATCTAACGTCCAAATCCATCCAGCCAGCCATCCAACATCTTCATCCAACCATCCACTCAATGTCCTCATCCATCCATCCATCTATCCATCCAGCCAATGTCCTCATCCAACCATCTGGCCATCCCTCCACCCAACGTCCTCATCTATCCATCCCTCCACCCAACAGCCTCATCCATCCATCCATCCCTCCACCCAACGTCCTCAGCCATCCCTCCACCCAACGTCCTCATCCATCTGTTCACCCAACGTCCTCATCCATCCATCCATCCCTTCACCTAACGTCCTCATCCATTCATCCATCCACCCAATGTCCTCATCCATTCATCCATCCATCCATCCCTCCACCCAACGTCCTCATCCAATGGCCTCATCCATCCATCCCTTCACCCAATGTCCTCATCCATCCATCCATCCCTCCGCCCAGCCCACATTCCATTCCATCCATCCTTTCACCCAATGTTCCCATCCATCCATCACAGCTACCAAAATGGAACAAGGCATGTGGACTGTCAACTCCATTGGGCACCAGGGGAACCAAAGGGAGGAACATGCCACCCTCTATGCCCTGGCCAAGGTGAATGAGCTCCAGGCCTACATTCTCCCGGAGAGGCACTGGGAGCTGGTGTCGCTCTTCCGCATCACCCTGCCCATGCTCTCCGGCGACGTGGTCAAGAGGGTCCCAGGGAAGACGACAGGCTCCACAACCGGATGTCAGAGAAGGGCAGGTGCCTCCACAAACAGATATATCTGGCTCATGGGCTACCGCTGGTCCTGGACCTTCTACCTCCATCTCCAAAAGGAGCTCCTCCAAGAATTCTCCTTCCACAACCACATCAAGGAGGAGGCCAACCAGTACCTGGCTGGGTTGCCAACAGGATCCACCCACTGTAATTGGGCCAGTCAGCCTGGGATTGGATGCCTGGGATCCCCTGGCCAGGATGGGTGGCATATGGAGAATCCAATGACCTACAAGTGGTTTTCTCACAGGAACTTCCCAAGTGATGGGACAGTCCCCTTCCCCAAGGTTGAATGGTTAGAGCGGGAGGAGGGGGAGCCAGGACTCCTGGGTCCTATCCCTGGCGCTGGGATCTAGTGTGTTAGAGTTGAGAATTAGGCGGGCTTGAATAGATGCAGCCAGAAAGGAAAAGGCCCCATGTCCCACACCCTGCTTGCCTGCCTCCTAGTCTGGCTCCACTCTCCCCACTCTGGCATTTGGTTATGGGCCAACAGCGAGACAGTCGGGCCCCAGACACCCAGCGCTGTATTATCAGGGAGAGGGGTGACACTGGGACTGCCTACGGGCTGGGTGATCTTCATGAGAGATGGACAGGGACATGTCCAGACCCAGAGCAGTGCTAGGGGGTGCTGGGCTGCAGGAGGGGGTGGGTGGCTCACAGGGGGCACTTCCCTATGGCCGGCAGGGCTGGCCCCGATGCTCGTGAACAAGCAAACTCCACCCCCATCCTAGCACTGATGACCCTCCCCTGCCCCCCAGCTCTGCCGGTGCCCCTCACTCCTGACCTGCAGCCCCCTGCTAACCTGGCCCTGACCCCATTTTCCACCCAGGATGGGGGTGACTCCATGGGAGCTGAGTTCAAGACCAGCTGGTAACCTCGCTGTGGGGAGCCCAGCACAAAGGGGGGGGGGGCATCAGGGTCTTGCCTGGCAGCTGCTTCTCAGCTCCCCATATAGCCACCCCCTTGGCTCAGAACCCAGATGGGCCCCAGGCAGCCGGGCAGGGGGTGCCATGGAGTGGGGGACACTGACCCCTAGTGGCCAAAGTGACCAAGCTCTACCCAGCCATCCCCTGCAGTCATCTGTCATCTATCTACCCCCATAGCCATCCCAAATACCCCCTAGCGCCCAGTTAGCTACCCCCATAGCCCCATCTATCCCCATAGCCCCCAGCTAGCTATACCCATACCCTCATCTATCCCCATAGCCCCCCAGCTATCCCCATAGCCCCCCTCTACCCACATAGCCTCTTATTATCCCCATAGTCCCCTCTAGCTTGCCCCATAGCCCTCCTCTAGCTACCCCTTAGCCCCCCATCCCCATAGCTCCCAGTTAGCTACCCCCATAGCCTCTTATCCCCATAGCCCCCCTCTAGCTAGCCCCATAACCCCCATCTAACCTCATAGCCCCCCCCAGCTAGCCCCATATCCCCCTCTAGCTCGCCCCATAGCCTCCCACTAGCTACCCCTTAGCCCCCCTCTATCCCCATAGCCCCCTCTAGCTAGCCCCATAGCTCCCATCTACCCCCATAGCCCCCACTAGCTAGACCCATAGCCCCCATCTCTCTGTCCCCAGACTCTCGCTTTACAAAGCAGGGAATCTGCTCACAGGTAGCTCTCAGCTCTCTGGGCCCCCCCCAGGCCATCAGCCTGTCGCTTCTCCCCCACCCCGCGTGGCCGAGGGCCTGGGGCGGCTGGGACAATAGGGAGGGGGCAGTGGAAGTGTCACGCGCGCTCCCGGCTGGCCACTGGGTGTCAGCAGGCTAGGCTGCAGGGAGAAGACAGGCTCAGCAAGAGGTGCTCTCCCCAGGGCTGGCCGCAATGCCCCAAAGCGGCGCTGGGCTGCAGGGAGCAGGGCGGGGGGGGGGGCGCTAAGGGGCGCTGTGCCACACTGCACCAGTTGGGTCCTCGGACTCGCTTTCAGTCCCCCGGCCTCATTTCCACCGGTTCGTCCTGCCCCAAACGCCCTTCTCCACCCCCGGACTTTGCGTCAACCCAGAAACCGTACCCCTCCCCCCCACAGAGACCAGGACACCCAGGGCAGATTTGGCTCACACCAGTTGTTTATTCTCAAGCCGTTGGCCACAAAGCCGCCACGGACCCCGCAATAAATAGCCAGTCCTGGAACGATGCCCCAATAAATAGCAGGAATCCCCTCACCTGTGCACCCCAGCCAGCCACGGATTCCACGAACCCGCTCAATAAATAAACCCATCTGGTTAATAAATAAGTTATTAAATACATAGAAAAATAGGAACCAAATACGGCTGATGGGAATCGGCCCGTAGGACCGATGGTGCTGCATCTTGTGGACCACTGTCTGCATCAGGCTACTCAGCACTGGCGTCCATAGGTCCCAGTCCAGGGGAAATCAGTCCCGGAGCCAGGGAGAGAACCCAGGAGTCCTGCCTCCCAGCGCCCCCCTGCTCTAACCACTAGACCCTGCTCCCCTCCCTGAGCTGGGCAGGGGACCCAGGAGTCCTGGCTATTAGAAGATGTAGCTGGGGCTCAGGACCCGGGAGAGGCGGCTCATCATGCTGAGGGGGTCGGAGGACTCCACATCCAGCGGCGGGTCGCCGTAGAAGTCGTATTCCAGCAGGACAGGCTCCACCGGCACCCGGCTGACCATGGGCAGGAAGTGGAAGAGACGTGGGGCTGGCCCCCGGCCAGGGGGCCCCTCTGCAGGCCTCAGGCTGACAGGGACGTTGTGGGTCTCAGAGAAGTAGAGGTTGTACCCGTCACGCTGAACCTTTTCCCAGAAATTACAGGCCTCTGAGTATGAGCTCTGCACGGGAGGAAGATTATGAGGGTGCAGGTGAGCAGCTGTGTCTGAGGCCCCTCCCTGCTCTAAGCATTAGACCTCACTCCCCTCCTAGAGCTCACAAGAGAACCCAAGAGTCCTGGCTCCCAGCCTGTGCTATGACACAGACTCCCCTCCCCCGCTCTAACCACTAGACCCTACTCCCCTCCAAGAGCCAGGGAGAGAACCTAAGAGTGCTGACTCCCAGCCCCACTTGCTCTAACCACTAGACCCCACTCCCCTCGCAAAGGCAGGACGGCAGGGAGGGGGAGTGATGCAGGGCTGGAGGGGCCCTTTGGTTGACTGTGTCCCCCTCTCCCATCTAGCTAACCCCCCAGACCCTATCCCTGCCCCCTGCTGCTGGGGTTCCACTCACCGCCCCATGCAGATGCCCGCTGGGATCCATGCACAGGAACAGGAGCGTTTTCATCCCTTGCATCCGGATCACACCAGGCTTCACCGCCTTAATCTCCATCAGACCTGCAGCACCCAAGGCAGAGCAAAGTCAGCAAGGGAACCCAGGCATCTGGGCTCCCAGCCCCCTCCACGCTCCAACCAACTAGACCCCACTCCCCTCTCAGAGGCAGGCAGAGAACCCAGGAGTCTTGGTTCCCAGCCCCCTCCATGCTCTAACCACTAGACCCCACTCCTCTCCCAGAGCCAGGCAGAGAACCCAGGAGTCCTGGCTCCCAGCCCCCTCCACGCTCTAACCACTAGACCCCACTCCTCTCCCAGAGGCAGGCAGAGAACCCAGGAGTCGTGGTTCCCAGCCCCCTCCACGCTCTAACCACTAGACCCCACTCCTCTCCCAGAGCCAGGCAGAGAACCCAGGAGTCCTGGCTCCCAGCCCCCTCCACGCTCTAACCACTAGACCCCACTCCCCTCCCTGAGCCAGGCAGAGAACCCAGGAGTCCTGGCTCCCAGCTGCCTTCTCCCCGCCCATCACCGTCACCCGCCGGTACTCACTGTAGGGGGTCTGGTCGGGGGCCCCGCGCACCTCGCCCTGCGGGGTGATCTCCAGGTACAGCTGTGTGTGGGTGTTAGCTGTGTACAGGTGTCGGAGCCGAACCTGCCCGTCGAACTGGTACAGGGGGCTGGAGTTCTGCAGGGGGGCAGCCTGGGAGGGAGCGGGGGGCCGGGTCCCCCACATCAGGGCAGCCAGCAGCAGCCAGGACTCTGCTGGGACGGGGGTCGAGCCACCCCACATGCTGAGGGCCGATAGGCAGTGCCGGATCCGAGCCCAAATCAGGGAGAGAAACTAGGCGTCCTGGCGCCCGCCCCGCTCTAACCACTAGACCTCACTCCTCTCCCAGAGCCGGAGAGAGAACCCAGGAGTCCGACAGTAGCAATGCTCCAAGACGCAGCAGACAGTCCAGTGCGGGTAAGTTGTGTTTCCTTGGCAGGTCAGTGCGGGGGACGTGAGAGGGGTCCCGGCCCGTCTCTGGCTGCTCCTTCCCGGTCCTGTTTTTCTGAGCCTAGCGGGTGCCCTGGGCACCTATTTATCCCCCCGGGCAGGGTCCCCCCCCCCGCGGGCCTGAGTCATGGGACCGCTCCGGTCACTGACTTGCGGCGCGTCCGGCCAGCGGCGGCCACATAAAAGGAACCTGATGCAACTTGGGGAAAGGAAGGGGGGAGGAGCAGCCAGGGTACCCATCCCCTTGGGTTCCCCAGGCCCCCATCCTCCCATCCAGGGTCCCCATCCCCCAGGGACCCCAGCGCCCCCGGGTCCCCCGGCACCCTGACTCCCAACTACCATCCCTCCAGGGTCCCCAGGCCCCCCACCCCCACCAGGGTCCCTCAATATCCCCCTCCAGGATCCCCAGCCCCTCTGTCCTTCGCGTCCCCCGGGGTCCCCACGCCCCAGCTCTCCCTTCAGGGTCTCCAGTTCCCATCCCTCTGCGCTCCCCAGCCTCCCCCAGGATCCCCCCAACCCTTCAGGGTCCCCTGCACTCCCGTTTTGCCTTCCCTCCAGGTCCCTAGCCCCCCCCCCGGGGACCCCCAACACCCCCCCTCCAGGGACCCCAGGCCTCCATCCCTCCAGGGTCCCCAGCCCTCCCTTCAGGGTCTCCAGCCCCCCACCCTCCCATCCCCAGCATCCCTCCAGGATCCCCCCAATCCCCCCTCCAGGGTCCCCTGCACTCCCGTTCTACCCTCCCCCCAGGGTCACCAGCCTCCCCATCCCTCGGGGATCCCCCCAACCCCCCCCAAGGGTCCACATCTCCCCATCTCTCCAGGGTCTGCATCCCCCCTTCCCGCTCTTCTTCCAGTGTCCCCCAACACCCTGACCCCCCCATCCCTCCTGGGTCCCCGAACACCCAGATACCATCCATCACCATCCCTCCCCTATCCCCAGACACCCCTGCTACCAGCTATCCATCCCACTGTTTTTCGGGGTTCACACGCCCACCCATCCCTGTGGGACCAGAGCTCTTTGGGGGAAGGGGGACATGGGGGGTCCAGTGGTCAGAGAATGGGAGCGTGTGTTGGGGAACCAGGACACCTGGGTTCTCTCCCTGGCTCGGGAAGGGGGAGGGAGATCTACTGGTTAGAGTGGGGGGGAGGGGAGAGGCAGGATTCCTGGGTTTGAGCACCACCATCCCCTTTGCCCAAGTTGCTCATTCAGACCTGTGGCCGTGCCCACTGCCAGGGCACGTGGGCACAATGGTTTCATCCCCGGGGACTTGGGACTTTGGGCCCGAAAGTTCTCACCCAGAACAGGCCGGGCTAGAGCAGCCTGTGTGTGTCCCTGGCGCCCCCTACTGGAGGGGCCGGGCCCTGCGCTCTGTGTGTGTGTGTGTGTGTGTGTGTCCCTGGCACCCCCTGCTGGAGGGGCCGGGCCTTGCGCTCTGTGTGTGTGTGTGTCCCTGGCGCCCTCTGCTGGAGGGGCCAGGCCTTGCGCTCTGTGTGTGTGTGTGTGTGTGTGTGTGTGTGTGTGTGTGTGTGTGTGTCCCTGGCGCCCTCTGCTGGAGGGGCCGGGCCCTGCGCTGTGTGTGTGTGTGTGTCCCTGGTGCCCCCTGCTGGAGGGGCCGGGCCTTGTGCTGTGTGTGTGTGTGTGTGTGTGTGTGTGTGTCCCTGGCGCCCTCTGCTGGAGGGGCCGGGCCCTGCGCTGTGTGTGTGTGTGTGTGTCCCTGGTGCCCCCTGCTGGAGGGGCCGGGCCTTGTGCTGTGTGTGTGTGTGTGTGTGTGTGTGTGTGTGTGTCCCTGGTGCCCCCTGCTGGAGGGGCCAGGCCCTGCGCTGTGTGTGTGTGTGTGTGTCCCTGGTGCCCCCTGCTGGAGGGGCTGAGCCCTGCGCTCTGTGTGTGTGTGTGTGTGTGTGTGTGTCCCTGGTGCCCCCTGCTGGAGGGGGTGAGCCCTGCTCTGTGTGTGTGTGTGTGTGTGTGTCCATGTCCCCCTGGCGCCCCCCTGCTGGAGGGGCCGGGGTCCTGCGCTGTGTGTGTGTGTGTGTCCCTGGTGCCCCCTGCTGGAGGGGCCGGGCCCTGCGCTGTGTGTGTGTGTGTCCCTGGCGCCCCCTGCTGGAGGGGCCGGGCCCTGCGCTCTGTGTGTGTCCCTGGCGCCCCCTACTGGAGGGGCCGGGCCTTGCACTGTGTGTGTGTGTCCCTGGCACCCCCTGCTGGAGGGGCTGGGTCCTGCGCTGTGTGTGTGTAAAAAGAAAAGGAGGACTTGTGGCACCTTAGAGACTAACAAATGTATTTGAGCATAAGCTTTGTGAGCTACAGCTCACTTCATCGGATATGTGAGTGTGTGTGTGTGTGTATGTGTGGGTGTTAAAGCAGCTACTCAGAACATCTGCAAAACCTCACAACATCCGGTTGCGTGTGTACAGCTAACAGGATTCGTTTATTGTGGGACATGGTGTCTGGTGGTTGCGGGGGCGTAGAGGGGCTGGAAGCCAGGACTCATGGGTCCTATCCCTGGCTCTGGGAGGGGAGTGGGCTCTAGTGGGTTAGAGGTGGGGGGCTGGGAGCCAGGAACTCCTGGGTTCCCTCAGCCCATGAGCTCAGCCTGTGAGGTTCGTCCCCTGGCTCTCAAACGGTAAATAGAGCTGATGAAAATATAAATATTTGGCTTTGCCACACGGCCAGGCAGGGGGGTGCCCAGTGGGCCATAGACTGGGCTGCAGGGACGTGCCCGATGGTGCCCAGTTCCCAGGTCTGGCATCCCTTCCCAGCGCAAGTAGCGCGGCTGGCCCGGCCTCTATGGACCCCACACCACTTTCCCCTTTGGGCACTGTGTCGAGGGCCCACCCCTGGCACTAAGGGCCCCATGCCGGGTCCTGATGCCCCAGCCCTGCCATGCCCACCCCTGGCATAATGGTCCCCACACCGGGTCCCAATGCCCCAGCCCTGCCATGCCCCCCCCCCGGCATTATGGGCCCCACACGGGGTCCCGACACCCCAGCCATGCCTACCCCTGGCACTAGGGGCCCAGGCTGGGGCCTGAAGACATGCGGTGCCCGCACCGGTTTCTGCAGACTCATCTGTACCCACGGGCTCAGCCCCCAGGCCGGGCCACAGCTCACCCAGACTGGTTGGCGTTTGTGTGTCACTGGGGGGGAGCAGGTGGGCGATGGGGGGGGGTTCAGCTTTGTTGGGACTTTGCCTGATACACACAGGCACGGTGCCAGGGCAAACATGACCCCAGCTGCCCAAGCCAAGCTGGTGCCTGATGCCATTTCACACTTGCCTGAGGCTGAGCATCCAGCCCCTCCCCCCAGCTTGTCCCAAGAGACACCCCCCCCGCCAGTATCCCCAGGGCCCCCCCAACCCACATCCCCAGGGACCCCCAAGCCAGGGCCTGCCCAGCCCGCATCCCCAGAGCCCCCCGGCTCCCCCAGCCCATGTCCCCAGCCCCCTCCCCCCAGCTTTGATGACTTGCAATTTCTATCTCATCCAAAAGGAATGTACTGTCATGGGCCCTGCAGCTGCGGGCAGGGGCTCTTCGTAGGGGGACCCCTTCACCCGGCCCGAGAAACAAGGGCCTGGAGCCAGGACACCTGGGTTCTCTCCTGGCTTGGGGAGGGGAGGGGAGTGAGGTCTAAGGGGTAGAGCAGAGGGCTAGGAGCCAGGACTCCTGCGTCCTCTCCCGGCTGCTGCCGGGCCCAGCTCACGAGGAAACCAGTCACCCCCCATGACGACACCCTCCATCCATCCCAAATATCCATCCTCCCCGCCCCCCCCCACACAAAGCATGTTCCAGGATGCACTTCCGATCCCCCGCATCCGAGCCTGTGTCAAGCCAGGGCTGGGTACAGCTGGCGGGGGTGATGGATGGCTCAGCCCAGCCTCCAGGTGGCTCCAATCTAAATATTTATACCCGTCCTGCCCCACTGGGGCTGATGGGGGGGTGAAGGGGCAGGCAGCTGACCCTGGCCACAGACCAGCTGGGCAGAGGGGGTGATGTAAAAGAGGCTGGGGAACAAAGGAAGAAATGGAAACTACCATCAGGGAAAAGTGAAAAACTTGAAAGAATAAAAAAAAAGCTAGGAAAAAAAAAAACAAAAGAAAAGGGGGGAAGAATGAATGAAAAACTGGAAAGAACAAATGAAAAGCTAAGAAGAATTTGTGAAACACTAGAAAGAGCCAGAGACGGAACGAAAACCTAGAACAAACCCGAGAACAAACGAAAAACTCGGAAAAATGAAAACTAGGAAGAACAAATGGAGACAAAAAGACAAAAAAGAGAAAACCACGAAAGAAAGAGGCACTTGAAAGCTGAATGAGCAAAAGTGACAGGCAGGGGAGGATCCCGGCCCCAAGAAACAGAAGAATAAGACAAGACAAAAGAAAAGCTGGAGGAGGGAGGCCAGGAGCGGTGAAGGGAAGGAGGCCCCAGTGAGGGGGGCGGTGGCTGATCGGGAAGTAGGGGGCTCCATCAGAAGAGAGGACCCCACCAGCTCAGCCACCGTGGGGAGAGAGGAAAGGCCCCATTGCCCACCCCCCTGAGCCAGCCCGTCCTTGCCCTGGGGCCGGATGGGGCACCCCTAGAGGGGAAAGGCTGTGTCCACCCCACCCCCGCTGGGGGCTGTTTGGGGTCCTGGGGCTCTGGCTGGGTCAGTCCCTTTACTTCTGGCCTGGTGTTTACACGGCTCCCCCGAGCCCCCAGCTATAAGACCTCCCAGCCCGGCCCGGATGTAGCCTGGATGTCGCAGGGGTGAGATTCGCTGGGCCAGCACCACTCAGCTCATGGGGCATCAGCCAGACCCCCGGGCCAGGTCAGGGACCGGCAGCCAGGCCCCACAGGAGAGCCAGGCCCTGGCCCCCAGGGGCTGAGCAATGCCAGGGGAGGAGGGGAATGGGGCAATGCCCCCCCGCCACTGAGCTATAGGCCAGCTCCCTTCCCCCCTCCATCCCTTTCTTCAGCCCAGTTCCTCTCCAACCCCTCCTTTCCTATGATCACAGTTCCCATGCAGCGCCTGGCGCCACGGGGCCCTGATCTCGGTCGGGGGGGGGGGGAAATCTGTGCAGCGCCCAGCACCACGGGGCCCTGATCTCAGTCAGGGGAGTGGGCAGCTGTGCAGCATCCGGCGTCACGAGGCCCTGATCTCGGTCGGGGGGGGGGGGGAAATCTGTGCAGCGCCCGGCGCCACGGGTCCCTGATCTCGGTCGGGGGGGGGGGGAATCTGTGCAGCGCCCGGCGCCACGGGGCCCTGATCTCGGTCGGGGGGGGGGGGGGAATCTGTGCAGCGCCCGGCGCCACGGGGCCCTGATCTCGGTCGGGGGGGGGGGTGTCAGTGCAGCGCCTGGCGCCAGGGGGCCCTGATCTCGGTCGTGGGGGGGGTGTCAGTGCAGCGCCCGGCGCCAGGGGGCCCTGATCTTGGTCGTGGGGGGGTGTCAGTGCAGCGCCCGGCACCAGGGGGCCCTGATCTCGGTCGGGGGAGGAAACGGGGGGATCCTGTAGCACCCGCTGTCCCCCATCCCCTGACGCAGACTCTGGACCCAGTGGGTTGGTTTAATTTAGTTTAATAGAAAAGCTTTTTGGGTCAGCGCCAGGCATTTCGGCCCCCTGCGGGCAGCAAGGGGGGTGCCCGTGGGCCTGGCACCGGGGACACGGACCGGCCTGAGAGCTCGGGGAGCCCAGAACAGGTCCAGCGGAGGCGGGCTACCTCGGGCGGTCTCAGCCCCCCCTCCAGCTGCCGGCCAGCGGGGGCGGGGGCGTGCGGGGGGAGGGGTAGAAATTGCAGGATGGGGTAGTTTACCCAGAAGGCATTTCAACTGGTCGATCCGGTCTCCCACAATGCACTGCTCCCGGGATTACCCAGCAGGCCTTGCACTGGCTCAGCTATGCTGGTGCTGGGGGGGGGGGGCTTGGCCCAATCCCGATCTGACCGGCCCCAGGGGGGGAGGGGACGGGGGCACCGGGCAGAGGGAGATCCCGGGGGTGAGGCAAGTTTGGTTCTGCTCCAGGGACCTGTGTCAGTTGGGGGGGGGGCATGGGAGGGCTTAGCTGGGGGGGGAGCATGGGGGGCAGCTGGGGGTCGCTCTGGGGGAGTGTTAAAAGCCAAAGCCCCCCCATTATCAATGGGGGGTCCGGTCCGGCTCAGACGGGCAGCACCCAGTCGCTGGGCACACGGCCGTACTGCAAGGAGACAGACAGATGGGGGGGGTCAGAATGGGCAGGAGCTCGGCACAGACACCCCTTCCACAGCCCATGGGGGGGGGGGGGGGGGGGAGTACCAGCCCCTTGGGAAGCAGGCTGAGCCAGCCAGTCCCTGCCCTGGGCCGGGTGGGAGCCGGCGCCCCCCAGGGGGGACAGGCCCCGCACCCCATTCCCTGCCCCCCTGAGCCAGCCAGTCCCTGCCTGGGCCGGGTGGGAACCGGTGCCCCCTAGTGGGGACAGGCCCCGCACCCCATTCCCCACCCCACCAGCCAGTCCCTGCCCTGGGGCCAGATCTTTTCCATACACCTGAAACGCCATCCCTGGGGCTCTGACCCCCTCCCCACTGCCCCCCCCACCGCCCTGCACTAACCCCAGCTCCCCCCACGGGCCGGTACCTGGATGTCCGTCAGCTCCTTCCGGAACCGCTTGGCCAGCTCGGGGCCGTTCTCCATGGTGGGGATGGGATAGGTCTGGAAGGAGACGAGACCCGATCGGATCCAGCTCCCCCCATCAAGCCCAGTCCCCCCTCCAGCCCCCATCAAGCCCGGTCCCCCCTCCAGCCCCCATCGGATCTGGTTCCCCCCATCAAGCCCGGTCCCCCCTCCAGCCCCCATCGGATCCAGCTCCCCCTATCAAGCCTGGTCCCCCCCGCCCCCGGCACACCCAGCTCGGCCGGTGGGCCCATCACCCCAGCATCCCACCTTGCCCTGGTACAGGATGTGGCTCACGGGCGAGACGACGCAGGCCGTGCCCGAGCCGAACATCTCCCGGACCCGCTTCTCCTGCAGCCCCCGGATGAGGTCGGCCATGGTGATGCTGCGCTCCGACACCTTGAACTCACCCTGTGCAGGAGGGGAGGGTCAGGGGGACAGAGGCAGCGCCCCCTAGTGCCAGGCGGGGGAAATGGGGCACGGCTGAGGGGGGGTGGGCAGGGGACGGTGGGCGGCACCCCCTGGTGCGGGGAGATAGGGCAGGGCCAGGGGGGTCAGGGCCGCAGAACTGGGGAGAGGGACTCAGCAGTGTCTCTGTCACAGCCATGAACCTGGAGGTTAAAACCAGGAGGGGGTGGATTTGTGGGGCTCCCCCCAGCCTGTGGGGAGCTGGGGTCCTGTGGTGGGGGGGTCACCCCAAGGAGCAAACTGACCAGCTTACTCCAGGGGGACAGAATTAAACCCCACCCAGGCTGAAGGCGGCCAAGAGGTCCACTGGGCCCCCCAACTCCTAGCCCAGCCCTGGCAGGGGTTTGCCCAAGTGAGGGTTCCCTAGCCACCCCCCCTACCCTGCTCCAGGCCCCGAGCTGGCGACTCCCCTTTAGGGGCCACTGAGCCCCTCCCAGGCCCATCTTGGCCGCAAACGGGCCCCTCAGAGCTTCCCAGCTTCCACCTCCTCCACCGCTGCCCCCACCCAACCCAACACAGTGGCTAGAGACCGGTCCCCCCGGGAATCGCTGGGGCAGAGCTCACGCGGGCCCCCCTTCGATCGCCTCCCAGGCCCCATCGCCAGTCTGGGAGCGAGAGGGGGGGAGTAAAAAGAGGCTCCTCTCCCCCTCCCAGATCTGTCCCCCCCCACTCACCCATTTGCGCCCTAAGTCCAGCAGGCTCTGCCGGGTCACCCCGGGCAGAATGATGCCATTCAACGGGGGGGTCACCAGCTCCAGGTCTGGAAAAGAAAAATCCCGTCATACACGTCCCCGTCCCCCCCTCGCCTGGCTCACGCCAGAGCCAGGACGCAGCCACTCTGGGGTGGGGCAGGGGCTGGGTATACGGGGACCTCCCAGCCCGGTGCTGGAATGCGGCCCTTATGGGCACTCAGGGACCCCTGTGGGGCAGGGGATGGGAATAGGGGGATCCTCCTGGGATGGGACGGGGGGCAGGGATCTCGGGGGCCCCCCCAGGGCACCACCGAGACGCGGCCCCTCTGAGACAGGGTGTGGGGGCGGGGCACTTGGGGATCCCCCCAGGCTGGGGGGCAGGGGAAGGGTATAAGGGGAACTGCCCTGGCGCAGGGTGGTAGGGGGCACTCAAGGATCCCTGTAGGGCAGGGCGTGGGTATATGGGGACAGCCCTGGGAGGGGACATGGGGCGGGGCACTCGGGGACCTCCCAGGGACCAGGCACAGGGGCGGGGCACTCGGGGACCCCTGTAGAGCAGGATGCAGGGGATGGGTAGAGGGGGACCCCCCGGAACGAGGCACAGGGGTTGGGTATGGGGAACCCCCCTGGGACGGGGGATGGATATAGGGGGACCCCCCTGGGACGGGGCACTCGGGGACCCCCCTCGCCTGTGGCAGGAGGCTCCGGCTCTCACCGCCCTGCGGGTCTGTCCAGAAGAGGAAGATGTTCATGGTGCCGACCTCGGTGATCTGGTGATCGTCCCCGTAGAGCCACAGGGCCTGCTGGCACCCGGCCCGCACCGCCTCGTCCTGCACCAGGATGGTGGGGGCGTAGTTCCTGCGGACGCAGGGGGCGGCACCCTCAGAGAATGGGGCACGGTGGGGGAGGGGAGGGCAGCACCCCCTAGTAGCTGGTCGGGGGGGGGAGGGGGGACATGGCTGGGGGTATGGGGCAGCACCCCCTAGTGGCTGGTGGGGGGGGGAGATGGCCTGGGGCAGGGGGAAGCACCCCCTAGCGGCTGGTGGGGCGGAGGGGGGGGCATGGCTTGGGCCTGGGGGGAGGGAGATACAGCTGGGGGCAGGGGGCAGTGCCCCCTAGTGGCTGGCGGGTGGGAGAGGGGACACAGCCGGGGGCCCGGAGGGCACCACCCACCAGCAGCAGGCTGGGGCCTGGAAGCTCGTACTTACCCCCCCATCTTGTAGTCGCCGACGCCCCCCAGCCAGGCGCGGACGTAGCGCGGCTCGGCCAGCAGGCCCACGGCGCCCATGGGGCTGGTGGCGAAGTAGGCCCCCACTGGCGACAGGATGACAAAGAGAAGGGCGTGGCCGGGACAGGACACCCCCAGGGACGGCTGCGGGGGGCGGAGTACAGCGTCAGAACCCCAGCAACCCACGGTTGCACCCCACAACATGCGATGGCGTCAGCGGCGGGGGGTGCTCTTCGGAAGGTTGAGGAGCAAGAAGCCAGGGGAGCCCAGAGTCGGGGTGCAGGGGAAGGAGCAGATTAGGGGGATGCAGGTGGGAGACAGATCTGGGGACACAGGGGGACAGAGGCAGGAGACAGATCTGGGGGACTGGGGGGGCGCAGGAAGGAGACAGATCTGGGGGCCCAGGTGCTGCAAGGTTGGAGGCAGGCGGGATGTATCTCGTGGGGATGGCAGAAGTCGGGGCGCCCCTTGGGGCTCCGCACCTCGGTGCCGATGAAGGTTGGCCGGATGTAGAGACTGGCGCTGTCCGAGTGCGGCACCCAGTCCTGGTCGAGGGTCACGAGCCGGCGGATGCAGTCCAGGAGCTGCAGCTGGTCAAAGGGCTGGGGAAGAGGGGGCAATGCTGGAGAGAGGGGGCAGCCCCCAGTGCCAAGACAGAACCCAGGAGACCTGGCTCCCAGCCCCCCCGCTGTAACCACTAAACCCCACTCCCCTCCCAAAGCCACAGAGAGAACCCAGGAGTCCTGGCTCCCAAGCCCTCCCCCCCAGCTGTAACCACTAGACCCCACTCCCCTCCCGAAGCCACGAGCGGACCCAGGAGTCCTGGCTCCCAGCCCCCCTTGCTCTAACCACTAGACCCCGCTCCCTTCCCAGAGCCAGGAACAGGGGGATAACCGGTGGCCAAGGGCCTGGTCAGCGAGGGCCCCAGGGCCCCATGCAGGAGGCCTGGGGAGAGGGGGGTCACTCACCGGCAGGCTGGCCCGGGCGGCCGAGCGGTACATACGCTCCATGTTCATCAGGGGGCGGAAGAGACGGACTCGCTGATCCTGGCCCCGGAAAGCCTTCATCCCCTCGAAGAGCTGGGGAGAGCCAGCACCGTCAGCACGGGGGTGGGATGCGGCCCCTCTGGGGGGAGGGTCTGGGGCCCCCTTGCCCGGCTGGGACGTGGCTGGCTCTGGGGGTGGGGGAGGTATCTGGGCACCCCTCAGCCGGCTGGGACACGGCTGGCTCTGGGGGTGGGGGAGGTATCTGGGCACCCCTCAGCGGGCTGGGACGCGGCTGGCTCTGGGGGTGGGGACGGTATCTGGGCACCCCTCACCAGGCTGGGACGCGGCTGGCTCTGGGGTGGGGGGCTGGTTATCTAGGGCCCCCTTGCCTGGGCTGGGACGCCGCCCCTCTGGGGTAGCAGGGGCCAGGAGTAGGGCCCCCCCACTCACCTCCACAGCATAGTGCAGGGCGGAGGAGGCCGGGTGCAGGCTCAGGTTCTGGAAGGGTTTGATGTGGGGCCGGCCCCAGCCCCGCTCCCGGTCCCACTCCACCGTCAGCATGTGGTCAGTGAAATGCTTCCCAAACTGCAGCTGCCCCACCTCTGGCTTGGGCTTCGGGTCATTGGTCAACTCCACCTGCAGGTCCGAGGCCTGGAAAAGAACCCAGGCATCCTGGCTCCCGGCTCTAACCACTAGACCCTACTCCCCTCCCAGAGCCGGGGAGAGAAAACCCAGGAGTCCTGGCTCCCAGCCCCCTGCTCTAACCTCTCTACCCCCCCACCCCCAACAGAGAACCTAGG
The DNA here is from genome assembly GCF_009764565.3 of Dermochelys coriacea. NCBI lineage: Eukaryota > Metazoa > Chordata > Testudines > Dermochelyidae > Dermochelys > Dermochelys coriacea. The sequence goes on from NC_050090.1 coordinate 14,266,268, forward strand.
CATCCAAATTCCCAACCCCCACCGCCCCACTCTAACTATTAGACCCCTCTCCCCTCCCCTCCCGCCCCGTGCCAGGCAGAGAACCCAGGCGTCCGGGCTGGCACTAACCTTGAAGAAGGTGCTGATGGGTCTCCGGGGGCTGAGGGGCAGCAGCCGGTCCAGGGCGGCACAGAATCGACCCGGCAAAACCTGCGAGACAGAGGGACGAGTGGCGGGGGGGGGCAGGGGCCCAGGGAGCCCCCATTTACAGGGGTGCAGGCTGGAGATCGCCCCCTAGCGCGGGCACGAGGCCAGCCTTGCCTGCCGGGGAGAGCGCCCCCTGCTGGGCCCCTCGCCACCCCCATCACTCTCTGACCCTGTTTCATGCCATCTGAGCAAACAGAGGGTTAATGTGCAACCTGGCTCCGTGGTGGGTTACCCCAGGGGCGCCCCACAAGGTCCCCAAGGAAGGACCCCTCCCCCAGGCAGGGGGCACTACGGGCACCAGGCCAGGCCCCCCCAGAAAGGGCCCCTCATTGGGGATTCAGTTGGCAGTGCTGGGCGTGGAAACCTGCCCCCACCAGCAGGATCAGCCGCATCCGTCCCCGCTCCCCACGTTCTCCCCACCCCGCCCTGCCCCGCCCGCCTGGACTTCGCTCCCCACTGAGCCGTGCTGGCCTCCAGGCAGGAGACACGGAGCCAGGGGCCACGCAGCAGAGACCCCGGGGCCTTTGCCCCCACAACATGCTGGGGTGCAAGCCAGCCGGACGCCTGGGTCCCCGGTAAGTTTCTTCCCCGCAGCCCTGGACGCCTGGGTTCACTGTCAGTGTCCCCACCCCACCCCCAAATTACAGGCATAGGTTCCTGGTAGATTCCACCCTGAACTCCTGGGTTCGCGGCTGGTCCCCAAAAACCTCCAGTGTGTGGGCTCATGGTAAATCCTCCCCCCCGGACTCCTGAGTTCGCAGTCCCCACCCCGGAATCCTGGGTTCGCGACCCACCCCCCAAAACCCTACTGCAGCGTTTATGGTAAACTGGTCAATTCCCTCCCCACACAGAGGGGTTTCCAGCAAACGCCCCCTCCACCACATGCTCCCCCCGATGCTCAGCCAGCCCCCCCAGCATGTGGGCTCATAATAAAGTAGTAAATTCAGCCCCCCACCCCCATCCCCGAACACCTGGGTTCACGGCGTGGGGGAGGAGGGGGGGTTGTCAGTAGTGGGAGTGGAACACGGAGGCTGGGGAGGGATGTGGGAATACGGGGGGGGTTAGTTTATTTCCATCCAAGGTGGAGAGAAAGGGGAAGAAAGGGATAAAGATATGGGGAGGGGGGCTGGGAGCCAGGACTCCTGGGTTCTCTCCCCAGCTCTGGGAGGGGAGGGGGGTCTAGTGCTTGGGGGGGGCAGGAGCAAGGACTCCTGGGTTCTCTCCCCAGCTCGGGAGGGGGGTGGGGGGAGAGAATCTAGTGGTTAGGGCGGGGGGGGGGCTGGGAGCCAGGACTCCTGGATTCTTTCCCCAGCTCTGGGAGGGGAGTGGGGTCTAGTGATTAGAGCGGGGGGGGGGTGCTGGGAGTCAGGACTCCTAGGTTGTCTCCCCAGCTTGGGGGGGGGGAGAAAATCTAGTGATTAGACCGGGGGGGGGGGGGAAAGGAATCAGGACTCCTGGGTTCTCTGCCCAGTTCTGGGAGGGGAGTGGGGTCTGGTGGTTAGGGCGGTGGGGGGGTTGGGAGCCAGGACTCCTGGGTTCTCTCCCTAGCTCAGGGAGGGGAGGGGCTGGGGCCCGGGCAGGGAGTTGCGGACAAAGTAGGGCCTTGAATGCAGGGCTGGGGCGGGGGTTGGGGGCTCCCTGAGCTAGACAAAGACCCTCCCCCCAGCCAGGCGCTAGGGGGCACCACCCTCACTGCCCCCCCACCCAGCTGCACCCCTGTGTAGTGCTATGGGGCACCTCCCCCACCCCCTACAGCCATGCCTGCCCTGGAGCTTGGGTGCATCAGCTTACACCCCCCCACGCATGCAGTTTCCCAGCATGCCCTTGGGGAGGACGATATTTCTGTGCCCTTGGCTGCAGCTGCCAGGTACCAGAGGCACCACCAGGCACCCGGGGCCTGGCAACCTCCGGAGAGCCTGGCTCCGTGCCAGCCCCCAGCGCGTCTCCGTGGGGCAGCCAGGACAGCGCGGCCATGAGCCGCCGACACACCCAGCCCCTGCCCCCCACCCCCAGCCAGCCCTGGGGCTGGCAAATCAGGCCGGCCACATGTGAGATGAGCGGGAAGGACTCAGCCCTGCTCAGGGGCAGCTAGGCAACGAATCATCGGGGTGCCAGGGAGCCACCCCGGGTCAGGAGTGAGGGGCACCGGCAGGACTGGGGGGGCGGAGGGGCAGGTCTGCGAGCGCAGGGGGCCCCCACTGAAACACCCAGGGGCTGCCTTATTAGCTCAGACCAAGGGGCCCATCCAACTGCATGGCCAGCGATTACAAGCAACGCCCCCTAGTGGCCCTTTCGGGGACGACCTGGTTCCCGGTTCCCTCCTGACCTTTCCCAGCCAGAGAGTCCGGCCCTGGAGCCTGAGCATGGGCCCCGAGCATGGGGCCCTGCTCACCCCTTTGCCACGTGACCACGGCCGGCCTCGTTAGCGGCCCGCATGCCCACAGCCTGAACGAGCCCTGCACCCCAGCTCAGCCAGCCCGGGGCCCAGTTCTGCTGGGGAACTGGGGCTCGAGGAAACCCAGATTCACCCAACTATGCTCTGACGGGGGGGGTATCACCAGAGTGTCCAGCCACCACACCCCTGACTCAAGGCTGTTGCACTGGGAGGTTCTGGTGCCCCTCACTCCCGACCTGCAGCCCCCTGCTAGTCCAGCCCCGCCCCTCCCCAGCCCTGCCAGTTACTCTCACTCCCGACCCACAGCACCCTGCTAGCCCAGCCCTGGGCTCCCTCCCCAGATTTGCCGGTGCCCCTCACTCCCGACCTGCAGTCCCGCCAGTGCCCCTGCTATACCACCCTTCCTATTGTACAGGTGGGGAAACTGAGGCACAGCAGAGACTTGCCCATGGCCGAGCCGGGAACTAAACCCGGCTCGCGGGCCCCCCCGGCTCTACCGGCCTCGTTGGCTGCACGGGGCGGACTAGCCCAGGCCAGTGAAAACAGGGCAAGTTCTGGGAGGGTGACCAGATGCCCCGACTTTAGGGTCTTGTTTTTCTATAGGCTCCTATTACCCCCACCCCCTGTCCCGACTTTTCACATTTACTGTCTGGTCACCCTGACTTCCGGTCACTCTCCCCAGCCCCTGGGGCTTCTCTCCCGCCCCCAGGAATCGCGCCAGCCCCCCCCGCAGGGTCCTTGAGAGGCGGAAACAAAACGTTCAAGGTGAGAGAGTCGCTCAGGTGAGAGGGGGACCGGGGAGCCCAGGCTAGCAGGGGGCTGCAGGTCGGGGGGGGCGCCGGCAGGGCGGGGGGGGGGCGCGCCGGCGGGGCGGGGGGGGGGGCGCGCCGGCAGGGCGGGGGGGGGGCGCGCCGCAAGTCGGCGGGGGGAGCGCGCCGGCAGGGCTGGGGGGGGGGGGCGCTGCAGGCCGGCGGGGGGGGGGCGCCGGCAGGGCTGGGGGGGGGCGCTGCAGGTCGGCGGGGGGGGCGCGCCGGCAGGGCTGGCGGGGGGGGCGCGCCGGCAGGGCTGGCGGGGGGGGGCGCTGCAGGTCGGCGGGGGGGGGGCGCTGCAGGTCGGCGGGGGGGGGGCGCCGGCAGGGCTGGGGGGGGGGCGCGCCGCAAGTCGGCGGGGGGGGGCGCCGCAGGCCGGCGGGGGGGGGGCGCCGGCAGGGCTGGGGGGGGCGCTGCAGGTCGGCGGGGGGGGGGCGCCGGCAGGGCTGGGGGGGGGCGCGCCGGCAGGGCTGGGGGGGGCGCTGCAGGTCGGCGGGGGGCGGCGCCGGGGCCGGACTCACCCTTCCGACGGCCCCGATCCGGGCCCGAACCCCCGCCGCTGCCATGCCCGGTGCCGCCGAGTAATGGGACCGGGCCCGGCCACGGCGGCGGATGGAAGGTTCCGCCCCTCCCCCGCCCGGCACCCGGGGGGGGTGGTCTGAGGAGGGAAGGGGGTGTGTTGGGGGGAGGCTGGTGGCGGCGCCGCCCCCTGGCTTTACAGAGGAAGCCGGTTCCCCGCCCCACAAAATAAGTTGGGGGGCGGGGGGGACCCGTCCAATCACACCCGCTCCCACTCCCCACACCCCCCGCTGCGGCCAATGGGAGGGCAGCTCCCCCTAGGCATGGGGCTGGCTCCGCCCCGCCTCCTCACCCAGCCCTGGGCTGATCCGCTCGGGCCCTGGCACCCGGGCAAGGCGGGCGCTGGGGGCTGCTATTCCCCGGGCTGGGGGGCAGAGAGGAGCTGGGGGGCAGGGGGCTGCTATTCCCCGGGCTGGGGAGCAGAGAGGAGCTGGGGGGCAGGGGGCTGCTATTCTCCAGGCTGGGAGGCAGGGGGCTGCTATTCCCCGGGCTGGGAGGCTAGGGAGGAGCTGGGGGGCAGGGGTGGCTATTCGCCAGGCTGCGGGGCAGGGAGGAGCTAGGGGGGCAGGGGGTGTCTGTTTCCCAGGCTGGGGGGGCAGGGGGCTGCTATTCCCTTGGCTGGGGGTCAGGGAGAGGGCGATCTCATTGCTGGCTCATGGGACTCCCTGAGATTTCCCTTCCCCAGGCTGGGCCGGGCCCCCTCCCTCACAGCTGCACCACGACATCTCCCCCCCAGTGACATGTACCCCCCCCAGGGCAGATCAGCTGCCCCGGATGAGAAGCACCTGCTCAGCGGCTGGGGACATGTCCCGGGGTCCCCGGGGGACGCTCTGGATCTGCTCCCTGCGCTGCCCATCAGGACTCCGGAGAGTCTCCTCTCCGGGAGCAGCCGGTCTGCAGGACACACAGCTCACCCGGCTGCCCCCTTCCTGGGGCTGACCCCGGAGCATCCAGCATCCTCTGCCCCTCCGGGCGCGTCCCACAGCCAGTCCGCCCAGGCGGGGTCTTCTCTGTGTCCAGACCCCTGCCCACACCTGCCCTCTAGGGCTCTGCAACGATCATACACCCTTATCCCACCACCTAGATACTTAAACTGCATAGGGGAAACTGAGGCACCCCACACTATTCAGAGGAAGCATTAAGAACAGTCCCACTTCGTCACAGGACATAAATAGCCACCCACTGACCTGGGGGACTGTGTTAATTAACCCCCAGCCTCCCGCTCCCATAATGAGCCAGGGGAACCAGGCTCCCCGCGATCAGAACCTGGAATAGATTTACTGAGTGATTATCTTCCCCGTCAGGCCCTTGGGGAGCTGGAGATGCAGCCACCTCTGGGGTGGGGCACAGGGGCTGGGTATCTGGGGTCAAAGCTGGATTTCAAAGCGGCCAGCACCCAAGAATCCCCCACGGCCTTTGTCCGAGGGTTAATTCCCCTCCAGGTTAAAAACGGGCGGCCCCCTTTCCAGGCTGGGTTCGTCTCGCTCCGGTGTCCAGCCAGGAGGTCGGGTTTGACCTTCCTCTGCCTGCTTGAGGAGCCCGGGAGGAAATATTCGTTCCCCACGTCGGTCCCTAGAGCCGGGGATCGAGTTCCCCCCGAGCTGTCTCCGCGCTCAGCACCAGAGCTGGAGTTCCTGGGGTCTCTCGCCCTCCAGCAGGTTTTCTAACCCTTCACTCATCCCCCTCGCTCTTCTCCGGCCTCCCTGCCATTTCGTCACAGCCTCCTCACACTGCAGGCCCCAGCACTGGGTGCAGGATTCGCCCCCAGGCCAGATCCAGAGGCCAAACCACCTCTGCTCCCACTTGGGTTCCCCGGTTGATGTGTCCCAGGGTCCAAATTAGTTTGACAGGCTCTATTGTTCATAACCCCAAGTTGCGCTGCATTAATTACATTCCCCTCCTTCGTTAATTGAGGCCTGTAGCAGCTGCTCCACGATCTTGCCCAGGATCGATGTCAGGCCAACAGGCCTATAACTACCTGGGTCCTCCTGTTTCCCCTTTTTAAATATTGGCCTAAGGTTCGCTTTCTCCCAGGCTTCAGGCACTTCCCTGGTGCCCCAAAACATATTGAAAATCAGTGTTAAGAGGCTTGTGAGCTCCTCGGCTAGCTCTTTTAAAACTCTTGGATAGAGCCCTGCGCAGATATGCAATTTGTATCCGCGGAGCTACAGGGCTCCAGTGCCAACGAGCGAGACCAGCAGGGCCCAGGCCAGGAACCGCAGCTTTAGGCGGCTGATTATGAGGGGGCATGTCCCCCCCCAAATAAAAATCAATGAAAACAATATTTGTTTGCAACTCATCTTTATTAACCATGTGAGCTTGGGGTCCCCTATTGGTGCCCACACCCCTCCCCCAGAGACTGCGGTCCTCCGTCACTGCCCAGACCTCTACAATGGAGATTGGGGTGCCCCCTCGCTGCCCAAACCCCTATGGACGCAACCAATGCCACAGAGACCTTCAGCCTCTGGAGGGGAGTGGGGGCTAGTGGTTAGAGCAGGGGGAGGGCCAGGACTCCTGGGTTCTCTCCCCAGGTTTGGGAGGGGAGTGGGGGCTAGTGGTTAGAGCGGGGAGGGCCAGGACTCCTGGGTTCTCTCCCCAGGTTTGGGAGGGGAGTGGGGGCTAGTGGTTAGAGTGGGGAGGGCCAGGACTCCTGGGTTCTCTCCCCAGGTTTGGGAGGGGAGTGGGGGCTAGTGGTTAGAGTGGGGAGGGCCAGGACTCCTGGGTTCTCTCCCCAGGTTTGGGAGGAGAGTGGGGGCTAGTGGGCGCAGAGGGAGGGGGCTGGGAGCCAGGACTCTTGGGTTCTCTCCCCAGCTCTGGGAGTGGAGTGGGGGCTAGTGGTTGCGGGGGTGGGGCTGCGAGCCCGGACTCCTGGGTTCTCCCCCTGACCTGCAGCGTTTTCCGCCTCGGAGGCTCAATGCCCACAGGCAAGCTCAGGGCCAGCGCCTGGGAGAGAACCCAGGAGTCCTGGCTCCCCCTGCCCCCTAGCTGGGGCCCAGCCGGCTCTTGGGGCCATAGGCCAGTTCGGCCCCACCGCTCAGCAGCAGGTCGATCCCGGTGCAGAAGGTGCCGTCGGCAGCCAGGTACATCACAGCCAGAGCGCACTCCTCCACCGTGCCCATCCGGCCCAGCAGCTGCGGGGCGGCGGGGGGGGCGGGTGTCAGCCACTGATCCTGCCCTCCAGCCCCCCACTCACCCTCTGGCCCTCTGCTCCCCACTGAGATCACCCCACTGAGATTCCCCCCTGCTCTTCCACTGCCCCATCAACCCCGGCCCCCCCACCTCTGCCCCCCCACTGATGCCCCCACGTACACCAGCCCCTCAAGTCCCCTCAACCCCTCCCAGAGATCCCCCCACTGCCTCCCCTCCCGCCACTGGGACCCCCTCCTGCTCTCCAGTTTCCTTTCCCACCCCCCCAATACACCCCCTTTCCACCTGCTCCAGCCCTTCCCCCAACCTGGGTTATGGCAAACCCCTCCCACCCCACACTTTTCCCATAATGCACTTGCCTGGGCATCCTTCCCAGCCTGGATTGTGGCCTCCGGATTGGCCGTCTGCCTGGCTGTCTCCTCCCACATGGGGGTCCAGATGTTCCCAGGAGAGATACTGGTGGAGGAACCGCAATCATTTGGTATCAACCCTGACCTCAAATTTTCACCCCTTCCTGACCATGAGACCAGGGCTGTGAGCTTCCCCGCAGCAGTGCCCCAAGGCAGAGACTGTTTCAGATGCTGCAAGCTTCCCCGCAGCAGTGCCCCCAGCCTGTGACACCCCCGGGGGGCACTGCGAGCTTCCCTACAACAGTGCCCCCAGCCAGTCACTGTCCCAGATGCTGCAAGCTTTCCCACAGGAGTGCTCCCAGCCCTGAAGTTGTGGGGGGGGGGTTGGGGTTCATAAGGTACCTGTTAACTCGCACACCGTATCTGCTCTCATCCACCGCCATGGCCTTCGTCATCGCCGTCACTGCGCCCTGGGGACAGACTCAGGATTGAGGGACTCTCAAAATTCCCTCCCACCCCCACCCAAACACTAGGCCCCCCTGGAGGGGGGAGTTCACTCGGAATAGACCCAGCCCCCACATGCCTGATCAGCATTGGCTAGAGGCACAGGACGCCTGGGTTCTCTCCCCGGCTCTGGGAGGGGAGTGGGGGCTAGTGGTTAGAGCGGGAGGGGGCTGGGAGCTAGGACTCCTGGGTTCTCTCCCCAGCTCTGGGAGGGGAGTGGGGGCTAGTGGTTAGAGCGGGAGGGGGCTGGGAGCTAGGACTCCTGGGTTCTCTCCCCAGCTCTGGGAGCGGAGTTGGGGCTAGTGGTTGCGGGGGTGGGGCTGCGAGCCCGGACTCCTGGGTTCTCCCCCTGATTCTGCCAGTACCTTGGTGGCGACATAGGGAACAGCCTGCCTCTGTCCAATGATGCCCACGAGACTGGAGATGTTGATAATGTTGCCCTGGGTCTCCCGTAGATAGGGCAGGGCAAACTGCACCGGAGAGAGGAGAGGGAGGTGGGGGAGACGCAGCCGCTTCTGGGGTGGGGGCTAGTTATACAGGGACCCCTTCCTGGTGCTGAGATGCAGCTGGCTCTGGGGAGACACAGGGGCTGGATACATGGGGACCCCTCCCTGGCAGGGCCACCCGGGGGGGCAAGTGGAGCAATTTGCCCCAGTCCCCACAGGGCCCCCACGAGAGTTTTCGGCGGCACTTTGGTGGCAGGAGGTCCTTCAGTGCCACCAAACACACCCAGAGTAAAGGACCCGCCGCCGAAGTGCCCCAAAGACCTGGAGCGGAAGAACCCCCATCGCCGAAGACCCCAGGCCCCCTGAATCCTCTGGGCAGCCCTGCTCCCTGGCGCTGGGATACGACTGGCTCTGGGGCAGCGTGGGGGCTGGATATACAGGGACCCCTCCCAGGTTCTATGATGAAGCTGGTTCTGGGGCAGGGAATGCGAGTGGGTACACAGGGACCCCTCCCTGCAGTTGGATGAGGCTGGCTCTGGGGTGGGGTGCAGGGTCTGGTTATACAGGGACCCTCCCAAGCACTAGGATGTGGCTGGCTCTGGATTGGGGCACGGCGGCTCGTTATATGGGAACTCTCCCCAGCACTGGGATGAGTCTGGCTTTGAGGTGAAGCACGGGGGGCTGGTTATACGGGGACCCTCCCCGATGCAGGCTGCGGCTGGTTCTGGGGTGCAGCGAGGGGACTGGTTATACAGGGACCCTCCCCAGCACTGGGATGTGGGTGGCTCTGGGGTGGAGCACGGGGGGCTGGTTATATGGGGAGCCCTGCTCGATGCTGGGATGCGGCTGGCTCTGGGACAGTGTGGGGGCTGGTTATATGGGAACCCTCCCCGGCACTGGGATGCAACTGGCTCTGGGGTGGAGCGCAGGGGGCTGGTTATATGGGGAGCCCTGCCCGATGCTGGGATGTGGCTGGCTCTGGGACAGTGTGGGAGGCTGGTTATATAGGGACCCTCCCCGGTGCTGGGATGCAGCTGGCTCTGGGGTGGAGCGCGGGGGGGGGTGTCTCTCACCTTTGCTGTCAGGAAGTAGCCGACCAGGTTGACCTCAAGAAGTTCCCGGAAATGCTGGGAGGTGATGTCGTCGATTTGCTCTTCGGGGGGATCTGGGGAGGGCATGGGGGTGAAAAGCAGGATGCAGGCCCCAGAAACACCCTTCCCCCCCACAGCTCAGACCCGGGGATCCCCATTTCCCCATCCAACAAGGTGGTGGGGCCCAAGTGCCCCCTAATTTCCCCCAGCTCAGGGGTTCCACCCCCCAATCCAGGATGGCCCTAGGGACCCCCACCCCCTCACGATCGGGGCAACTCACGGCGTCCGGCATTGTTCACCAGGCAGTCGATGCGTCCATAACGCTGCCAGGTCACCGTGATCAGTGTCTGCGGGGGGGGGGGGAAATGGAGGGGGGGAGTTGGGGGCAGGGAGGAGGGAAGCGGGGGGAAGTAGGAGGGGGAGGGGTGTTGGGAGGCAGGACAGAGGTGGGGGAATTTGACCCATTAGGCTCCAAGCTGAGGTTACCCCCACCCCGGGCACTGCCCATCCTCCCACAGAAAGCATGGGGTGGGGAGGGCAATGCCCCCCCGCAGCATCTGCCCCCTCCCCACAATGGGGCAGATTCCCCCCCATGCTGCCCTGCCCACCTGGATGTCCTGTTCACTGGTGATGTCACAGGGCTGGAAATGGGGCTCTCCAGGGCCCCCCGATTCCCGCAGCGCCTGTTCCAGTGCCCGCCCCGAGGCCCCTGCAAGGGAAAGGGGGGGCAGTGACAGCCCAGGGATGCGGGGCACAGACACCAAGGAGGAGGGGGCCAGACACCAGGGGAAGTGGGATCCCAGGAGGGGGCAGGTAGAGGGAGGGTGGAAAGAGGGGGCAGCCAAACACGGGGGAGGGGGGGTACCCAGGAGACACTGCGGGGGCACCTGTCACGGGGGGAAGGACAGACTTGGGGGGCTCAGAGAGAGAGAAATAGCCACACACCCCCAAACCAGCACCCCATATCCCCTGCCCAGAGCTCCCAACATGGGTTGTGGGGGTCCCCAGAAAAGAGGGGAGTGATTTCTCACCTTCAGCTTCGGGGGCGCAGAAGACCACATGAGCCCCCTGCCGAACTGTGGGGACAGGGGAAGAGGAGGCAAGGAGGGGGCCAGAGGGAAGAGGAGAAAAAGCAGGGTGAAGTAGGGGGAAGGGATAGGAGAGAATAAAGTTAACATCAAAAACACCAAACACCCCCCCCCGCTGCTGCGAGCTTCCCCCCAGCAGTGCTCCCAGACAGGAACTTCTCCCCTCCCCACAGCGCTGCGAGCTTCCCCGCAGCAGTGCCCCTAACCAGGAACTCCTCCCTCCCCCGAAGCACTGCGAGCTTCCCCCCAGCGGTGCCCCCAGACAGGAACTTCCCCCCTCCCCCCAGCGCTGCGAGCTTCCCCACAGCAGTGCCCCTAACCAGGAACTCTCCCCTCCCCACAAGCGCTGCGAGCTTCCCCCCAGCAGTGCCTCTGGGGGACGATGGGTCTCTGCTGCCCCCTGCTGGCCAGCCCCACACATCGCAAGGCACCTAAATCTCACTCCTGCCCCCCCGCCCCGGCCCCGCAACTCCCAGGGTCAGTGAACAGCCGGACGGACAGACCCAGGACAGACGGACAAAGTCCAGGAGGATCCAAGACGGAGCCCAGCCCTGGAGTCTCCGATTCCCCGCCTGGGATCCAGTCTCCCCCCCCAGCCCTGTAGCGCCCCCCCCACTCTGCGACCCCCACATCCACCATCCTGCAATATCCCGACTCCCCACCCCCAAACCACCCATGTCCTGATCCCCAGCCCCCCCGCAGGCCTCTGCTCCCCCAGGGACCTCCTGCTCCCCCCCTCGCGGCGCCCCAAGGCCCCCCCTACAGATTCCCAGGGGTCCCTGCTGCCCCAGCCCCCCAGCTCCCGCTGCGCCCCTTCCCCAGCCCCCCCCTTGCAGGGCCCCCCGCTGCCCCCTATCCGCACCCCGCTCCCCCTCACCGAACTCCCTGACGATGGCTTCCCCGATGCCCCGGCTACCCCCGGTCACTATGGCAACCTTGCCCGGGTACCGCAGCCCCGAGGCCATGGTGCTGGGCGCCCCCGGGCCGCAGCTGATCCGGAAAGGGGAAGCTGCAGCCCGGAGGGCACATGGGCCACCGGGGGGGGGGGGGGGCCGAGAGAACGGGGCATCTTGGGAAATGTAGTCCTCTCCCGACAGGGGGCGGGGCAGGGGGCCTTTCCCCTCTAGGGAGCGCTAGCTCTGCCCCAGCCATGTGAAAAGGCCGTGGGGGGGAGGCGGAATTTGTCTCCGGAATAAGGAGGCTGAGATTCAGGGGTTAAACGAGGGTTAAATAAATGAGATTTATTGATTACATTTCTCTGCAATATAACCCAGAAGAAAGAAACCCCCCAGACGTACCCCCAGAGGGGCCAGGCAAAATCTAGGATGAGGTCCCAGCCACCTCTAGGGTGGGGCGCGGGGCCTGGGTATCCAGGGACCCCTCGCCCAGCGCTGGGACATGGCCCCACTGGGGTGGGGCGTGGGGGGGCTGCCGCGTTTTATCACATCCCCGGGTCTCTGGCTCCAGCTGCATTGGAACAGTTTGTTAAATCTCTGGGCGGGGGAGGATCAGGTGTCCCCACCAATCCCGCTTCCCCCTGGATGCTACAAGATGCCCTGACTGTCAGCGTCAGCAGGGTGGGAGTTTGGGGGAGCCCAGGGCCAGGCTAGCAGGGGGCTGCAGGTCGGGAGTGAGGGGCACTGGCGGGGCTGGGCTAGCAGGGGGCTGTGGGTCAGGAGTGAGGGGCACCGGCAGAGCTGAGGGGAGCCCAGGACTGGGCTAGCAGGGGGCTGCAGGTCAGGAGTGAGGGGCACCAGCCGGGCTGGGGGGCGGCAGGGCTGGGCTAGCAGGGGGCTGCAGGTCAGGAGTGAGGGGCACCAGCCGGGCTGGGGGGCGGCAGGGCTGGGCTAGCAGGGGGCTGCAGGTCAGGAATGAGGGGCACCGGCAGGGCTGGAGGGGGCAGGGGTGGGCTGGCAGTGGCTGCAGGTCAGGAGTGAGGGGCACCGGCAGGGCTGGGGGGAGTCCAGGGCTGGGTTGGCAGGGGGCTGCGGGTCGGGAGTGAGGGGCACCGGCTGGGCTGGGGGGGCAGGGGTGGGCTAGCAGGGGGCTGTGTGTCGGGAGTGAGGGGCACCGGCTGGGGCTGGGGGGACACACAGAGGCCCCAGGGCCCAGGGGGTTGCACTTCCCACTCTGCCCACAAGGGAGCAGCAAGGCAATAGGACCCTACATGGGGTTAAGACGTCCCCTCTCTAACCTTTGACCCCAAGGTCAGGGGACAGGGACCCCAAACCTCTGAGCTCTCCCCATGGGCACATCCCCCTATATAGCCCCCGACCTGCCCTAGAGCCCACTCCTAGGGGGTGTGGAAGAGAGGTGGGACGTGACCCTGGTTCTCAGCCAACGAGTTAGAAGCTGGACTGCAGCAGGGTGATCCTGATTGGCTGGCTCCCCTCGCCCAGGTACGCCACCACCTGGCTGGGTGCGGCCCGCCCGCCCCGCCCCCGGCACCTGCCATTGGCCACGTCCTTGTTACCCACCATCCTTTGCTCTGGCGCCCAAACCCCACATTCCTTTTGGGCAGCCCAGAGTGGAGGCGACACCCGCTTGGATGCCTTGTGTGCGGTCGACATCTGATTGGACACCCCGCTTGCCCAAATTGGCCAATGAGGCACCTCGGGCAGAGGTGATGCTCGATTGGCTGCCTCTGACAGATGTGCTGCCTGATTGGCTGCTTCTGGTGAGGGTGAAAAACAATTGGAAAGCTCAGGAACAGACAACGCCCAATTGGCCGCTTGAAATAGAGACGACGCCTGATTGGCTGCTCCTGCCCGCTGCACCGAATTGGTACTAACTGCTGCATTCTGATTGGCTGGGCCACACGGTTCTGCCTCAACGTGATTGGCCTGTGGGTCCCCCCAGGGGAGCGTGGAAGTACGCAGCAGGTGCTGTTTGGTCACTGCATCCAGCGGCACTGGGGAGGGGTCCGGATTGGCCGACATCTGGGGTTCAGGCGGGGTCTTCCCTGCACAGAGAGAGGCGATCAAAGTCACCGACTGCCCTCCCCCAGCACTGAGATGCGGCCACCTCTGGGGTGGGGCGCGGGGGCTGGTTATACGGGGACCCCTCACCTGGCACCAAGATGCGGCCATGTGACGAAGCGGGACTGTTCTTAATGTTTCCTCTGAATACTGTAGGGGTGCCTCAGTTTCCCCTAGGCATTTCTTAAGTCTCTAGGTGATGGGACAAAGGGGTGTGATTGTTGCAGAGCAAAGGGCCAGGGTCCATAAATGGCGACACCCTGTTTCCTGGCAGCTGATGGCCTGGGCCCTTCCCCCTGCCAGGTGAGAGCTAAAGGGTTGGAGAACAAAGGGATCCGGTGCCCTCCTGGCCCAGGAAAGGGACAAAGCCCAGAGGAGGGGGAGCTGGAGGGAGAGGCAGTTTGGAGCTGGCTGGGACATGGAGTGAAGTGCAGACGGGGTTGTCTGGCTCACTGCCCCCCAAAATGGACCCAGCTGAGGGGTCCTGTTCTCTGCACCTACAAGCTCTGTGTTAGACCATGTTCCTGTCATCTAATAAACCTTCTGTGTTACTGGCTTGCTGAGAGTCACGTCTGACTGTGGAGTTGGGGGGCAGGACCCTCTGGCCCCCCCAGGACCCTGACTGGGCGGACTCGCTGTGGGAAGCGCCCGGAGGGGCAGAGAATGCTGAATGCTCCGGGGTCAGCCCCAGGAAGGGGGCAGCCGGGTGAGCTGTGTGTCCTGCAGACAGGCTGCTCCCGGAGAGGAGACTCCCCAGAGTCCTGCCTGGCTGCGCAGGGAGCAGATCCAGAGCAGCACCCGGGGATGCCGTGACAGACCACCACTGGGGTGGGGGGCGGGGGCTGGTTATATGGGGACCCCTCGCCTGGCGCCGAGATGCGGCCACCTCTGGGGTGGGGCACGGAGCCTGGATACATGGGGACCCCTTCAGGGTTCTGTCTGTTTCCTGGGAGCTGTAATGAATTAGACACAAAGAGAAACATGGCCTATCCCATCCTCCCCGCCCCAGGCCGTCCCAGGGCCCCCCCACCACCACACACACCTGTTCCCACCCCAGGGACCTGCCAGCAGGAGTCAGAAATTTCCCCAACAGCTGAACCAGATTCCAGCCATTTTTCACTCACTTGTTCAGCTATTTTCCCAGCTGGGATGGGGGTGGGGGGGATGGGAAAGAGAGGTCCCTAGGGGGGGATAGAACCCAGGAGTCCTGGCACCCAGCCCCTCTCCGCTCTAACCACTAGACCCCACTCCCCTTCCAGAGCCAGGACAGAACCCAGGAGCCCGGGCTCCCAGCCCCATTACCGGTGATGAGTTTGCTGCACTCGGTGGCCTCGGTGGCTAGCGTGTACGCCAGGGTGATGACCTGGTGGCGGTCTCTCTTGAGGGGTGGGGGAGACCGGCCCCAGGGCCCCCCGGTATGTCCCCCCCTGAGTGGTGGCTCCGTGTGGGTCTGGGTCGGCTCTGGCCCGAGGTCGGGGGGGTGAGTCGGAAGAGGGAGCTGGAGGAGGAATTTTAGGAGGGGGAAGTGAACGTGGGGGAAGCTCCTTCCAGGAATCCAGGCTCTGGGGAGACCCACCCCACCCTGCTAGCCAGCACTGCCCCCCACAACAGAGCCCACCTTCTAACCCAGGAGTCCTGGCTTCTAGCCCCCACTCCAACCACTAGGCCCCACTCCCCTCTCAGTGCTAGGGAAAGAACCCAGGAGTCCTGGCTCCCAGCTCCCCCCGCCCCGCTCTAACCCAGACACACACCCCCTCCCCTTGCAGAGGGAGAGAACCCAGGCACCCTACTTTGCCAGGCTGGGTGAGATATTGGCTTTACTGGGGGACACAGTGGGTGTGGCCTCGGGACTTGCCCCACCCCCTGGCAGCCGGTCAGCCCCTCCCCCGCAGGCTGCGTACCCACCCGGCTGGCGCTGGCCCGGAGAGAGCCCTGCCGGGAGCCCCAGAGGTTCGGCCTGCCCCCCTCCAGCTGCCTCTGGCCTTCCTTGTGCCGGCGCATCCGCTCCAGCTGCTCCTGGACGCTCATCCGGGCCCGGTGGGGACCAGGGGCATCCATGGTGATCGCCTGGAAGGGGGGGAGAATGGCAGGGAGGGAACCCAGGCGTCCTGGCTCCCAGGTCTTCCCCCTCCCCCGCTTACCCATAATCCCTTCCCAGAGCCAGGTTTAGGGAGAACCCAGGTGTCCTGGCTCCCAGCCCCCCCCTGCTCTGACCAGTAGACCCCACTCCCCGCCCAGAGCCAGGGATAGAACCCAGGCATCCTGGCTCCCAGCAGTAGACCCCACTCCCCTCCAGAGCGGGGGATAGGATCCAGGTGTCTGGGCTCCCATGCACTGACCCCCAGGGGAAGGGGGGAGCCCAGCTACCTTGGCTGGCAGCTCCTCAGTTCTCTGCTGTCGGGGCTCATGGGGGCCTGGGCTGGGGCTCCGGGGCAGGTGTGGGGTGGCCGGAGGCGAGCTGAGACCTGTGGGGGGAGGGGAGCAGAGGTTAACGAGGGGCTGGGAAGGGAGACGAAGGGTGAATGCTGCCCCAGCTGGGCTGGGCACTGGCGGGAACCATACCTGGCGCCGCGACATCTGTCTCCTGCAGGGGGCTCCCTCCATCCAGCTCGGGGGACCCGGCCCCTCTTCTAGAGGGACTCTGCGGGGGCCGGGAGCAGCCCCAGGCGTCTCCCCTCGTTGCTCGGCCCTCTTCCCTGCCACCAGCTGGCACCCGCTGCGGGGGAACAGAGAGAAACCCAGGGCTGGGATAGCAGCGGATTGCGGGTCAGGAGTGAGGGGCACTGGCACAGCTGGGGGGGGCCCAGGGCTGGGTTAGCAGGGGGCTGCAGGATGGGAGTGAGGGGCACCGACGGAGCGAGTGGGGGGCAGGGCTGGGCTAGCAGGGAGCTGGCAGTGAGGGGCACCGGCAGAGCTGAGTGGGGGGCAGGGCTGGGCTAGCGGAGGCTGTGGGTCAGGAGTGAGGGACTGGATGCCCACCCCCAGAAAACAGGCCCCTCACCCTGAGTGGTGGCTCGTGGTGCTGGCCTCCCCCGTCCGGCCCCGGGAAAGGCAAGTGGCTCCGGGCTGAGCCCCCGCCATGCTCCAGAATGGGGGAGGCAGCCAAAGAGAAGCCTGCAAAGGAGACGAGACAGCGTCAGCGACCCACAGCCCGGCTCCTCCTGCTGAGCCCCCACAGCACAGTGCCCCTGATGGCACCCCCCACCCTGCCCCTCCACAGCACAGCCCCCCCTAGGACATTGGGGCCAGCACCTGGGCTCGTCCTGGGGTCCAGGGTGGGGTAGGGGGCAGGGTTGGCTCCCAACCCCGCAATGATGTCATCTATCATCCACAGCTCCTGCTGGGCGGCCCCCTGCTCCTGAGGGCAAAGGGCAGAGGGGAAAGGTCACGGCACAATAATTAGCATCGGATCCCAGCTCCACCTATGGGCCCCTCTACCCCGGTCTCCCGCCTGCTCCCAGAATATCATCTACATCCATTGGATCCAGACAGACCAGGCGGTTCTCCCAGGCTCTCTGTTTCCCAGCCCGCACTCTGACTTCCCTATAGCTGGGAGGGGCGAGCGCCCCCAAATGAGTCCCCACCCTGCTCCCCACAGCCCAGAGCCCCCCACCCCGCTCCCCGCAGCCCAGCGCCCCCCGAGCCCCCCGACCCGCAGCCCAGTGCCCCCTTCTGAGCCCCTCACCCCGCTCCCCACAGCCCAGCACCCCCTGTACAATCCCAGTTTCCTTTCGGAGCTTGCTGAGTGATTCATCCCGGGAGGATCATGTGGCAGGGAGTCCCACAAGCCAATCCCTTCAGCACAGTGGCAAGATGGAGGTGCCCTAGTGGGGTGACATACCTGGGGGTGCCCG
The DNA here is from genome assembly GCF_009764565.3 of Dermochelys coriacea. Taxonomy (NCBI): domain Eukaryota; kingdom Metazoa; phylum Chordata; order Testudines; family Dermochelyidae; genus Dermochelys; species Dermochelys coriacea. Next base: position 14,283,695 of record NC_050090.1, read on the forward strand.
AGCTGTCGGATTTGAGCCAGCGTTTCCCGCAGCCTCCGCAGCTCGTTTTCTAGGGCAGCGAAATCTCCCCAAGCCCTCTCGCTGTCCTGAACGGGAAACTGACGGCTGGTTATACAGGACACAGGGCTGGGACACGGCCCCTCTGGGGTGGGGCGCGGGGGCTAGGTATACGGGGACACGGTGCAAAGGTGGGGCCCCTCTGGGTGGGGCAGGAGGCTGATTATATGGGGACCTGGCGCCGAGGTGCGGCCCCTCTGGGGTAGGGCAGGGGGCTGGTTATATGGGGACCCAGCGCCGAGGTGCGGCCCCTCTGGGGTGGGGCAGGGGGCTGGTTATATGGGGACCCAGCGCCGAGGTGAGGCCCCTCTGGGGTGGGGCACAGGGGCCACTCGCACTCACCAGCGCCAGGTTGCAGAGCCGGGCTCTCACTTGCACCAGCTCATCCTGCAGCCACCTCTGCTGGTACCAGATTTTCTCCTTTGCCAGCTCCTGGCCTTGGCATTCATCCAGCTGGTGCCGGGCCAGCTCCAGGGCCTTCTCCAGCCTCTCCTGGGGGGGTCCAACCCAGTTACCCCTTGGATGGCACGGGGGGGGCCAGTGGGGGTGGGGAAGTTCCTGCCCCCCCTTGTCTTCTACATGGGGGGAATCTCCTGGGGCTCCCTTCCTCTGCTGGGTCACCCCCTTAAGAACAGCCCAACAATCAAGGGGTTAATGCCCCATTTCTCCCCACCCCAACCACTCTGGGGAAGCCCCTGTTTTCACCCAGCACCACCCGGTGGAAGCAATTGCCAAGCCTGACTGGTGGGGCTTGGGGGCTGGGTACCTGGAGACCCCTCGCCCGGCGCTGGGATGCGGCTGACCCTGGGGTGGGCAGCGGGGGGCTGGTACCTGGAGATCCCTCGCCCGGCACTGGAATGCGGCTGCCTCTGGGGTGGGCCGCGGGGGGCTGGGTGTACAGGGACCCCTCGCCCGGCACTGGGATGCGGCTGACTCTGGGGTGGGGTGCGGGGGGTGGGTATCCGGGGACTCCTTGCCCAGGTCGGGATGGGAGGGGCACGAAATTACCTTCTCAGCCCGCAGCTGCCCCATCTCCTCCTCCAGCCTCCGAAGCAGCTTGTCCTGGCCGCAGAGTTTAGTCAGGAGAATCTAGGGTGGGAGGAAAAAGAAAAAAAGACACTGTGGGGGGAGGAGGGGGGGGGGGGTGAGAAAACCGGGTTGTTTCAGCTGCGGCCTCCAGGTGGCGCCGAACCAGAGCACAGTGCCCTTGCTAGCGGGATGGGGGGGGTGGATTTTACCAGTGTGGGGCGGATGGGGGGTTTGGGGTGTCTTGGGCCGGAAGGGACCCCGGGGAGCATCTTGTGTCCCAAAGCTGTAGCCAAATACCCCAAAATGCTCAGCTGAAAAAACCGGGGAGGAGGCAGGATACTAGGATAGATGGGCCTATGGGTCTGATCGGGGGGTGGTGGGATACTGGGGTAGATGGGCCCATGGGTCTGATATGGGGGGCAAGATACCAGGGTAAATGGGCCTGCAGGTCTGATCTGGGGGGGCAGGATACCAGGGCAGATGGGCCTGTGGATCTGAGCTGGGGGGGATTTGGGGGTGTCCAGGGCATGTGGGTGATGTTGTGCTTTGGGGGCAGAGGACACAGACGCACCCACTCACATCAGTTTCACTTTCAGCTCTGGGCAGCGCCAGCAGGGTCCTGTCCCGGGATAGAGGGGCCACAGTCCGGGGCTGGGGGAGAAAAAAAGAAAGAGAGGGTGAAGAGCGGAGAACCCAGGCATTCGGCCCTCCCCCATGTTCCCCTCTCCACTCCCATGCCAGAATCCTGCCAGCCTAGCCCCAGGGCAGCTGATCAGGAGATGGAGAGGGAAACTGAGGCACAGACTTGGCAGGGAGGTACGTACCGGAGCTCCCAGTGAGGTCCTCTTCCCTGGGGGGCGGCTGGCAGGTGGGGGCAGCGGGGGCAGATGGAGGTAGCCGGAGGAGGCTGAATGTGGGGAGATCTAGGGAGAAAGGGGGGAGGACAGGGTTAGCGGTGGGAGGACATGGGGGGCAGGGGAAGGGGGGTCACTCACCAGTCGGCCATGGAGACGGGCACGGGGTGGGGCGGCCCCCAGGGAGGGGTAAACCCGGTCTGTGAACTGCAGGGAGGAGAGAAGGCAGGGGGTCAGTGCTGACTGCTAGGGGGAGAGCGGCCCCTACTAACCCCCCCAACCCGCCCCCTGCATCCCAGCGCCCCCTGCTGAATCCCTACCCCGCTCCCCGCAGCCCAGCGCCCCCTGCTGAACCCCCGCCCTGCTCCTTGCAGCCCAGCCCAGCCCCACCCTCCCCCAAGCATACCCGGCTCCGGGGCTGTCTCCCCAGGGCAGGTCCCAGCGTGGCCATCTGCGGGGGGCTCTCCTCCGCCGGGCTCCCAGGCCGCGCCAGGCAGTGGATGGGGTGGGGGCTGCTGGGGTAGCGCCCGGGGAGCTGGGCACAAGACTCCTCGGAGGGCCGCACGTCGTAGCGGTCGGCGGGGGTCTGGGGGCGCCCAGGAATGGCTCTGCTGCCCCACACGGCCCCCCCGGGGGCAATATCCACCCTCCCCACAGGGGTATGGGGCCGGGACAGGCTGAACCCTGCCTGGACCAGCAGGGGGAGCTCTTCACAGGACGCAGCCAGCTCAGGGGCTCGGACCCCCCCGGTGGATGCCGCTGCCCACCCCTGAGCACCCCGCACCCCCCTGAGCTCGCCAGGGGTGGGGGGAAGAGAGTAGGAACGGGAGGAGCGGACATGGCTTTGGGCATCTGGGGAGGGCTCCCAGGGGGAGGGGGGCTCCAGGGGGGACTGTTCAGACTCAGGGGGGCAGGGGGGTGGGGAGGGTCTGGGGGGGGCCGTGATGGGGGCGTTTGGCTGCCGAGGGCTCCTGGCCCCGCAGAATGCGGGTCGAGAGAGAGCTGGGGGAAGAGAAGCAGAGATTAAAGAGTTAAATTGGGCATGACGTACCCCTGCCCCCCAACCCCACAGCGCCCCCTTCTGAATGAGACCAGGGCTCGAGCCTCTTACCTTAGGCCCCGCAGCTCCCCCCCGAGCCCTTCCCCGTTGACCGGGCTGGGGGGTGGGGCAGGGCCGCTGGGCAGGGGCCCCCCCTTGCCCTGCACCCCCTGGCCCGTCGCCGTCAGACTTTCCGTAGATGAGTGGGGCGCGGAGAGCCGGGCGATTTCCAGGGACTCGACGCTCTTGGCAGGACCCAGGTCGGGCGTGAGCGGTCGGACGTCCTCGAAGAGATGGGCCCGGGGGGGCGCCGGTCGGCTGAGCAGCTGGGGGGGACGGCTGTTGCCATGGGGGGAAAAGACAGAGAATATTTACTCCAGAATCCAGGAGTCCTGGCTCCCAGCCCCCCTCAGCTCTAACCACTAGACCCCCCCACCCCTACATGGTGCTCGGGTCACTCTCGGCCGCAGCGGACTGGCTCATGGCTCGGATCCAGCCGTTCATGTCCTCCTGGGTGTCAGCGCTGAAGTGGTACGTCCGCATCCCCCGGTGCTCGGCCTGGGGCACAGATGGGGGAGCGCCAGTTAGCTGGGTGGGGCCCTGACCATAGGCTTCAGAGAGGCTCCCCCCCCCGCTGTAACCCCCTAGCCACCACTCCACTCCCAGAGCCAAGGAGAGAACCCAGGAGTCCTGGCTCCCAGCCTGCCCCCCGCCCCCCCACTCTAACCCCCTAACACCCACTCCCCTCCCAGAGCTGGGGAATAGAACCCAGGTGTCCAGGTATCTCCAAGTGGGGGACCCCGAATGGGGTACTGGGGGGGGGGGGGCTCTGACCAGATCGACTCCCCCTGGACTGACCTTGAATGCGAATCTCCGGGTCTTCCCCTCCCCGGGCAGCGGCCGGATCTCGTAGCTGGGGAGCGGAATGCTCCCCAAAACCGCCTCCTCCCTGCTGTCTAGGGGACCCCAAAAGGAGGGGAGATTAATGGGCAGTCGCTCCCTGCCCTGCTCCCCACAGAGCCCCCTGGTGGGGCAGGGCAGGGCTGGGGCAGCCAGGACATCCCCCCACTGCACCCCACTCCCCACGGCGCCCCCTGCTGGGTGGGCTGGGGGGCCGGTACCTCGATAGTAGAAGAGGCAGAAATCGGCCAGCACAAACCAGCGTCGCTTCCAGAGCTTGAGGCCGGAGCTGTCCTGGAACGAGAGCCACCCCGACAGCCTGGTGAGGGGCCCAGCCAGCGAACAGCCCCCCAGAGCACCAGCCCCATGGCATTCCACCCCCCAAATAACACCCCCGACCCCATTGCCCCCAAACCTGTTGGATCATAGTAAAGAAATACTGTATGAAAATCACAAATGAGTTTGATTCCTCATAGTTTAAATTCCAGGGTATTACTAATTAAGAGGTCTCTTGGTTTTTGGTGCTGGTTTCTCTCCCTCTCTGTGTGAAACTGGCAAGCTGCTAATTGTGTTAGTAGGTTCTCAAAGCAATTCTTTGTAACAACAGCTACTCACACAGAGAGAGACTCCAAGTGATACTCTGTATCCAGAGATACAGCACCCAGAGACTCCCCGCCCTTTTGTTGTATTCATCTCGCTTTGTTAACAATTGTGATTAAAATTGAGACAGAGCATGGATGTGGATGGATGCTTGGTGTGGATAACAACTGAATGATCAGGGAGGTGCCAGCCTAAGAATCCAGTGTCCATGGGCTGAAGAAGGCGTCAAGTGGAAATAACCAGAGGACCCCCCCCCGGAGGGCAGACTGGAATCCACCCAACAGCTTCAAGAATGGGAGACCCAAAGAACAAGGAAAAGGAGGACTTGTGGCACCTTAGAGACTAACAAATGTATTTGAGCATAAGCTTTCGTGAGCTACAGCTCACTTCATCGGATGCATTCAGTCTCCCCACTGTATTTTCCACTAAATGCATCTGATGAAGTGAGCTGTAGCTCACGAAAGCTCATGCTCAAATAAATTTGTTAGTCTCTAAGGTGCCACAAGTCCTCCTTTTCTTTTTTTATGATTCTTTCTGCATTCACAATAAATGTGGCATTTTGCCTTTTCCCCTTTAATAAGATCTTCCTGGTTTTTATTTTATTGGTATAACAAACCCACCCCGCACCCTGTCTAACCCCCAGGCTCTGTTCCCAGCCCAATTGCCCCATAGAGAACCAGCCCCCTACATTGTCCCCCAAAACCAACTGCCCCTCCCCTATGACCCCAATAGCTCCCCACTAACAGCCCCCAATTGCCCCCCCAACAGCACCCCAAAACCAACAGCCCCTCCCCATACCCCCAAACAGCCTCTCCCCCATGATCCCCAACAGCCCCCCCACTAACAGCCCTCAATTGCCTGCAACAGCCCCCCAAAACTAACAGCCCCTCCCCCATGGCCCCCAACAATCCCCCTACATTAACAGCCCCTCCCCCATGCCCCCCAACAGCTCCTCCATACTAAAAGCCCCCAATTTCCCCCCAACAGCCCCCCAAAACTAACAGCCCCTCCCCCAGCACCCCACCTCACCATCCCCCCACCCTGCTGAGTGCCCCTGCCCTATGCCCACCTCAATTATCTTCCCCCCCAAATTCCCAGATCCCTCTGCCCCATCTCTGCCTCAAAGTGATCACTTCCCTGCCCTGTCGCCTCCCCAACCTAACACCCCCTGCTCCAATCTATCAGCCTCTATCCCCACCTCAAAGGCAGCCCCCCAGCTCACCCCCCAATACCTGTTTGCACAGCCAGCCCCGAACGACGACGGGGGCATTGGGGTCCCGCTTGATCGAATTTTCCCTCTTCCCGAAGGTGTGAACCCTCCGCAGGGAGCGCAACGGCTGTGGGGACAGACAAGAAAGGCTTAATACCCCACAAACACACCAGCCGCTAGGGGGCACCAGCTCCCATCTGGCCCCAGTGCAGGGACTGACTGGCTGGCTCAGGGGGCGGGGAATGGGGCGTGGGACCTTTCCCCTCTAGGGGGCACAGGTCTGGGGGTAGGTGTTAGTGAGAGTTAAGGTGGGAGCTGTGGGCAGGAGAAGAGGAGGGGGTGGATGTGGGGGGCAAGGAGTGGTGGGTCAGAGCCCCTGCCCCACAGGCCCCCCTGATGGCAAAGCCCCAGCCCCCCCACACACACCTTGGCAGCCCCCAGGCTGACAGAGGAGATGGTGAGGACGCTGCTGGCCTGGCTCAGGCTGCTCCTGGGACGTTCCCCGTCGGCCATGGCTCCCGACCGGCTCAGCCCTCACCTGGAACAGAACATGGGCCTCGGGCATCAAGGCACTACTGTGGGGTAGTTCACAACACTGGGTTCTCCAGCTGGGGCACTGCTGCAGGGAAGCTAACAGCACTAGAGTCCCCAACTGGAGATACTGCTGAGGGAAGTTCGCAGCACTGGCATCTCCAGCTGGGGCACTGCTCTGAGGAAGCTCACAGCACGGGGGTCTCTATCTGGGGCACTGCTGCGGGGAAGCTCACAGCACGGGGGTCTCCAGCTGGGGCACTGCTGCGGGGAAGCTCACAGCACCGGGGTCTCCAGCTGGGGCACTGCTGTGGGGAAGCTCACAGCGCAGGGAGACAGGCTGGCATCCCCCCGACCCAGTGCCCAGGGTGGCGCGTGGGTGGGAGAACAAAGCAGGACCTGAGCCGGTGGCCCCAGATTCCCAGGGGTGGGGTGGGGGGCTGGAGGATGAATGGAGCCATTCATGCCCTTGGCCTGGGCACTGGGATGGGGGGGCTGTGCTGGGGGTGAGAGCGACAGCTAGCAAGGCCCCATGGCAATGCCAGTGCAAAGCAGCGAGCTTCCCCACAGCAGTGCCCCCAGCCGGGGACCCACCGGCATGGAGACACGGCCCCATCCCCCCACTACACCCCATCTCCTGGGGACCCCTGGTACCCAGACATGGCCCCGTTCCCTCCCCTGTACCCCGCGCCCCAGGACCCTCAGAACCGAGACATTCCTCCCCCACACTACAGCCCAGCCCATAGGACCCCTGATACCCAGACATGGTCCTGTCCCCCCCCACCCCGCTATACCCCAGCCCTGTCCCCCCCATATACCCCAGCCCCCCAGGACCCACAGAACTGAGACATACCACCCTTGCTACCCCCCCCAGCCCGTAGGACCCCCAATAGCCAGACACGGTCCTGGCCCTCCCCTCACCCCACTATACCCCAGCCCCTGTCCCCCACATATACCCCAGCCCCCCAGGACTGAGACACACCGCCCTTGCTACACCCCAGCCTATAGGACCCCCAATAGCCAGACACAGTCCTGTCCCTCCCCCTACCCCGTTATACCCCAGCCCCTGTCCCCCCCATATACCCCAGCCCCCCAGGACCCACAGAACCGAGACACGCCCCCCTCGCTACACCCCAGCGCCTCGGACCCCCCGATACCCACACACGGTCCTGTCCCCCGCATCCACTGTACACCAGCCCCCAGGACCCTCGGCACCCAGAAACACCCCCACACACACACTGTAACCCAACCCCCGAGGACCCCCGGCACCCACACACGGCTCCCCCCACCCTCCAAACCACGCCCTGCTGCTCCCCCTTACTGCAGATCAATCAAGTGGGGAGCTGAGGCGCCGGAGCCCAGCGCGCCCCGGGGCGGGGGTCTTAGCCGTGGGCGGGGGACCCGGCCAACACAGCCGCTTGCTCTGTTCCCGGCTCCCCGGCCGCGGCGCCGGCTGGGACACAGGGACCAGCTGCCTGCGGGGGCGCAGGGAGCCAGGAATTCCTGATCCGACGCGGCTCGGCCCCACCCCGGGGTCACAGACCCGGCGGGCCTGGATTTAACCCATTCCCCGGCTTGGGACACCTCGCAGCGCCGGGGTCCCCGGCTGGGGCACTGTTGCGGGGAAGCTCGCAGCACTGGGGGCCCTGGCTGGGGAGAAGCTCACAGCACGGGGGTCCCCGGCTGGGGCACTGCTGTGGGGAAGCTCGCAGCACTGGGGGCCCTGGCTGAGGAGAAGCTCACAGCACCAGGTTCCCTGGCTGGGGCATTGCTGTGGGGAAGCTTGCAGCACTGGAGGCCCTGGCTGAGGAGAAGCTCACAGCACGGGGGTCCCCGGCTGGGGCACTGCTGTGGGGAAGCTTGCAGCACTGGGGTCCCTGGCTGGGGAGAAGCTCACAGCACCAGGGTCCCTGGCTGGGGCACTGCTGTGGGGAAGCTTGCAGCACTGGGGTCCCTGGCTGGGGAGAAGCTCACAGCACCAGGTTCCCTGGCTGGGGCACTGCTGTGGGGAAGCTTGCAGCACTGGAGGCCCTGGCTGAGGAGAAGCTTACAGCACGGGGGTCCCCATCTGGGGCACTGCTGCGGGGAAGCTCACAGCGCCAGGGTCTCTGGCTGCAGGCACTGCTGCGGGGAAGCTCACAGCACCAGGCCCCAGCAGGCCCGAGGTATTTAGCTGGAATTCAGAGCAGGACAAAACTCCCTGGTCTCCCCCCACGGCAGCTGCGTCCCCACCCCGCCCCTCCCCCCACATCCCAGAGCCCCCCCAACCCCTCCTCCTTGGCTCAGTGCCCGGCCTGGAGCCCCCGTGACCCCCAGCCGTCCTGCCCCCCATCCCTCCCACAGCTGTGGGGCTCCCTCCAAGGGGGGCAAATCACCCTCCTCAAATTCCCCCACTCCTCCCTTTGCCCTCTGACCCCCCCAGCCTGAGTTCCCCCCCTTGTCTGCCCCATGCCAGCTGGTGCCCAGGGTGGAGTGTGGTATGTGCACCCACAGGCCTGGGTGGGGGGCAGACACACAACCCCCTCCGCCCCATTGATTCCAGCTTCTCTGTTCCCCCCCACCCTGAGACACCAGGAGGGATGTACAGACAGACAGATAGATTGGGGAGGCGCTGTGGAGGGACAGGACAGGGCTGGGGGGGCTGGTTGGGGGGCAGTTCTTACCTGGCTCCCAATGGGGCACACAGGGGTCCGGGCTGCTCGGGGGCGTGTCAGGGGGGATCTTAGCGACACCCCACTGGGCCAGGGGAATTTCGTCCCCCCAATCGCTTTCTTCCTCTGTGCCTGTCTCCTTCCCTCACTCCCCCCCCGGCTCCTCCCCAACCCCCTTCTTTGCTTGGCCCCACAGCCCAGGTCCCCTGAGCCCTTCCCCCGTCTGGCTGGCTGCCCCCTCCCCACTAATTGTTCACCCTCCTCCCCCTCTTCACCTTCCTTTCTCCCTATTTCCTTCCGTCTATCCCCATCCTTACCCCTCTTCCTGTCCCCCTACACCTCTCTAGCCTTCCTGTCCCCCTACACCCCTCTTCCTCTCCGCCTATATTCCTCTAGCCTTCGGTCTCCCTGCACCCCTCTTCCTATCCCCCTACACCCCTCTAGCTTTCCATCCCCCTACTCCCTTCTTCCTATCCCCCTACACCCCTCTAGCCTTCTGACCCCTACACCCCTCTTCCTATCCCCTGCACCCCTCTTCCTACTCCCTACACCCCTCTAGCCTTCCGTCCCCCTACATCCCTCTTCCTATCTATCCCCGTACACCTCCTCTATCTACCTTTCCCCAGACACCCCCTCCCGCTCTCTGCTGTTTCTCGCCCCCCCGGCCCGGAGTAACTGCCCGGCTCCCCGGAGGAAACTGGACAAAGAGAATTTCTCCTCCGTCCCCTCCCCTCCCCTCCCCTCCCACCACAGCCTCGCCTGGGCCGGGCGGGGACACAGAGCAGGGCGGCTGGGGGCCAGGACTCCTGGGTTCTCTCCCTGGCTCTGGGAGGGGAGCGGAGTCTGGTGGTTAGAGCAGGGGGAGGGGCTGGGAGCCTGGACTCCTGGGTCTCTCCCTGGCTCTGGGAGGGGAGCTGGGTCTGGTGGCTAGAGCGGGGGAGGGGCTGGGAGCCAGGACTCCTGGGTTCTCTCCCTGGCTCTGGGAGGGGAGCGGAGTCTGGTGGTTAGAGCAGGGGGAGGGGCTGGGAGCCAGGACTCCTGGGTTCTCTCCCTGGCTCTGGGAGGGGGTGGGTTAGAGTGGGGGGCTGGGAACCCAGAGAGGTGCCTGGAGATGGAGCGGTGTGTGTTGGGGGGCTGACCCATGCGCCCCAAAGACACAGGGTCATTTCGGCCCCCCGTACACACACACTTGGCCTGAGCGTCTGGCGCCCCCATGTGGCCGGACGCCTTCAGGACGGGGCGGCGTCCCGGCCCCTGCACCTGCCCGTGGCTCCCGGGGGCGCTGCATGTCTGGCCACGCCAAACCCCCCTCCCCCCCCGCACGCTCCGCCGCACGCTGCAGCTGGGGGGAGGGGCTTGCCAGGAGAAGTCCGCCCTGAGTAGTGGGGATCCATAAAGGGGACCCTGTTCATGTCCCTGGTGGGTCCCTAGGGGGGCCATTATCCCATTTCACAGACAGGGAAACTGAGGCACAGGGCTTCGACAAGACTCACACAGAGAACCCAGGAGTCCTGGCTCCTAGTCCCTTCCTCCCCCCCCAAAAAAACCCCCAAAACTTCTACTGCCTGAGACGGAAAGAAACGAAAAGCTACATTCACACCGGTTTTAAAATGGAAGAAAAATAAAGACCGAAAAGTGAAAGTGAAAACTAATAGTGAAAGTGCGCAGAGGCCTGGAATTTCAAGGGAAACCTCAATCTCGCAGGAGTGCCACGGGGATCCCCAGCCACCCCCCACCAGGCCTGGATTGGGTCCCCTGTGTCACCTAGAGCTAGAAAGAACCCAGGAGTTCTGGAGCCCAGCCCCCCTGCTCTAACCACTACATTCCCCTCCCATCCCAGAGCCAGGGAGAGAACCCAGGAGTCCTGGCTCATACATACAATGTTTAGTCCTGTATTGCTTTTAGTGGTGGTTGTGTTGTGGTGTATCACTGAAGCATAGGATTGTGCCAGTTGTGTTGTGTGCCACTTGCAGTGTCACCTTTTGTGCAGCTCCGCCGGAGGGAGTTATGTTGCACTGTGTGTTTGTGTAGTGTGTTGAACATCCCCAGGTTGTGCTGTGTTTCTGGGGGCGCTGTGCTGTGTGCTGTGCCAACTGTTGTGTTGTGTTGTGTGATGGTGTTATATTGTCTGGTGGTGCTTTGTGTTGAGTTTTGCTAGGTTGTGGTGTTATGTGTGTGTGTTGGCTTTATGTTGTATTGTTGAGTGGTTTGTATTCAGTGTGCTGGGCGGGCTCCTGGAGCGGGTTGTGATTGTGCTAAGTTGCCATGTTGTGGTTGCGCTGCCTGTGTTGTGTATTGCTTGGGATTGTGTTGCGTTTGTGCCATATGGGATTGTGATACTTTGATTGGGTTGTATGTGCAATGGGTATATGGTTGTGTGCAGGCTCTATTGTGTATGTGGTGTTGTGGTTCTCTTGTGTGTGCACTGGGCACAGTTGTGTGCATGCTGTGTTGGATTTGACTGTTGTATATTTATTCCGTTGTGCTGTGTGTGTTGGATTATGACTGTGTTGTGCATTTACACTGATGTGTTGTGCGTGCATTGTATTGTGACTGTGTTGTGTATTTGCACCATTGTGTTGTGTGTGTTGGATTGCGACTGTGTTGTGAGTTTGCTCTGTTGTGTTGTGTGGCATTTGTTCTTTGTGTTTTGCACTCTGCTGTGCATGCAGTATGTGGCACTCTGGGTGCTCTCTTGTGCTGTGTGTTGGTGTATGTGTGGGGTGGGGCAGGATAGGTGCTGCATTGTGAGGGATTATATTGTGTGTGTGTGTTGTGATGTGTCTGGAATTGTTGTCTTGCACTCTGTTATGCATGTACCGTGTTGTGTACTGTTATGTGTGTTGTGTTGTGTACATGCTGCATTGTAGACTGTTGTGTATGTGTCAGGGAGAGGGATTGTGTGGCGCTCTGTTGTTCACACGCAGTGCTGTGAACCAGTGTGTCATCTGTTGTGCTGTATTGTGTACGTGTTGCGTTGCACTGCTGGTACATGCTGTGTTGTTGTGCTGTGCTGGGTTAGGTTGTGTACATGTTGCATTGCTGGGTATGCGCTGTGTTGTCTCGAATTGCACTGTTTTGTATGTGTTGGGTTACATTGCACTGCTGGGGACCTTCTGGGCGGTATGTGATGTGTAGTGTTGTGTTGCTGGACACGTGCTGGACTGTGTTGTGTTGTGTTGCTGGGCCCGTGCTGGGCTCTGTGTGTTGTGTTGTGTTGCTGGGCACGTGCTGGGCTCTGTGTGTTGTGTTGTGTTGTGTTGCTAGGCCCGTGCTGGGCTCTGTGTGTTGTGTTGTGTTGCTAGGCCCGTGCTGGGCTCTGTGTGTGTTGTGTTGTGTTGCTAGGCCCGTGCTGGGCTCTGTGTGTGTTGTGTTGTGTTGCTAGGCACGTGCTGGGCAGTGTGTGTTGTGTTGTGTTGTGTTGCTAGGCATATGCTGGGCTGTGTGTGTTGTGTTGCTAAGCATGTGCTGGGCTGTGTGTGTTGTGTTGTGTTGCTAGACATGTGCTGGGCTGTGTGTGTTGTGTTGTTTTGTGTTGCTAGGCCCGTGCTGGGCTGTGTGTGTTGTGTTGTGTTGCTAGGCACATGCTGGGCTGTGTGTGTTGTGTTGTGTTGTTAAGCATGTGCTGGGCTGTGTGTGTTGTGTTGTGTTGCTAGACATGTGCTGGGCTGTGTGTGTTGTGTTGTGTTGTGTTGCTGGGCCCGTGCTCGGCTGTGTGTGTTGTGTTGTGTTGCTGGGCCCGTGCTGGGCTGTGTGTTGTGTTGTGTTGTTTTGTGTTGCTAGGCACGTGCTGGGCTGTGTGTGTTGTGTTGTGTTGTGTTGTGTGGGTGGGCCCATGCTGGGCTGTGTGTGTTGTGTTGTGTTGCTGGGCACGTGCTGGGCTCTGTGTGTTGTGTTGTGTTGCTGGGCCCGTGCTGGGCTGTGTGTGTTGTGTTGTGTTGTGTTGTGTTGCTAGGCCCGTGCTGGGCTGTGTGTGTTGCGGGTTACGTTGCGCTCTGTCGCCCTCCCCCCACCCTCGGGCTCCCTCCGTGACGTTCCGCTGACGTCAGCGCCGGGCCCTATATAGCCCGCCCCGCCCGGCATTTCTCCCCCGCCAGCCACAGACCAGCCGGACCCGATGGAGCCACCCGCCGCCTGCTCCCCGGACCCCGCCCGCGCCGCGCCCGCCCCCCGCTGCTGGAGCGCTCTGCTCACCGGCTGAACAGGTAACGGGGGGGACCCCAATGCCCTGTCCGGGGGGGCGCCAACATGGAGCTCCCTGCTTCCCCTGAAACTGCCTGGAACCCCTGATCCAGCTCCCTGTGCCCCACAATTGTCCCATGTGCCTGCTTAGCTTCCCACTGACCCCCCCCATTCTCCCCTCCACCCCATAAATCAACCTGCACCCCTTGTGCTTCCCCTGCTAAACTGAGGGCCTTGCCCCCAAAAATGCCCCTGCACCCCTTATTCTGCCTTAGCCAAACCCCTTCTCCTCCCTGAACCCCCATCATCTCATTTCTCCCTCCCCCACCCTTGACCCTGTCCACCATTCCCTGTCCAATGGCCCCACCCTGTTGTGTCCCATTTTAGGGGGGTCTGTTCTCCCTCTTGTTCTGAGTCCCCCCAGGTGCCCCACATTAGGGGTGATCCTCTCCCCTATTTATTCAACACCCCAATATACATTTCTCCATCTCGGGATCTATGCCCTGCAGTGGGGTGAGCTGAGCTATGCTCTGTGTGTGTGGGAGGGGTGGTCAAAACTTGGTGTTTCCCCACTGTTCAGGGGACCCCTCTTTCAGGAGGGCTGCATACCAGCCCCCCAGGGGTGCTCCCACAGTCCCTCCTCCCTCTGACACTGATCCCCAATCTTTCCACCAATCATCCCTCTGTCCCACCAGCAGCCCCCCCAATCTAGCATTGAGCCCCAACACCAGACCGAACTGGTGCCGATCTGATGCCATCCCCCCTCCCCCGTGGCTCTGGGGACCCAGCTGGGTGCAGAGCGTGTGTGTGTGTGTGTGTGTGTGTGTGTGTGTGAGAGTGTCCAGTTTCTGGGTTGGGGTGTAGCCAAACATGCCTAGGTCTCCCTCCGAGTCACTCAGCGGGAGACTCCAGAGGCTTGGAAACCTCTGGGTGCCCCTGCCCAACAGAAAAAGGGGTTGGGGAAACTGAGGCACAGAGAGCCAGGGATAGAACCCAGGAGTCCTGGCTCTTATCTTCTTCTCTCCCCCCCCCCCTTCTAACCACTTCACCCTCACTCCACCCTCTGAGTTAGGGAGAGAACCCAGGAGTCCAGACTCCCAGTGCGGCGGCCCCCCCTCCATCTTTTGTTCTGAGTCATTGCTGAGAAGTTGACAAACTCCAGAGCTGGGGGGGGGTCCCCAGAGGCAGGTTACTGAGGGCTGATAGTACCAGGTGCTAGCACTCAGGTACCATCTGCCAGGGCCGGGAGAGCTCAGACTCCTGGGTTCTTTCCCTAGCTCGGTGAGGGGGGAAGTGTCTGGCTAGAAAATTTCCCAAGGGACAAGCTGGGAGCCCCACAGATGAAGCCCCCCCCACACACACACGCACACCTGGCCGCTGGATTCTCCGGCACTGACGTGTCTCCCTTCCTCATTCCAGGCCCAGAGGGAACCGCGACTCCCAGCCCTGGTCGAGATGCTCCGCGTCTTGTCCCCGCAACCGGGTGGCCGCCTGAACGTGCTCGCCTGGGCTGCGCCGCCGCTCCTGGCGTCACCTCCCCACGGCCGTGATGAGGAGGAGGAGGAGGAGGAGGAATAAGAGCCGTGGGCCAGCCCGCCCACGCCGCGGGCCAGCCCACCCACGCCGCGGCTTGGCCACCCCGCTCTTGGCACATCAGGAAGCCCTGGAGAAAGAAGAGGACTTTGCAGCTGGTCCCACTGCATCCCAGGGGCTAGCCCCCCGTCGGGGAGAAGGAGAGAATTCAGGGGGATGCCCCCAACCTCCTTCTGGCTCCCATAACCGGGAGGAAGATGCGAGCTGTGGAGAAGGCCCCAAGCGCTGTGAGGAAGAGGCCATGGCCCGGCTGGAGATAGAGGAACATCTGGAGGAGGTTGTAGATAGTCCATCCCGCTCCTTGCAGGACAGGGAATTTTGCGGGGCTGGTGGGAAACCTGAAGGAGGACTCAAGTTGCCTGGAGGAGACACCCCCAGCTGCCTGCAGAGTAGCACAGACCTGGGGCACGCCGTCACCAGGAACCCCCATGTCTTGTCCTTGTTCTACTGCCCATCAGAGGAGGACGACGAGGCCGGGGACTGGCCTAGTGAGGAGGAGGGAGATGATGGAGGGGGCTGCTCCGGCGCAGACTGGCCCGATTCAGAGGAGGAGCCAGAAGATGACGCCAGGCGTGAGGAGAACAAGGCGCTGTGGGGGGCCCTGTGCTGTGGCCGGGACCCCTTCAACCCACTCTGCTTGGCCGGGGCCCCTGTGGGCTCCACCCCGCCACGGCCCAAGGACCAGAAATTCCGGGTTTCCTTCTACTTCTGCGGGCCGACGTCAGAGGCTGAGAAAGTGGGGGACCCCTGGAAACCCCCACAGAAGCCCTGGCCTATGAGACAGGGGGTCTGCGGTAGGACTCACTGCTGTGAGCTGGAATCCCGGGGAGCCAGGGACCCCATCAAGGCGGAGACCTCTGACTTGGAGGGCAACCGGACAGCTAAGAAGGTGAGCTGGAGCCAGGACTACTGGGTTCTCTTACCTAGCTCTGGAAGGGGAGTTGGGTCTTGTGGTTAGTGAGGGGGCTGGGAGCCAGGACTCCTGGGTTCTCCTCCAACCAGTTTCCCCAAGCACCGGCCCAGTGACCTGCTGAGTAATTTCAGGGGGTGGCATCAGTCACCTGCTTTCCCATGACAGAGAATCTCACGCAATAGAGTGAAAGGGTCCTGGGGGAGCTTCCCCTAGCCAGGCATCTCAACCTCCGTCCCTCCCATCTGCCCCAAGAGCCATACAGTGCCCCTCACTCCTGACCCACAGCCCCCCCCCGCTAGCCCAGCCCTGGCCCCCCCAGCTCTGCCGTGGGGGGGGCCCTTCCTTGCTGGAAAACATCTTGTAATTTCCATGTCACCCTGGGCAATCCCGGAAGGGGGTGATGTCAGCGGGTGAGTCATTGTGGGGGGAGGGGGGAAAGGCAGCCAGAGACGGGCTGGCCTGGACCAGCTGCTTCTAGGGAGGTTAGTGCAGAAGGGAGGGGGTGGGGACTAGTGGTTAGAGCGGGGGGGGGTGCTGGGAGCCAGGACTCCTGGATTCTCTCCCCAGCTTGGGGAGGTATCTAGTGATTATGGGTTTTTCCCCTCTTGGGGGGCCATTCCCCCACATACGTAGCGTCTGGGTTCTCCTCTCACCCTCTTTCTTCCCCCCCACCCCCAGGTTCGATTCTCCCCCTTTGTCACTGTGCACCCCCTGCTGGTCTGGCCCTTTGCCAGCCGGGCTGCCCGCCGGGGGCCCTGGGAGGAGCTGGCCCGGGATCGGAGCCGTTTTCGCAGGCGCATCGAGCAGCTGGGAGCCATCCTGGAGCCCTGCCTGGACCCGGGACACCGGGCCCAAGCCTGGAGGAAGATCCGCGGTGCAGGACAGGAGATGCCCATCCCCCTCCATGAGGGAAAGGAGAACCCGGGGCAGGGGATGTGGGACATGTCTCTCCAGCTCTGCTCTGAAAGGATGGAGGACCCAGGCATCCAGGAGAGTCATGCTCGGAAGCACATGCCCCTTCCCTCCAATTATAAGGGAGTGGAGGACCCAGGCAGCCGGGATGGAAGACTGGGCTAGGCCACAGACTCTGTCCCCACTGGGATGGCTGCCCTGGTGCCCCCCCAGTGGTGATTGGATTAACCCTTCTGGCTCTTGAGCCAGGCTCCCATCAGCTGCTCTGGCAGCAGGTCTAGTGGCTGGGAGCCAGGACTCCTGGGTGTTCTCTCTGGCTCTGGGAGGGGAGTGAAGACTAGTGGTTAGAGCCAGGAGTGTGGTAGCCAGGCCTCCTGGGTTTTTTTGGGGATGACACCCCTTTACCTACCTCAATCTCTGACCTGTGTATGTTCTGATCTGTTGTGTGTTACCATGTTAAATTATTTTCCAGCTGGTCCATTCTGCCTCAGAGGGGACTAAATTATTTATTTATTTTTATATCAGGATTGGGGAGGGGATGGATTTCTCAAGAAGCAGTGGCCTCTTCCTTGTGTTTATGAATCTCCTTGATATTGTATTCACCTGCCACCCTGACTTTGGGCTGCTTTTTAATTGCTCCAACTCTGTTGTTAAAGGTTTAATACATGGCAAGTTGCTCTGTGTGGTGGTGTTTGAAACCAACCCCCTGGCATCTGACGGGGGAGAATTTCCTGGACATAGCAGGCCAGGATGAGCCATTTGATCCAGGCTGTTCTCTGTAACGCAGGCTTGTGGGGTGCAGATAAAGATTGGAATAAGCACAAAGGGTTAATAAACCTCCCAACTCCCCCCTTCAGGGCTGGGATATTTTATAATTAGCCAAGGCCTTGTTAGATCAGCCTCTTAAACTTTAAATTAGGTGCTAAACACCAGGACTCCTTGATCCCTTCCCTTGCTCTGTGAGGGGGCTGGAACTCCTAGGTTCTCTCCCCAGCTGTGGGAAGGGTGTACTGCCTAGAGCAGAGGGGTGTCAGGACTCCTGGGTTCTTTTCCTGACACCCTCCCTCAGAGGGTCCTGGACCCTGCCTCAGTTTCCCCATTTGTACAAGGAGAGAAGGCTCCTTTGTGCTGTGAAGACCAGATGCTCCGGGCAGCAGCAGCTGGCCCTTGCTCTCCACTGTCTTAGCGGGGGGGGGGATGGGTTCTGGATTTTTGTGTCCTGACCCAGGGGGAGGATCTGGCTGTTGATGACGCACAGAGACTGGGCGCAACCAAAGGTGACTCATAAGCACAGGGTAGGAGTTTAAACCTTTTCCCAAGGTTGCCCTGAGTCACTTATTACACACAGCTGAGCCTCCCTGCCCACCCATGACACATGGATCAGCAGGGCCAACCTCCTCCGGCACCTAGATGGGAGTTGAGCCCTGGCCCAGCCCAGCTGTTTGTCCAAACAAGCCTTAAAACCCTCCCAGGCTCCCTTCCCCCTCTGCTCAGAAATTCAGGTCTGCTGCTGCCCTCCCCTTAGAGCCAGAAAGTTTTCCCTGAACTCACTGAAATTGCCCTTGCAGCCAACTAAGCTCCCTGAACAGACAAAGCCCCCACTCCAAACCCTGGGGCAGGACTGGGATGTGGGGCCCCTGTTGCTGTACCAGCAGGAATGGGGGTAAAATGTACTTTGTGGCCCCACAGAAGGGGGGCAAAAAATCCAGCCCCTTTAAACCTTTTCATACTTAAAGGTAAGCGAAGGAGATTGGAAGTGGCTGATCACAGGGAGCAAAAGTATTTTCTGAGGTGATTTAAGCAAGATGGGTTTTATTCCTTAAGTGGTAAAAATTGCATCTGAGTTCCATTTATAATCATAATAGAGTCACTGATAACATAACAGCCAGACTGGGTCAGACCAAAGGTCCATCAAGCCCAGTATCCTGGCTGCTGGCAGTGGCCCATGCCAGGTGCCCCAGAGGGAATGAACAGAACAGGGAATCATCAAGTGGCCCATTCCCAGTGACTGGCAAACAAAGGCTAGGGACACCATCCCTGTTCAGCCTGGCTAATAGCCCTTGATGGCCCTTTCTGTTTTGAACCCTGTTATAGTCTTGGCCTCCACAACATCCTGTGGCAAGGAGGTCCACAGGTTGCCTGTGCATTGCGTGGGGGGGGGGGGATTTTTTTTTTTTTTCACAGCATGGGAGAGTCTCTCAGGATTTGCAGAGGGCAGCAGGATAACAAGGCAGGAACAGGTGGGAGTTGTGGGGCCATATTTAAAATAGTCCCACAGGCTCCACCCCCTCACTTCATTCAGTAAATCAATTAAAAAAAACTCATCACCTCCTGCCCCCCCCCCCCCCCCCAGGAAACAGGCATTTCCCCACTTTCTCAGCTTCTTCAACATCCTTTGGAGCCCAGGACAGAGGATTCTAGTCTGTCAGCCCCAGCTAAAATCATCCCCCTGCTCCACCCACAAGCCCAGAAATGAGACCAGTTTAAGTCTTAAATTATCCCTTTATGTGGGGAAAACAGTGAGGTGGAAAGACAAATGACTGCTCCTTGTGCTGCAGGGCAGAGACTGCAGATTTGGGGGACAGCAGAGCACCCCTAGAGCTGCTATGAGTCTGGGGTGGGGGGAGTTGGGGAGCACTGCTAGGGTGTCAGGGGGTCTATCCCCCAGCAGATCACCCACACACTCCTGCCAGGTCTAGGTCCTGTCCCTCCCACCCCCAGTCTCTCCCAAAATGCCCATGATTAGAACAGTCTGGTGCCAAGTCCCATAATTTCTAACATGGGTCTGCTCATGCCCTGCCCCTGGGCTAGTTAGGTCTGGGCCAGCTTAGGGGAAGCTCCGCCCCCACATTTAACAAACCTGTTTCTATTGGTGTTAATACTGCATCTAGAATTTGGTGGGGGTGGGGGGGAAGTTATCAAGTAAACCCCACTCAGCTCGGCAAGGCGGCCAGGGACTGAAGGATGTTAAGGAGGGTTGGGGGGGGGGGGGTGTCTATCCTCCTGTGCTATTGTCCAGGACAATGCGGGGGGGAAGGGGTTTCGTCTCTTTCATCGCCGCGACCGGCACAGGGGAGGGGAGGGGGAGGCCGAGGCCCACAAGCAATATGGAAACACGTGGGAGCTGAGAATTTGGGGGGCTCTGTCACCTCCAATCAAGACACACCCACCCCCTCTTTGCCAAACCCCAAGTGCTTCCCCATTCAAATGCCCCTCTCCCCCAGCTAGGAACATGGGGAGATGGACTCTGTGGGTGGAGGCAATAACCAGCCCCCCCCCAAAAGCAGGAGGCTTTTGGGGGGGAGGGAGGGGAAGCTGGGAAACACCCCTACTACAGTGCAGTACTATGGGGCAGAAAGACAGCCCCCAGCTCCAACTGAGGCCCCGATCCAAAAAAAGACAAGACTCAATGTCACCCCCCCAGTGGCCAAAAAAGGGACTGCAGACAGCACAGCCTCTGGCCTGGATGCTATACTAGGACCCCAGCCCTACACCAGTGGGGAAGGAAGAGGGGTAGGGCCCAGGAGAGGGAGAGGCAGGGCCCATATGAGTCCCCGCCCATCTCCAGCTCACACAGGGTTTCACTGGATCTGGACTTCGGGCTGCGATGGCGGCTGCTGGTTCTGGGGAGGTTCCACGTGGTTCTGTTCAGGGGCTGGGGCTGCAGGTGCGGCCGGATCTGGAACAGAGACAGGAGAAGGGGGATTGGCACGAAGCAATTAGACCCTCACTTCCCTTCCCAGAGCAGGGAACCCAGGAGTCCTGGCTCCCATCCTCCCCCCGCACACCACTAAACCCCTCTCCCCTCCCCAAGCAGGGAACCCAGGAGTCCTGGCTCCCAGCCCTCCCCACCCGGCTCTAACCACTAAACCCCTCTCCCCTCCTCAGAGCCAGGGAGAGAACCCAGGAGTCCTGAGCCTCCATCTTACCTGCCGGGGCGGCGTGCGGGGCCTGGGCCTGGAATTTCAGCTCCTCCCCGGGGTCGGGAGCCACCGGTGCCGCCCCCGGCTGGGTTTTCCTCTGCTCCATGTGCAGCACGGCCTGGGAGGGGGGAGGAAAGGGTTAATCCTGGGCCTGCACCTCCATTGGCTCCTGCTGATGGCGGAAGCAGGGCAGCCTTTACCCCGCCCCTCTGGGATGGGAATTGCCAGTTTCTGCCCCCCCCCGGGACAGATACGTGGCGGGAGGGGGGGGGGGAGAGAGCGCTCTGCTACTGGGGCTAGATTCCCCCCGTCCCCTGGGGGGCAGTTGATCCCCTGCCCCATAATTCCTCACTCCTTGGGGCGGGGGGGCAGCCCCTGCCCCCTGCAGTGTCACTTCCCCAGGGCAGGGGGGGGAAATCCCCAACTTAGGCAGGAGAGGGGCTGTCCCCCCCCACCCAAAGCTGCTCTTCCTCCCGCACCCCTCGGTGGGGGATGGGAGGGGGGGACCCCACAGCGCCCCCACCTGCTGATACTCCTTCTTCTGGGCATCCAACCGGACCTGCTGCTCCTGCAGATCCTGGTGCTGGCGCCGCAGCTGCTCCGCCCGCCGGCCAAGCTCCACCTCCTGGGCCGCTAGCTCCGCCTCGAACCGTTGCAGCTCCGCCTCCGAGTACACCTGGGTCTCGTCCACCGTCTGGGGGGTGGGGAGGGTGGGGGGGTGAGTGCCGGGATCGACCCCTCCCCTTCCTGCTCTCAACCTCCACCCCCACATTAGACAACACAGACTCTCCCCTCCAGCTTCCTCCCCCCCACAAGAGAGCCCAACAACCCCAGAAGACAGACCCCAAAATGTCCCAGCTGCCCCCCACTCCACCTCCCACCCCGACACCCACCTCCCAGCCTCCGGCCTCGTTAAACTCCTTCTTCTCAGTGGATTTCAGGAATTCCTCCAGCGTCACCAGCCGGTCCTGGTTCAAGTCCACCTGCGGGGGGGAGGGGGGAGAGAGATAAAGGGGTGAGATGGGGGTCTGGGCCCCCCCAGAACTCCCCATCCCTCCCTCTGCCTCCCCATCCACCCCCCTTGTCTCCCATCCTGGGCCCCAACATGGGAATTTTCTGTCTAACTCTGTGCCCATCCCCCTGGCATTGTGGCTGCGTGTTGGGGGGGGGGGTTGATTTTTCTCCCTGCCACATGGGAGACCAGAGCAGGTACTGGAGCCGCGGGCTGGATTGGGGACCCCTCAAAAACGGGAACCCCCTGGGACGAGGCTGCGGATCACCACGGACACGAGCGTTATGGGGAGTATGGATGACGCGGCTCGCTCGCTGGAAAACGAGCCGGTGGCAGGTGGCTTCCGAGCCGCACTGATCCAACAGCTTGATCGAGAGAAATCCCAGAGACGGGTAACGTGCTGGGTACGCAGAGATGGATCTTTCTGGACTTCCCAGGATGCCCAGCTGCACCGAAAATGGACACGTACGACTCAACGAAGTCGCTGCAACCCACTGATCTGCCGGCACCAGGGACTCCGACAGGCGTCCGAGGCCAGGAACCAGCGCTACATACGTAAACTGCAGCAAACGGAGGGTGAAATGATGCATCCGATGAAGTGAGCTGTAGCTCACGAAAGCTTATGCTCAAATAAATTTGTTAGTCTCTAAGGTGCCACAAGTCCTCCTTTTCTTTTTTGGCCCATAACTGTAGCGTCACCGACCTTTCTGTCCCACCGCACACGGAGACGTGAACAAGGACTAAGAGGCACAGAGAAACTATCTACGGGGAAAAATGGGGCACCCCGCTATTTGTGGGTGCAGGAGGCCAGATGAGGAAAAGGGGGTGGACACCGTCATGCATACGCATATGGTATGGTCAGAATTACAAGAGAAATGAGGGTCCTTCACTGGGAAGACCCACGGGGAAACTCCCGGTTGGAATTGTCCCCAGTAGCGACGGAGATCTGGTGCCAGATCCATCGACCCCGTGTCTCTCTTTGTTACAACTGGCGCGTGGGTCTTTGTCGGCTTTCGTTGACAGCTTTTGTCACTTGGGTCCTTGACCTTCACGCGGAACAGACAGAATCGGAAAAGCAGCTAAGAATTTTGGGCTATTGCAGAACCGGGCCTGGGACAACAGCAAACGGTTGATGAACAAGATGCGACTCAGCCGCCCTCCCGCTTTACTGTTCAGAAACTGACTCGGAGACCGAACAGCGTCCAGGCAAGACCTCGAATATACAGCGAGGAAGACGAAATGCCCACCGCGGAGATGCCGAGGCCCGCAGGATTGACACGCTTAGAAACCACGGTCAAGAGCACCTCACTGCTTCTTCTTCCTCCTCCTCTCTTTCCTTTACGCTGCTTTTCCCGGCTCTGCTCCGAGCCCTCCTATGGGGCTGAGCACCTCACCTTGTCTTGGAAAGGAAGCGGAGAAACCTCATTTCCACTGCTTGCACCTGCGATCTCAGCCCTTTCGGTCATTCCTCAAAGCTCACGCCCCAAGGGGAGGATGGAGACATAGAGCAACCTACAAACCGAGAGCTTCGTCCAGGGACTCTGTTCCTGCTTCACCACCACAGATTGGTGCATCACCGCCGTCCCAATCCGCTGGTCGAACCCCTGCTCACCATCACTCCTGAACACGACCCCTAGATACTCAAACTTGGCCACTAAGGGCAGCTGCTACCCCTGACTTGGGGACAGCTGTCCCCTTTCATCTGGGAGAGGCGATACCAGTCAGCTCTGTGTTTTTGGGGAACCAGGGCACAGTATCTAGCCTGTCTGACTCATGAAAGACACCCCCACCACGAGTCTCCTCTTGAACCAAAACCGATCAGAGAAAAGGCTTGCAGAGAGCAGTGAAGGATGGATGGGAGACATACCTAGACCCCTCCTGACAAGGGTGACAAGATTAAGACATCTCCATTAGCATACAGAATGGAAAACAGAGAACCGCCCTGAACTCTGGGACCAGAAAAGCAGGGACGCACTGGATCATGGGGGATCCCTGCTCCAAATGTTAATGAACCCACGGCTGCACACACCCAGCTTGGCCATTATCAGACCAATTCTAGTAATAAATCCTTGATTGAGATCCAAAATACTGAAGCTCCCGAATTGCATTGTGAGCTCCCTGGAAGAAACCACCATCCAGAGCCAAGAGTGATCAGCTCCTATGGTCTAGCGGAAAGAAAACCCTTGAGTCAACAGTTTACCCAGAAACAAATCTAGTGTTCTCCCTTGAACATTGTATTTTCTCTACAAAACCCCTACCTATGCCCAAGTAAGAGTCCTGACGTATAGACCCAAACTCTGCATCAGTTCCACTAGGACTCCATCATCTCCTGACTGATCTTGCTGGGGGCTCTGCCTGTTTCCTGCCCTCAGGACCCGCAGCTACCCCCATCACCTAGGAACCCCAAACAGTTCAAGCTTCAGGGAGGGTGAAATCCTCCTCTTTCTCTCTGATTTCTTTTCTACCTCAGGTATTAACCTTTACAAATGTATGTTATGTTGGTTTAGCTCTCCCTGGGTAGTTATCACTATTAGTCAAACTTTTATGGGGTTTTTTTTGTTTGTTTTGTTTTTTTCTCTCCTGCTGATAATAAATTAATTAGCTTCTTACAGTTTGTATGGCAACTTCCACCTTCTCTGTATGTATATATGTATCTTCTTACTATATGTTCCATTCTATGCCTCCGATGAAGTGGGCTGTAGCCCACGAAAGCTTATGCTCCAATAAATGTGTTAGTCTTTAAGGTGCCACAAGTCCTCCTGTTCTTTTTATGGTTAAGCTGGTTGCTTCTCTCTCTCTCTCTCTGAACTTTACTCTTTTGTGTTCTTAACTTCCCCCATTTACTCTGCAGCGACGCTTCTTTTACCTAAGCCAAAGATCTCTGTAGGGCCCCAAAAGACTGTGGAGTTTGCTCCTCAAGTGGGTTACTGCCCGTACAATTGTGACTTGGAAGTGGAATAGGGACGTGTTAAAGCTGTGGCACATAGGAGGTGGTGGGGGGCAGCTGAAAGTGCTGCTTAACCCCACCCACTGAGTACAGGGACATATGAGGGGATCAGCTTGAGAGGTGCTGATTGACCTGGTCCACTCAGACTTGCTGTGTGTGTGTGTGTGTGTGTGTGTGTGTGTGTGTGTGTGTGTGTGTGTGTGTGTGTGTGTGTGTGTGTGTGTGTGTGTGTGTGTGTGTGTGTGTGTGTGTGTGTGTGTGTGTGTGTGTGTGTGTGTGTGTGTGTGTGTGTGTTCGTTCGTTCATCTAGTCCTTGGGCTGGAGGAACCCAGCTCTGGGGAACTGAGGTCCTGCAGGGTAGCTCCACTGGGAGGGGGCTTGCAGAAGGAAGGAGTCGCACTCCATATGAACACACAAGTGACATAAGCAGCACATTACTAGAATTACAGGACCCTCCCTCCCCCCAGAAGAGTAACCCTAAGAAACGAGCACCCCCCAAAGTAACGGGCACATCTGGTAACAGAGGGCCACCATCTCCAATTTGGAGGTGCTGATTCCCATCCCCGCTGGGGAAAAGCCGTTGGACGGGCCTGTCTCCCCCTTCGCTGTGTTGGTTTTGCCATTTAAGCTTGCAATCCGGGTCCGGATGCCCCCCAGGGAGAGCAACGCGGGGATCTGAACCCCTAAGGCTGCAGACACCATTGCCGCATAGATGCCTACATCTAAGATTTCCAACAGGGTCTGCTCCCTGCAGCCAAATGTTTTTAGGGGTCCGCACAGGAAAGAAAGCAGCCAAAAGCCCCTGTATCAACTAAAGCTTCTGGTTTCTTTTTGCCAAAGTGAATTGCCTCCTTCGGGGGCGATGAAGCGGAGGGGAAAACCCCAGGTGGGTACAGGAGTGAAGAACGTGGGGTGACAGATTTTGGGGGGCTGGAAGGGGTAGCTAAGCTGGGGGAAGGCAGGGCGGAACCTCAAGTTCTGAGGCTTGGGGGGATCCCCCAAATGGCCCAGCTAAGGTGACAAGGCAGAGCCCCCGGGGCAGCTCGTTGTTTGGGGGCCTCTCACAACGCCTCATTCTGCTGTAGCCCCGCCGCTGGTTCCCCTCGCGAGACGCTGTGGGGCAGAGAGGATTCAAACCGCCACGCCCCCACTGCTTCCCGAGAAGGGGGGACCGATGGACAATGGGCCGGCAAGACAGAGCCCTGGGCTCCCTCCCGGCTCTCCCAGGAGCCTGGCTCGGTCAGCCCCGCTGTGGGATGCAGTGGGGCTGGAGCCCAGTCCCAGTGGCTAGCCCCAGGAGGGAGCGTGGGAGCAAGAGACAGTCCCCCAGGCCAGGGAATAGACCAGACATCGAATCCGGGACCCCCTACAATAGACTGAGGGCCAGGACCCCCACCCCCACCCCAGGGCCCTGCGGCCGACCCCCTGCCCCAGTCACTCACATTCTTCATGACGTGCTCCCGCATGCGCAGACGTTCCTCCTCCATCTCCAGCATGTCGTCCTCCTCGTTCCGGGGGTCGTAGACCTTCTCTAGCTGGGGGAGGCAGGGGGGGAAGAAGACACCTGATCAACCCCCACCTGACTGCTTCGCCCCGCCCACCCACCCCCAAGGCTCAGCCCCGTCCCCCCACTGCTGTCCGCAAGAGTCCCGCCCATTCCATCCCCGCTCACAGCTCTGCCCCGCCTGTCCCATCCCACCGCTGCCCCCTAATAGTCTGTCACACCCAGCCTGCCCCCATAGCTCATCCCCCCCATTCCTCAACCCCATCCCATTGCTATCCCCATAGCTTAGCTCCCCCTCCTCTGCAAAAAAAAAAAAATATATACCGACCCACAGAAGATCTGCCCTTCAGGACCTTCCTGTCCTTTGCCGCCAGCCACTCATCCCAGCTCCCTTCTCGACCCTTCCCCTCCCACAAACACTCCCCCTCTGTTTGCCACCCCCTGTTGTCCGACTACCTCTCCTGCCCCCGATGCGCACACCCCACCCCCAGCACACCCACTCCCTTGGGGTCCAGGAAGAAGGATAATAGGGAGCCCTGGATTCCAGGTCCTGCCTGCCCAGAAGCCTTCACCCCCCCAAGGGAGCACCCGCGGGAGCTCACCTCCTTGGTGAAAAGCGCTTCCAATTCTTGTTCATCGAGAACCCCGTCGCTGTTCGTGTCTGCAACAGACGGGGGGGTGAGCGCAGCTGGGGCAGGGGAATCTCCCCTCTAGGGGGCGCTGGCTCCCATCTGGCCCCAGGGCAGGGACTGGATGGCTCAGGGGGGCAGGGAAATGGGGCATGGGGCCTTTCCCCTCTAGGAGGCGCCAGCCCCACCTCATTCTCCCCCAGTGACTCCCGACAGGTGACAAGTTTCCTAGTTCCCCAGGAGCCAGACATCCTCATGTCAAACCCTACCCCGCAGGGGGGCCAAGGGCTGAATACGCCGGGGTGGGGCTTGGGGGGGGTGTCAATTTCTCTCCACCCACTATGGGGTGGGATGGCCGGCTCTGTGTGAAAATGCTGGGGAGGAAAGCTGGCTTGGGGGGGGGCCTCCCTCCTACAGCACCCTCCCCCCCATTCCACTCCAAGGGGTCTAGTGTGTTACTCAACCTGACCCCCTCCGCCAGCCCCCAAATCCCTAACCCTAACCCTGAACAGAGGACAGGATGTGCCCAACTTCCCTGGGGTGACCTCCCCAGCAGGGGGCGCTGCCCCCTGCAAGGAGCGGGGCAGAGGACTCTGGGTTTCCTGGGGCGGGGGTGGGTGGTATCACAGGGTGGGGGCGGCAGGAGATAGGCCCCTCACCATGCAGTTTGAAGAAGGTCTTGGGGTTGAACTCGCTGGGGTCCAGCCCATCTGTCTCCTCCCAGACTTCCTTGAGCTGATCTCGGCTGCCCTGTAGGGGGCAGAGTCAAGGGGAGGAGGGGATAAAACCCAGGTCTCCTGGCTCCCAGCTCCCCACCTTCCAATCATCATTCAGGCTCTGCCCCACTTGACTCCCCCCTGCAATTACTCCATATTTTCCCATAGCTGGGGGAAAAAGGGCGGGGGGCTAATCTCCCCCCACCCCAAGCATCTAGCCCTCCCCTTGCCCAAGCCCATGACTGGAGACCACCTCCGCCCTCTGCAGCGGGGAGTTCCGCAGATGAATTCAGTGTAAGCCTGGCCCTTGGCTCTGTGGCACCCTCTAGTGGCTCGTGTCCCTGTAGCTGGACAGAGGCAGGTGACCCTCCTCACCTCCCATCCCCCACAGCAGTGGGCTTTCTGGGGTAACCTCCCGCCCCCCAAGCAGGGAGTTCTGCAGATTAATGCTGACCTGTGACCGCTGCAGTAACAGGTCCTGCAGGCAAATGCATCTCCCCCCACATATCTATACATCCTGCAGCAAGGAGTTCCCCAGGTAACTCCCATGTCCTGCTCTGTCCAGCTGGGGGTCAGCCCAGCCCCCTGCGAGGGTGGGGGTCCTTACCGGCACATTGATTTTGGGGTGCTCCTTGTGCTTCTGGCGCAGCTCCTGGAACCGGGCCTCCTCCGCCCGCCGCTTCTCCTCGTCCAGGGACTTGAGGTACTCGCGCCGTTCGTGCTCCTTCAGCATTTCGTATCGTTTGAACTCCTCATGATGCGCCGCGTCGTAGTTCTCCAGGTCCTTGGTGGCCTGCAGGAGAGGCGGCTGTCAGCACGGAACCCAGGAGTCCCCCACCCCCCCGCTCTAACCACTAAACCCCATTCCCCGCCCAGAACCAGGGAGAGAATCCAGGAGTCCTGGCTCCCAGCCCCTGCTGCTCTGACCCAACTACATCATGTTCTCTCCACCCTTCCTTGGGGGCAGACTCACCCGCCCCCATGCTCTACCCCCACCCCATGCTGGGCGAGTCCAATGGATCCAAGGAGACCCCCACAAGGGCGTTAAAGGGTTAACAGGAGGGGATTTCCCCGTGTGGGGACGGGGGCGGGTTCCCATCACCATATGTGGGAATAGGATGGGATGAACCACCCCACCAACCCCCCAGCTGCCCCCTCCCAGCCTACCCCATCCCCCCCAAAGAATTGGTTCCTTCCCACCTCTCCCCACCCCCACCCCGCACTCACCGCCTGGATGAGCAGCTCCAGGTCGCGGGCCTCGAAGGTGTGCTGGTTCTGGGGGTCCAGGTGCTCGAACTGCTTCAGCAGCCCCAGGTGATCGATCTGCACATCTAGGGGAGACACAGGACAGGGAATGGGGCACGGGGCCTATCCCTTCTAGGGGGTGCCAGCTCCCACCCCAGGGCAGGAACTGGCTGGCTCAGGAGGGCAGGGAATGGGGCCCAGGGCCTTTCCCCTCTGGGGGGTTCTGGCCCCCATCCTCCCTTGCTTAGGTGGGGAAACTGAGGCAGAGAGGGAAAAGTAAAAGTTCACCAGGTACCACTAACACAGCTGGGAAAAGTACCCAAGTTCTCCCAGCCCTCCCTCGCCCCACTAAAACCCTCTCCCCTCCCAGCACCGGGGAAGGAACCCAGGCATCCGAGCTCCCCACTCACTCTGCTCCATGGTTGCGTCCATCTTGGCCTTGAGCAGCATGCGGAGCCGGGAGACCTCCTGGCGCTTCAGCTCGTCCAGCTTCGTGCGGACATGATGGCTCACGAAGTCCAGCTCCTTGCTCAGCTTCCCGCTCTGCCGCGGAGAAAGGGGAGGAGCTGCTGTAAAGACATGCCCCCTTCCCCATGCCCCGCCCCCCAGCCCACCCTGGGGCAGGAAAAGACACGCCCCCTTCCCCATCCTCCACAGCCCGCCAGCCAGCCCACCTTGCGGCAGGAAAAGACATGCCCCCTTTCCCATGCCCCACCCGCCAGCCAGCCCACCCTGAGGCCGGATAGGGCGCCCCCCAGAGGGGAAAGGCCCCGCGTCCCATCTCTCGCACCTTGATGTCTTCGGCATTGGCTGCCTGCAGCTTCTCCCGGAAATGGCTGTCTGTCTCCAGCACGTTGATCACCTCCTGCAGGTAGCGGTGGTAATACAGCCCCGTGTCCTGCCGAGGAACAGCGAGAGGTCAGGACACGGGCCCACCTGCCCCGGACGTGCCCCCCCATCTCCTCCAGGACACACTGAATCTGCCAGGGACGTACAGCGACCACACACAACACGGTCGCCCGTCCTGCTTCAGCTGACACCTTACTTGCACCATGAGGGGCTCGTAGCTGGGAGCCCAGACTCCTGGATTCTCTCCTCGGCTCTGTAAGGGGAGTGGGGTCTAGTGGTTAGAGCAGGGAGGGGGGCTAAGCCTCAGTTTCCCCATCTGTACATGATCCTCCCTTTCCTTAGTCGAGCTGTGGGGGGCGCTCGGCGCTACCACAATCTTCCCAAGAGGAGAGCCTTTAAGATCCGTCTTCCCAGAACACACCAGCCAAAACATGACCATGCCCACGGCAGCCCTCAGGTGATGGGGCCCGACCCGGGCCTGCCCTGACGCCGCTTGTTAATAAACACACGGGGGCTACCCAAGCCTCCTGGCTTCACTGGAGCTGGGCCCACGTCCCCCCAGGCCAACGCTGGTGCGTGATCTACGAGCTAACTGTCCTGGGCTGGGTGGTGGGCGGGGGGGTCGGGGACAGGACTGCCGGGGTCTGGTTCAGCGTCCAGTAGCGCCGCCCCAGCCGACCAGGGCAAAAGCCCTGGATCAGACAAAATGCAGTCCAGTGCTGAGGAACACCCTACTCCAGCCCTGTATTCAAACCACATTGGCAGGCCCGCAGGGGGTGCTGCCCACCTGTGCCAGCCGGGAATTTTCCATCATCTTTTTCAGCAGGCTGCAGTCTGCCTCAGTTTCCCTCCGTACGCTGCAATGCTCGCCAGCAGGTGCAAAAGGGTTAATGCTGGTCCTGGAATACCGCGGGGGTGAGGGAAGGGAAGTCTTGGGTCTCATCTCAGGACCCCCGAAATGGGTGGGAGACGCCATTAAATTTTATTTATTATTGGATCGTGTGTCTTCTCCCTCTGGCCGCATTGATTTAGCCCAGAGAGAGACTTCTCCTCACTGCTGAGAGGCAGGTGTTGTCTGTAATTAATAAGCTAACGAGAGATGCTTCTAGCTTATCAGGAATTCCTCTAACCACTGTCTTCTGCCTTAAAGGCTTGATCATAGATCTTGTTTGTAACTGATGAAACTGAAACAAGGAATTGATCATAAAAACATAAAAGAGCGGCTAAATTGGGTCAGACCAAAGGTCTATCTAGCCCGGTATCCTGTCTGCCGACGGTGGCCAGTGCCAGGTGCCCCAGAGGGAATGAGCAGAACAGGGAATCATCAAGTGATCCATCCCGTCGCCCATTCCCAGCGTCTGGCAAACAGAGGCCAGGGACACCATCCCTGTCCATCCTGGCTAATAGCCATCGATGGACCTTTCCTCCACGAACTTATCTAGTTCTTTTTTGAACGCTATTATAGTCTTGGCCTTCACAACTTCCTGTGGCGAGGAGTTCCACAGGTTGACCGTGCGTTGTGTGAAAAAATACTTCCTTTTGTTTGTTTTAAACCTGCTGCCTGTTCATTTCATTGGGTGACCCCTAGTTCTTGTGTTATGAGTAAATAACACTTCCTTATTTACTTTCTCCACACCAGCCATAATTTTATAGACCTCTATCGTATCCCCCCTTAGGAGTCTCTTTTCCAAGCTGAAAAGTCCCCGTCTTATTAATCTCCCCTCATATGGCAGCTGTTCCAGACCCCTGATCATTTTTGTTGCCCTTCTCTGAACCTTTTCCAATTCCAATCTATCTTTTTAGAGATGGGGTGACCACATCTGCACACAGTATTCCAGATGTGGGCGTACCATAGATTTATACAGAGGCAATTTAATATTTTCTGTCTTGTTATCTACCCCTTTCTTAATGATTCCCTTAATGATCAGATCGGTAATTGACAAGACAGGCAGGAAACATTCAGGTGTGTTCGGTAAGGGGGCACGGCGGCAGGATCCAACTTTGGATCATAAACTGCGATTTCCCCAGACACGCGGAAAACACCAGTGCTGTCAAGGCAAATCAAAATGCCCAGAGAGGTAAAGAGAGAGAAAACACTGCTGGGAAGCCTATTACGATTTGATTGAAGGCTATTTCCATGGCCTGGTTCACCACACGACGTTGACCATGCATGTCTTGACGCCTCGAAAGCTTTCCACTTTCCGAATTCCGAGCCCCCGTGAAAACCGACGTTGAGAAAAGCTGAAAATAGGTGTAAAAATAAACCTGGATCTTCGCTGCTGAATCGATCCATAAAAATCAAACCGGCCAAGCCGAGGTGTAATCCACGTAACAGTGGACTGATGTTTTCATTCATGTCCAAGCCACTAAAAGCCTACTGCAGCAACAGCTGATCTCACCAGCAACCAGATGTCCTTGGATTATTGATTAGGTCAGTTGATCATTTTCAAATGAAGCTGTGAGCCAAAGCAACTTCCAAGGGGTTTCTCCCTCCCCAGCCAGCATCCCCAGCATGAATTTGGGGGAGTGCGTTAGAACCGAGCGGAGTTTGGGGCTGCCGCGAGTAGTGCATTTCTTCTGTGTGCCAGCCAGATGAAGTATTGATTTATTGTCTGACTTCAATCCTATTCCAGCTGAGTTAGTGGTCTTGTTAAATTCAAACACACAGCCCCCTAAGTGGGGGGTTCTCAGCTTTCCAACTGTAACACCCGTAACAGGAAACCCTTTGATTTGTCTTCCCAGCACCTACAAGCTAGAATTTTCCCTTTGCCCTCGCCGCAGGGGGGTGGGGTGTTGGGAATCTGTTGTTTTTAGCCGAACTGTTATTAGCCGGGGTCCCTAGCACCCGCCCAGTCTCTGGATATTCCCCAAGAGAATCAGGGCCAAACCATGAGAGACTGCATCAGAAACCAGTGCTCCATCAAAGGGATGGGAACCCAGGAGTGGGTAGCGCTGGGAGGGGAGATCTGCCCCACACATTTAGGTCTTGTCGTGACCCCCTGTGACAAAGTGGGGGGGTCGCACTGAAGGGGGTTCCCCCCAGGGACCGTATGGGGCCAAGAGTGGGCACCCCATAGCAGCTAAACTCCAATGCCTGAGAGGTTTTATAAAAAGAAGGTCGGGCTCAGGGAGAAGGAAGGCTCGGACGATGACCCATGCCTCAGTTTCCCCCCCATCTATAACATGGGGGAATAGCACTGCCCTAGCTCACAGGAGCGGAGGAGTGTTGAAGATCCTGCAGGGCTCAGACACAAGGCCAGACAGTTACCCCAGACACACAGAAGCAACTCAGCCCTGGAGATACACCAGCGGAACTCCCTGCTACAAGACAACTGTGCATTGTTGGGTCAAAAAAAAAAAAAAAAGGAAACGGGGTCTGAGACCAAAAAAGGGTTTCCAAGCTTGCCGTGCCCTGACCAAACCGTGCATCACAGGGTCAAAGAAGTGGCCAGAGACTAAACATGGGGCTTGGAACTGACTCGGGCTTGCTGGCAGCCAGTGGAACTCCCTGCTACAAGGTGATGGAGCGACATCCAGTCCGAAAAGGGGCCGAGACCCGGCCTCTTACCGGTGGTTCTGGGGGTGTCTCTTCCACCTTCTTCTCTGCCTTAGGCCGGTCAATGGGCACAGACGCTGCGAATGCAAACAGGGCAGTGGCCAAAAGCCAGGAGAGCTGCATGGTTTCTGGAGTTCGCCTGCAGAGAACGGGGGAGGGGAAAGGCGGATGGTTAGGAGGGGAGGGTCAGCTGTATGTGGGGTGGAGAATGAGCAGGGGATGGAAGGGGGTGTTACTGGGGCAGGGGAGGGATGCTGGAGCCCAGGGAGTGGGTCAGGGGGTCTCTGGGTGGGGAAGCTCCCTGAAGCAGGGGGCCTCTGTGGGGCTCACCCCATTCTAATATGTTAGGGGGCAGAGAGTACATGGGGTCCCTGTGCTGAGAAAGGAGGGGTCTCATTCTTGGGGGATACTTATATGGGATTCACGCCCAACTGCTGTGATGTTGGGGGGCAGGAGGTCCCAGTCCTGGGTGGGGGACAGAACAGGGTGTTACGGGAGGGAGCCCAAGAGGAGGCTGGGGGGGTCTCCTGGAATATACAGGGCTTACTCCCATCCGCTGTGTTATTGGGGGGCAGAGAGAGAAGGGGGTCCCTGTGCAGGAGAGGATGTTACAGAGGATGAAGCCAGGGGGGCATCAGAGGATCCTTCTCGAAAAGTGGGGGCTGCCGGGGGAAGTGTGGTCCCTGCGTGGGCTCACCACCAACTCGGTCTCATGAGGGGAAACCCAGGGGGTGTGCTGGGGTCTGAGGGGGTCCCTGAGGTAAAGGGGAGGAAAAGACCCCCAAGGCCAGGCAAGGGAGGAGCTGGGGCAGGCTGGAAGGCAGGAGCTGGGGGATCCCCTGGGATGGGAGAGATTGAGGGGGTGATCCCCGGTGGGCACTGGGGAATGGGGAAAATCTCAAGGGGGGCTGGAGGATCCCAAGGAGGGCTGAAGGGGGGGGTGAGCAGGGTGACAGATCTCAGGGATGAGGCGCGGGGATCCGCATGGAGGACCCCAGGGGGAAACAGGGGGAAGCTGGGGGACAGACCCAGGCGGTGGCTGGAGGGAATCCCCCTGGAGAGGGGCAGGTGGAGGAGACGGGGGAGGGGAGGAATCCCCATGGAGTGAGGGAGGGGGAAGATCTCAGAGGGGAGGAGCAGGTCTTGGGGGTGGCCAGAGGGATTCCCATAGGGGATGGGGGGGGAAAGGAGAGGAGTGGAGGAGGGACTGGGGGCAGATTCCAGGGGGATTCCCAGGGGGGCAGAAGGAGAATCCAGGGGTTCCGTAGAGAGGAGGGAATGGGGGCTCCCGGGGGGTTGGGGCAGATCCTGGCAGTGGGGGAAGGGGAAGTCCTGGGGGGGAAGATCCCGGGGCGGGGGGGACAGAGCCCGGAGGAAGGGGAGGGGAATTCCCGGGGGGGGCAGATCCCGGAGGGAGGGGAGGGGAATTCCCGGGAGGGGGCAGAGCCCGGCGGGGGAGGGAGGAGAATTCCCGGGAGGGGGCAGAGCCCGGCGGGGGAGGGAGGAGAATTCCCGGGAGGGGGCAGAGCCCGGCGGGGGAGGGAGGGGAATTCCCGGGAGGGGGCAGAGCCCGGCGGGGGAGGGAGGGGAATTCCCGGGAGGGGGCAGAGCCCAGCGGGGGAGGGAGGAGAATTCCCGGGGGGGGGCAGAGCCCGGCGGGGGAGGGAGGGGAATTCCCGGGGGGGGGCAGATCCCGGAGGAAGGGGAGGGGGAGGGGAATTCCCGGGAGGGGGCAGAGCCCGGCGGGGGAGGGAGGGGAATTCCCGGGGGGGGCAGATCCCGGAGGAAGGGGAGGGGGAGGGGAATTCCCGGGGGGGGGGGCAGAGCCCGGCGGGGGAGGGAGGGGAATTCCCGGGGGGGGGGTGTCTCGGTGTCGCCCGGACTCACGCTGCTGCCCCGCTCCCGACTCCGGCTCCGCTCGTCACAAGAGAGCAGCGGAAACGACGCTTCCTGCCGCCCGGATGCCCCGCCCCCTCCTTTGCATAGAGAGCCCCGCCCTTCCGCGTATGTCCCACCCCCCCCGCGGCAAACCACGCCCCCTTCCCCCTCTTGCTCCACGTTGTTTTCTCCCGGGCAGGCCACGCCCTCTGGGCGATACGTGCCTGCCTAGCCACGCCCACATGTCGATATTTGCATGCACAGCCACGCCCCCTGCCCGCCCCTGACTACTACACCCCGGGAAAGGGGCAAGAGAGAGTAAAGAGGCAACTGGGGTCAGAAGGGGGCGACTAGGGCAGAGGGCACAGGCCACACCCCCATTCCACGCCCCCCTGAGCCAGCCAGTCCCTGCCCTGGGTCCGGGTGGGAGCCAGCGCCCCCTAGAGGGGAAAGGCCCCATGCCCCAGTGCCTGCCCCCCCCTCCCCCGCCAGCCAGTCCCTACAGAGGAAATGCAAGAGTCCTGGAGGGAATTCCCCTTCATCCCTTGTTGCCCAGCACTGCACAGCGAAGTATTTGGCCCCCTCTGTGAGGTGATGGGGGGGGTGTCTGTGCAGGCGGGGTGGGGGGGGTTGGGACCAGCTCAGCTTGGATGGCAAGGGGTGAGTGTGTAAAGGGGTATGGGGGGCAAGAAGTGGGTTCACACAACCACCGTCCACACAGACACCTTCCCCTCCTCTTTTCCTGCCGGTTAGCTGATCCCCTCCTAGGTGAACCCCCAAAATCATAGGCCTGTCCTGCCCTTACCAGGGGCTCTCTCCCGCCATGGGTCTGGGCAGCACCTGGCACGATAGGGCCCTGATCTCAGCTGGGGCAGGGACTGTCTTTGCCCTGGCCCCATGCGACGTGGACACCTTTAAACCCGGCCACAGGGCCTGGCAGGTTAAGAAACCAAAGCCGATTATGGAGGAGACAATCCGACATGCCGGGGGCTGGGACTGCGAGGGAAGGGGTCAGATCTCATCCTTCTCTCCCCACCTCCCCAGATCAGACCTTCCAGAGCCGGAGCTGGATCCAGACCCGGAGCCGGTATCCCCGTTCCCCGCAACTCTCGCAGGTCTGAGATTGGGGTGGGGGGATGCCCCTCTCCTATCCCTGAAGGCTGACAGCCAGAATGAAAAGTGGGTCTGGACTCCAGGACTCCTGGGTTCTCTCTGGGAGGGAAGGGGAGTCTAGTCGTTAGAGCGGGCGGCAGGACTGGGAGCCAGGACTCCTGGGTTCTCTCCCCTGCTCTGGGAGGGGAGTCTAGTGGTTAGAGCAGGGGGAGGGGAGGGGAGGGGAGAGGAGGGGGCTGGGAGCCAGGACTCCTGGGTTCCATGTGTCCAAGGGGAAACAATGAACAAGTCTTGTGGCGCTCAGTGAATTTTTCTCTCCTCCAGGCCCAGCCGGAGTCTGGCCACAACCACCCCCCCACCATGAACGCAGCGGGGCGGGGAGACATGTAAGCTTGGGGATTGGATAGGGGATCTGGGGGTGCGTTAAGGGATGGGGGGCGATGTGCCGGGGGGGGTGTAGTGTGTTCGGGGCAGGTTGTCTTTGCACTCAGCCTGTCTGGTCCTCGTTAATCCCTAATGAGCTAATCCTGTTTTATCGGGGGGGGGGGGGGGAGGGGGCTTAATTAGCAGCTGTTGCTTCCCTTATTCCCTCTTCCCTACTTGCTGGGGTTGCTTCTTGCCCCCCTTCTAAGCAGAGGGTATCTACGCTGGGCCCCCCAGGGTCTCTTATACCCTTCCAGGGGCCTCCCCAGGCCAAGGTCCCCAACTTCCCCGCCTTAGAGTCCCCCTGCTTTGACTCCCCCCCCCCGAGTTTCTCAGACCCTACCCCAGAAGGGCCGTGTCCCAGCACCGGGCGAGGGGTCCCTGTATACCCAACCCCCATGCCCCACCCCTGAGGGGCCGCGTCCCAGCGCTGCATGGCAGGGGTACATCTGGGGGCACTTATGATGTCACAAATCCTGGCGCCGTGGCGATCGGAACCCCCCCGTGCCCCGGCCGCGGCAGCCCCTGGGACTGGTGAAGGCAGGGTCTGCTGGGGTGGCCCCTGGGTGTGTGGCCAGCGGCGAGATGGCGCGGAGTTCCTACCAGCGCCTGCCCTCCCGCCCCATCTCGCCGCCCAACGCCCCCGGCTCCTTCTCTTCCAGCGGCCTGGGCGAGGAGCCTGCTTCCCTGCGGCAGCAGAAGCTGGAGCTGCAGGTAGGTTCCCGGGGCGGTGCCCTTGCACCCCCTAGGGGGTTTTGGGTTAGAGGGGATTGGGGCTGGGAGCAGTACCCTCGCACCTCCTAGGTGCTTCTGGGATTGAGGGGATCAGTGCTGGGAGTGGTGATCCCTGGCACCCCAAGGGGTTCTGAGTTGGAGGGAATCGGGGCTGGGAGTGGTGTCCCGTCGCCCCCAGGGGGTTCTGGGATCAAGGGGATCAGGGCTGAGGCTGGATCCCAAGGTAGTGTGGGGGGGTGTCTCCCCAGGGCAGTGCCTCCAGGGTCTGTTCTCCTTTCCTGCCCCCTTCCCCCCACCCCAGCGCCGCATCTTTGAGAAGAAGCAGCGCCGGAAGCGCCAGGAGCCACTCATGGTACAGGCCAACCCCGACGTCAAGGTGACGGGCCGCCGGGGGCGCCGGCTCGAGGAGCGCACCCCCCTGATGGAGTCCTGCAGTGACCACAGCCTCTGCAACGGTGAGAACGGGGGCAGAGGCGGGAGCCGGGGTCCCTCTGTCCTCACCCGTGTAATGAGTTCCCCCCAGGTCTCAGCCCTGTTTCTTCACTGGGGTGATTGGCTGGCTGGTGAAATCCCATACAGCCAGGTCACGGCGGAGGCGGGACTCTCCCTCCTCCAAACTCAAGGTAGGGGCGTGGCTCATCAATTAGGGGCGTGACTTCCAAAAATAGGCCCCACCCTCTGACAGAGGTAATACCACAAGGGGGGTTAACGGTTTGCCTGTGTCAGAGAAGAAGGCAGGGGAAAGGGGCGTGGTTTGTCCATGGGGGTGCGGTTTGTCAATTGGAGGGGGGCTTCCTAAACAAAGGTCACGCCCACAGCAGAGGGAGTGGCTGTCCTGGTATCCCTCTGTCAGTCAAGAGAGAGGTGGAAGGGGCGGGTCTTCTTGGGGGTGGGACTCGCTAAGAGTAGGTGGTGCTCCCAAGAATTAGGCCCCGCCCCTACCAGCGGTAGTGTAGGCAGCCATCCATAGGAAAAAGAGAGAAGGGGCGTGGTAAATGTGGGCGTGGCCTGTGATTTGTGGGCGGGGCTGACAGCAATTAGCCTCCGCCCACTAGCAGGTGGCCTTTATACAAAGGGCAGAACTGCTCCCCCTTTTAACCAAAATAGGGAAGGGGTGGGGCTTGTCTGTTGTGGGCGGGGCTTCCAGTAAGTAGGCCCAGGTAAGGGGGTGTGGGATTTTGGGGTGTGGCCGATGGCCACTAGGCCCCACCCACTCTAAGCTGTAGCATGGCAGAGCGCCCCTTGTCTCACCCAATGGGGCTGGGCTTGTCTGATGGGGGCGGGGCTGGCACCCGGGAGGTGACAGATTCTCTCTGCCCATAGGAACCAGCAACCCCTTCCTGGTGGAGTCGGTCCCGGAGGCCCATCGCCCCGCTGATGCCTGGGGCAGCTCCGTGCACCTGGACCGGGGCCCCCGAGCTGCGGGGGAGGCCGCAGGTAATGGGGGAGGGGCAGATCCTGGGTGGGGGGATCCCCGGTGGGACCCCCCCCAGCTCCGCCCACCCAGTCACTCTCTACCCCCCCCATCCAGGTGCCTCCGACGCAGAACTGGAAGAGGCCGTCCTGGAGGACACGCGGCCCATCAACAAGGCCAAGGCGGCACCCAGCTCCAGGCGCAGGGGCTGGCCGGCCAAGCAGAGAGGGGGTGAGCACGGGCCGCCAGCCTGGCCGGGCCGGGAAAGGGGTGCAACCGTTTCCGTGCAACCGTTGCCACGCAGGTGCACCATTTTGTGTGCAACCGTTACCACCTTTATACAGGCACCACTCTGTTGCTGTGCGACCGTTGCCGTGCTGCATGCACAGTTCCGACAGGCACCACTCTGTTGCTGTGCAACCATTGCCGTGCTGCATGCACAGTTCCGTTGCTATGCAACCGTTGCAGTGGATGCCCCACCTTGTTGCTGTGTTGTCACCCTCCTAACCCCTTAGCAACAGTTGCTATGACATGCCCGGCCTGGCCTTTTAAAGGGGACAGAGCCCCCTTTGACCCCCACCTCTACCCCTGGCCCCCTCTCTGCCCCACAGCCGACCGCGCTGATGCCCGACGCCCCCGGAGCTCAAAGCCAAAGGCCCTGTCGCCTGCGCGAGGGGAGCGAGTCCCCTCTGTCATCGTGGAGTTCAGAGGTGGGGCACTGCAGGGATCTGGGGGGGGGGCAGCGGGGCAGGGCTGGATGTGCGAAGGGGGCTCATGGAGACTGCGGCCCTGGTGCAACGGGCCCGGGTGGGGGAGAGGGGCGTGCAGCTGGGTGTGCAAAGGGTGGGTGCAGCCCTCGTGTGTGAGCGGGCACAAGGGGGTTTCACTGCCAAGCACCCGTGCAAGGCTGGGGTGAGAGCGGCTTGGTGTGGTGGGGGGGTCTGTTCCAGCATTTACGCCCCCATCCCCTCAGATCCTCAGGACAGCAGCGATGGGGACGCCCCTCTGGAGGCCGGCGCTGTGGGCTGGGAGTCAGCCCAGGAGGGGGACTCGGAGGGGGAGGGGCAACCGCCCCAGGACCCCCCAGTGCCCCCTTCCCCTGTCAAGAGGAAACAGGACAGGAAGCTCCCAAGCAGAGGTGAGTTGTGGGGGGAGGCGAGGAAGAGGGCCATTGTGGGTAGGGAAGGCTGTGGGGGTGGATTGATTGGCCCCTCTGTGCTGATGGGGGCCCGGGTTCGGCTCGGCACAAAGGATTCTGGGACAGAGCAGTGAGGTGGTGGGGAGCGCCCGGTGGGGTGAGGGGGTAGGGCGCATGTGTGCCACCGAGGGGGGCTCAGGGGATGGGGGGGGAGGGCACTCATTGCGGCTTTGTGGGGGGAGGGGGCTGGGGCTTTCTCTGACCTTTCCCCCCCATCTCCCTCCCAGGGTCTCTCAGCAGCCCCCCCGAGAGCGGCGAGGAGGCGGAAGGAGACCTCGACATCCTCTGCAGATCCCTGGAGCCTGAGCAGCCCAACACCTCCAGCATAAGGGTCGGGGTAACACGGGGGGGTGCCCAGAGGATGCCCCTGCGCCCGGCTGTCCCCCACCAGGCTGGCCCCTCGCACCCCTTTGCACGAGGCCCCCATGCCCCACACACACCTTCTGCACTAGTATCTGCCCTGGGCGTTTGCCCCCTGGCCCCATAAACCCCTGGCCCAGGCTCCCCACCCCCGGGCCTCTCGTCACTCTCCCGCCCCCAGCCCCCTGCAGGCCTCACCCCTCTCCCTCCCGCGCAGCTGCCGGAGTTGGCGCTAGGGACCCCATGGCCCCCGCGGCCAGAGGAGCTGGAGGGGTTCGTGCTGCGCCCAGCGCCCCCCGGGGTGACCGTTCAGTGCCGCATCAGCCGGGACCGCAAGGGGGTGGACAAGGGTGTCTTCCCCTTCTACTACCTTCACCTGGAGAGAGACGATGGGAGGAAGGTAATGGGGGGGGAATTGTGGTGGGGGGAAGCAGGCACTGTGGGGCACAGGCTGGGGGCAGGCAGCAGAAGAGGGGGCGCCATGGGACACAGGCTGGGGGAAGGCAGAGAAGGGGGGCACCATGGTGCACAGACAGGGTGCAGGCAAGGAGGGGGTGCTGTGGAATACAGGCTGGAGGGAGGCAGCAGAAGAGGGGGGCGCTGTGGGGCACCAGCTGAGGGGAGGCAGTGGAAGAGGGGGGATCCGTGGGGCACAGGCTGGAGGGAGGCAGAGAAGGGGGGCGCTGTGGGGCGCAGGCTGAGGGGAGGCAGCAGAAGGGGGGGCACCGTGAGGTACAGGCTGGGGGAAGGCAGAGAAGGGGGGTGCTGTGGGGCACAGGCTGAGGGGAGGCAGGGAAGAGGGGGGATCCGTGGGGCACAGGCTGGGGGAAGGCAGAGAAGGGGGTGCTGTGGAATACAGGCTGGAGGGAGGCAGCAGAAGAGGGGGGCGCTGTGGGGCACAGGCTGAGGGGAGGCAGCGGAAGAGGGGGGCGCCATGGGGCACAGGCTGAAGGGAGGCAGAGAAGGAGGGTGCTTTGGGGCACAGGCTGAGGGGAGGGCGCCATGGGGCAGAGGCCAGGGCAGGCTGTTCATTTGTCTCTCTCAGCTGTTTCTCATGTCTGGCCGGAAGAGAAAGAAAAGCAAAACTTCCAATTACCTCATTTCCCTCGACCCCATCGATCTGTCCCGGGACGGGGACGGCTTCATGGGGAAAGTCAGGTGGGTCCTGCGCCCACCCCAGAGGGGCCGCGTCCCCTCCTGGGCAAGGGGTCCCCGTATACCCAGTCCCCGGGCCCCACCCCAGAGGCGGTCGCATCTCAGCACTGGGCGAGGGATCTCCAGGTGACCAGGCCTTTCTGATCTCCTGGCAGGTCCAACTTGCTGGGCACCAGGTTCACGGTGTTCGATAACGGGACAAATCCAGATAAAAAACCCTTCGTCCCTGAAACGGCTCCGATCCGGCAAGAGCTGGCGGCCATTTGCTATGTACGTGAGAAAATCTTGGACCCGGGACACTCCTGTCGGGAAGTTCACAGCCCCGGGATCCCCAAGACACTGCTGCAGGGAAGCTCGCAGCGCTGGGAACCCCAGCTGGGGACACTGCTGCAGGGAAGCTCGCAGCGCAGGGAACCCTGGCTGGGGACACTGCTGCAGGGAAGCTCGCAGCGCAGGGAACCCTGGCTGGGGGCACTGCTGCAGGGAAGCTCGCAGAGCCGGCATCCCCAGCTGGCTGCTGTCATGGAGATGAGGAGGGTGTGGAGGGTTTTTGGGGTGGGGGGGATGTCGGGGGATGATAGGATCATAGATTCTCTGCTGTTCCTCACAACAGGAAACCAATGTGCTGGGGTTCAGGGGCCCCCGAAAAATGACTGTGATTATCCCCGGCATGAACACGGACAATGAGAGAATCAGCATCCGCCCCAAAAACGTGAGGCTGCTGGGGACATTGGCCGGGGCACTGCTGTGGGGAAGCTCGCAGTGCCGGGGCACCCCAGCCGAGGCACTGCTGTGAGGAAGCTCGCAGCGCACCATGGCACCCAGCCAGGGCACTGCTGTGGAGGAGCTCGCAACACCGGGGCACCCCAGCCGAGGCACTGCTGTGGGGAAGCTCGCAGCATGCCACGGCACCCAGCCAGGGCTCTGCTGCGGGGAAGCTCTCGGCGC
Source organism: Dermochelys coriacea (assembly GCF_009764565.3). NCBI lineage: Eukaryota > Metazoa > Chordata > Testudines > Dermochelyidae > Dermochelys > Dermochelys coriacea. Next base: position 14,325,771 of record NC_050090.1, read on the forward strand.
TGGGGCACCCCGGCTGGCGCACTGCTGTGGGGAAGCTCACAGCACCAGGCTCTGACCCCCGCCCCCACCGTGGCTCCCTGGCTCTCTCCAGGAACATGAGACCCTGCTGACCCGGTTCCAGAACCGGAACCTCCAGAACCTGCTGGTTCTGCAGAACAAGGTGCCGGCCTGGAACGAGGAGACCCAGTCGTACGTGCTCAATTTTCACGGGCGTGTCACCCAGGCCTCTGTCAAGAACTTCCAGATCGTCCCCGACCACGACCGTGAGTGGGGGGAGAGTGGGGGGGAGCCAGTGCTGGAGTGGGGGGAGAAGGGAGGCAACAAGGGAGGGATCAGGGCTGCCTCCTCTCTCCCGCCCTTGGCTGACAGGGCCTGGGGGGGTGGATTGGGCTGGATTTGGGGGGCTGTGCCCCACACACTCACCCCCCAGTGGAGTACACTGTGCTGCAGTTTTGGGCGGGGAGGTGGATTGGTGGGCATTGGAGCCAGATCAAGGCTGTTGGGGCAGATTGTGGGGATTTAGGATGAGGCTCGGGGGGATTTGGGGAGGCCAATGGGGCAGGTTGGGGGGTGAGGATTGGGGGGATTTCGGGGGAGATTTGGGGAGACTGGTGGGGTGGATTGGGGGGATTTGGGGGGATCATGGGGATTTGAAGCGGCCAGTGGGGTGGGGGTATCTGGGGTAAGGATTGGGCGGATTTGGGGGGATCGGGGGAGCTGGGGGGATTTGGGGAGACTGGTGGGGTGGATTGGGGGAAATTTGGGGAGGATTGGGGGGGATTTGGGGAGGCTGGTGGGGCGGATTGGGTGGTATCTGGGGTGAGGGTCGGGGAATTTGGGGAGGGTGGTGGAGTGGGTTTGGAGGTATCTGGGGTGAGGATCGGGGGAATTTGGGGGAGATTTGGGGAGGCTGGTTGGGTGGGTTGGGAGGGATTGGGGGGATCGGGGAGATTTGGGAAGGTCGGCGGGGTGGATTGGGGGGAATTTGGGCGAGATGGGGGGATTTGGGAAGGCCGGCGGAGTGGATTGGGGGGGAATTTGGGCGAGATGGGGGGATTGGGGAGGCCGGTGGGGTGGATTGGGGAGAATTTGGGGTGAGGATTATGGGAATTTGGGGGGTGATCAGAGGGATTTGAAGCAGCTGGTGGGTGGGTTGGGGGGGATTTGGGGTGATGATCGGGGGGATTTGGTGGGATCGGGGGGAGCTGTGGGGGATTTGGGGAGATCGGTGGGGCAGATTGGGGGGAATTTGGGCGAGATGGGAGGGATTTGGGGAGTGTCTGGAGTGAGGATCGGGGAATTTGGGGGGGATCGTGGGGATTTGGGGGGCTGTGACGCAGCCACTAACCGCCCGTCCCCCTGCCCCCCCAGCCGAGTACATTGTGCTGCAGTTTGGCCGGGTGGCGCCCGACGTCTTCACCATGGACTATCGCGCCCCTCTCTGCGCCCTGCAGGCCTTCGCCATCTGCCTGTCCAGCTTCGACGGGAAACTGGCCTGCGAGTAGCCCCCGGACATGGCCCCGTGACCTCCAACCCCCGCAAGCCTGCACAGGACCCCGTGCCCTTGGCATGACCCTGTGACCTCTGACCCCCACGACCTTGGAATGACCCCGCCACCTCCGACCCTGTGACCTCTGACCGATGCTGACCTACTCTGAGTGGCTGGTTCCTCTCTGACCCACCCCTTCCCCTGCTGACGGGTCCTTGTCACCCTTGACCTCTGATTCCTTGACTTTACCCTTTGACCTCTCACCACTCCGACCTCTGGCAGCTTTAATGTCATTTTGACCTTTGACCTCTGACCTCTTTGGGCCTAGCTCGTCCTTGACCTATGACCCCTGATTTTCCTTGTTGCTCTCTGGTCCTTTGATGTCATCATTGACCTGGGGTCCGTTTGACCCTTGACCTCTGTCCTGACCTTTGCCCTCTGGCCCTGAACCATTTCACCTCTCTTGAAGACGTTGCCGTGATGGCAGCTGCAGCCGCCATCTTGATTGACGCAGTTTCCCCCTGCCCCCAGAGAAGCGGGGGTCAGGGCTGTTCTGGGGGACCCCCCCAATGCATGGACTGTAAAGTGCCCCTCACCCCTAAGAGTGTAACAGATTCTTGATCCAAATAAAATCTACCCAGAAGCGAAACCCCTGAGGGGGGCTGGTTGTTGAGTCCAATTTGGGGGTGCCCCGCCAACCTCACCCCCAGGTTGCTGGATCCCCTGGGCACTGCCCTAATCTTGGGGTCACCTCAGGGCACTGCTCCTGTCCAGCTCCCCTGCCCTGAGCCCTGCAACCCCCTCACCACTAGCCCTGACCCCCCCCCGATGTCCCGTACCTGACACACCCCCAGAATCCCTCTGCTGGGGAGTACCAGCTGTGACAAAGTGCGCCTTGTCTCTACTATTGTTATGAGACCTGTGCCTGCCTCAGTTTCCCTTCTGTTTTGTATGGCTGACAGGTGTGTCTGTTTGCTCTTTGGGGAGATTGGGGGGTGGGGTGGTCGGGGGAGCACCCAGGATCTGAGCCAACAAGGGCAACTCCAAGCTTCCCCACACCCTGGCTGTGCCCCCACCCCCCAGCCTACAGCCAACCTGGTGGGAGGATAAAGGGCTGGTGTTGGATGAGTGGGGCCGGGCCGTGGGGCTCACAGCAGCTTGGCTGGGCACTGAGCTGACCCACCCAGACCCTACCGGACTCCTCAGCCCGGTGCCAGCCAGTGGACAGGTCTGTGGTTGGCAAAGGTGGCATCGTCCCTGCCAATGCCCCATGGGGGGGCTGGACTCGCGGCTGGGGGCCACAGAGAGATGGGGGGGACCAGGGGATCACAGCCCTGTCTGACAGGCCATGGGGCCCTGTCCACTGTGGGGTCACGCCCAGGAGACTGGTTCCAGGCTGGGGCACAGAGGAGGCCCCCATAGGTCTGTGACACCCATCCCCCCTCCCCACCCCAGTGAGCCCCACCGTCCCCTTCTCTCTACCCCGCCAGGGCCTCCCCACCCAACCTCCCTTTCTCTGGCAACCCCTGCCCCCTTTGCTCACCCACCCCACTGACCCCCTATTCCTTCACCCACACCCCTGATCCTGGTGCCCCAAACCGAGGCCATAACAGGGGGGTGGGAGTGAAGGAGAAAGAGATGGGTGGAAGTCATCCCCCCATCGCGCCTCACATCCTCCCCTCATCTGTGCTCTGGAGGAATGGGGAAGGGCGACCCTCCCCCGTCGAACCCGCCCCCATGCCCAGTGACATAGGGTGTGCCACTCTGCCCCGGGCCGCCCCACCCCATCCCGCCCCCACACCTGTGCAGCTGCTCAGTCAGATCCAACATGCACCAGCCAGGCCTGGAGCAGGAGAGACGCTGCTGCCCCCCACGCCCCCCAGGAGCCGGGACCTGCCCGCAGCCCAGCCCCCCCAGGGCCACAGCCACCCGCTGGGGCATCTGCTCTGCTGGCAAGATCAGCCACGATTTCCTGGTGGCCCTGAAGACCCTCCCGGCCACGGAGCATCAGGTGGGGCTGGGGGAGAGGCTGCAGGACGCCTGGGTTCTCTCCCCGGCTCTGCTCCCAGAGCCAGGGGGTGGTCTAGTGGTTAGTGTCTAGTGGGGCCTGGGAGCTGGCTCCTGGGTTCCGTCCCTGGCTCTGGGAGGGGAGTGGGGTCTAGTGGTCAGAGCACTGGGGGCTGGGAGCCAGGACTCCTGGGTTCTTTCACTGACTGGCAGGGGGGTTGGTTCTGGGGAGGGGTCCCGGCTGCCTCACCCCCACTTTAACCCTCTCCCCCCAGGCTGTGGCCATCGCTGCTCGTGATCTCGCCCGGGCTCAGGAATATGCCCAGAAACATAGGATCCCCCGAGCGTACGGGAGCTATGAGGAGCTGGCGCAGGACCCTGACGTGGGTGAGCCCCCTGGGGACCTCCATGGGACCTGACCCATAGAAAGGGGGGGCAGGACATGGAGCCTTTCCCCTCTAGGGGACGCTGGCTCCCATCTGACTCCAGGGCAGGGACGGGCTGGCTCAGGGGGTTGGGGAAGGGGGCCTGGGGCCTTTCCCCCCTGGGGACAGTCTGTGTGTCTAGGGATACCTCTGGGGCAGGCTGAGACCCCCAAAGTGTGGGAACTGATCTGGGAGGAGTGAATGGGAGCACGAGGGGTAACCTGGAGCCAGGACACCTGGGTTCTCTCCCTGGCTCTGGGAGAGGAGTGGGGTCCAAGGGATAGAGCTGGAGGGGGGGCTGGGAGCCAGAACTCCTGGGTTCCACCCCCATTTCCCACCTCCCATGGCAGATGTAGTCTACGTGGGGGTCATAAACCCCAAGCACCTGCCCGTGGGACGGCTCTTCCTGGGGGCCGGGAAGCCCGTGCTGCTGGAGAAGCCCCTGGGGATGAACACGGCGGAGGTGAGGGAGCTGGCACAGCTGGCCCGGAGCCAGGGGGTCTTCCTGATGGAGGTGAGTGACCCCCCTAGAGCCCCCTGCAGCCCAGCCCAGCCCCGCCCTGGAGCAGCGGGGCTGGTCCTGACCACTCGGGGAGAGTGCCCACTGTGGGGCCCCCAGCCCCGCTCCCTGCAGCCCAGCGACCCCTGCTGAGCCCCTGCCCCGCTTCCCCCAGTCCAGCACCCCCTGCCGGGCCCCCCGCCTCCCTCCCAGCACCCCCTGCCCCGCTCCCCACAGCCCAGCGCCCCCTCCGGGCCGCCAGCCCTGCTCCCCACAGCCCCCCACCGAGTCTCTCCCCCGTCCCCTTCTGGGCCCCCTGTCCCGCTCCCCGCAGCCCAGTGCCCCCTAGGGGGTGACACAGAGAGCACAAAGGGACATGGGCTGAACCCCCCGGAGCCAGCGGGGGAGCGGGGCCACCAGGAACAGCCCCTCCGTAGAAGGGACGTCCCTTAGTTCGGCCTCTGGGTCCCAGGAGCTGGGGGATTGCCGAGCGCTGGGGGGAGAGCCGCGGGACGCGCCCAGCATGGGAACAGGGATGATGATTAACACCCCGAGTGTGGAAAGGCCCCACGTGACGTTCCCGGGGGGCCTGCGGCATAGGAGCTGCTGGGGGACAGGCCCCGACAGGCTGGAGCTGGCGCCGCCCGTGAGCCAGCCCTGAAAGGACCCAACCCTGGGTCACGGGTGCCGAGGGAGGGGTAGAGCCACCCCCTGATCTGGTTCTGGCACAGCACCCGCTACCATTGCCATGGGGCCAGCACCCACGGCCAGGGGACGGCACCCCCTGCTGAGGCCCCCATTCCCTGCAGCCCAGCGCCCCCTGCCGAGCCCCCCACCCGCTCCCCCGAGCCCAGCACCCCTTATCTCCCAGCTCTGTTTCTGCCCCTGCCCCCCCAGGCGTTCTGGACCCGCTTCTTCCCCATCTCAGAGCAGATCCGCCAGCTGCTCGCCCAGGGGGCGGTGGGCGAGGTGAAGCTGATCTCGGTGACTATGGGGCACCCCATGGAGAACATCCTCCGGCTGGTGAAGAAGGAGTTGGGGGGTGGGGCCATTCTGGACATCGGCTGCTACGGCCTCCAATTCGCCAACATGGTCCTCACAGGGGAGCAGCCAGAGTCCATCATCGCCTCGGGCTTCCTCTTCCCCTCTGGTACCGGGGGCTGGAGTGAGGGGCACTGGTGGGGGGTCAGGGAGAAGGGGGGCTGCAGGTCAAGAGTGAGGGGCAGGAGTGAGGGGGGTCAGGACTCAGAGGCACTGGCAGGGCTGTGGGGGGCAGGAAAGAAGGGCACCATCGAGGTGGAGGGGCTGCGGTTCGGGCATGAGGGGCATCGGCAGGGCAGGACTCAGGGGCACCAGCCGGGCAGGGGGGTTGTGCGTCAGGTGTGAGGGGCACTGGCAACATGGCGGGGGGAAAGACTCGGGCACCAACAGGGCAGGGGGGCTGTGGATCAGGTGTGAAGGGCACTTGGAAGGCAAGGGGGGCAGGATTCAGGGGCACCAGCAGAGGGGGGCTGTGGGTCAGGTGTGAGGGGCAGTGGCAGGGCAGGGGGCCAGGACTCAGGGGCACCAGCATGGCAGCGGGTCAGGCGTGAGGGGCACCAGCAGGGCAGCAATGAAGGGCACCATCGGGGCAGAAGTTCAGGGATGAGGAGCACCGGCAGGGCAAGGGGTCTGTGGGTCGGGCATGAGGGGCACCAGCAGGGCAGGGGGGCAGGACTGAGGTGCTGCTGTTTCGGTTTCCCAGGTGTGGACGAAACCACCTCGGTGATCCTGCAGTACGCGGGCAAGCGCCAGGCCGTGGTGTCCTGCACCATGAGCGTCGAGCTCCCCAACCAGGCCTCGGTCTGCGGCACAAAGGGCTCCATTGAGGTGTGTGTGTGGGGGGGGGGAGGCACAGAGGGGGCAGCTCCTGGCCTATGGCCCAAGGAGAAGAAAAGACCAGGAAAACTGGCCAGGCACCAGGACTCCTGGGTTCTCTCCCTGGCTGGGGGAGGGAAGTGGGGACTAGTGGGTAGAGTGGGGAGGGGGGGGGAGAAGCCCAGAGTCTTGGATTTTCTTTGGCTCTAGGAACAGTGTGTGGTGAGGTGGGGCAGCTTGGTCAGATCCTATCGTGGGGGGCTTATTATTAACCCTTTCTTCCCTGCATCCTCCTAGCTCCCCGCCCCCTGGTATGCCCCTACCACCATGATCGTGAATAACCAGCGCTACGAGTGCCCCCTGCCACCCCCCACCCAGCCCCTCAACTTCTCCAACGGCACCGGCATGCGCTATGAGGCCCAGCACGTACGCGAGTGTCTGCTGCAAGGTAAGGGCCAGACGCCGGGGTTCCAGCTGCCGGGGGAGGGGGCTGGGAGCCAGGACTCCTGGGTTCTCTCCCTGGCTCTGGGAGGGGGGCCAAGTGGTTAGAGTAGGGAGCCCAAGCTCCAGGGTCTCTCCCCCCATCCAGCTGTAGCAGCCCGCAGCTTGCTCAGCCCCTGGCTGGGGCACTGCCCAGGGGAAGCTCACAGCCCCAGCTGAGATGTCTCTCCCCACAGGCCTGAAGGAGAGCCCCATCATGAGCCTGGCCGACAGCGAGCAAGTGGCCTCCATCATGGACAAGGTGCGACAGCAGCTTGGAGTGACCTACTCCGCAGACAAGCAGGGCTGAGCGCCCCGGCTGCCAGGGGAGGCGCCCGGGTTGGGATGAGGGCGCCAGCGTCAATGCAGGGGCTGCAATAAAAAGGACCTGCCCAGCTGCGGTGTGACTCCTTTTGGGACAGAGCTGGGGGGTGGGGGAGGAGGAGTGCAGGACACCTGGGTTCTTCCCCAGAGAACACACGTTTATCTTACAGCCCTCCCCCCGCAGCACCATCCACCATCACAAGGGACCCCCCAACTGAAATCAGGGCACCCTATGTTGGGCAAACACCCTCCCCACACACACACCCACCAGCCATCAGAGCAAGGTACAGCCCCCCGCTCCCCTTGTGGAAAGGCTACTCCCACAGGAAAGGGGGGTGGGGGAACACCCTCTAAGTTCAGGCTGTTGCCATGCCTCCACCCGGCCAGCTGGGGGTGTTGCTTCCTCCCACCATCAGTCTAGAACAGGGGTGGGCAAACTTTTTGGCCCATGTACAGCGGGCCAGGTAGGGAAGGGCAAACAGCCTGGCCCCCCTCTGAACCCCTCACCCATCCAACCCCCCCATCTCCTTGTCCTCTAACCACCCCCCCATCTAAACCTGCCCTGCTCCTTGTCCCCTGACCACCCACCCCTAACCACCCCCCAGGACTCTGCCCCTATCCAATGCCCCCTGCTGTCCCCCCAAGCTCCCAACCCCATCCACCCCCCCGAACCTCCGCCCCATCCAACCGCTCTGTCTGCCCCCTTACCAGGCTGTGCAGAGCGGCAGGACAGGCTTGTTGGAAAGCCTGGGGGGCATGGCTGTGGGGGCAGGGGCCAGCATCCCCAGGCAGGAGCTCAGGGGCCGGGGGGATGGTGCCACGGACCAGATGTGGCCCATGGGCCATAGTTTGCCCACATCTGGTCTAGAGAGCCTCATTTTTAAGTCGATTCCTAGAAACCTGCAGCTGAGTCTGGGGGCACAAGGCTCCATCAGGGAACTCCCCCTCTGCATGGCACATGCCCCACCTAAATCCCAACCCCCCTGCCTGGGGAAGGAGCAGGGAAGAGGCACTAACACAAGGAAGAGGAAAAAACCTGCTCCCTGGCCATGGCTTAGCTCTGGGACCGCAGCAGTGGGGGCGAGGGGCCAGAACAAGCAGCCACGGGCAGGCCACCTTTCACTGACACGGCATCCAGGCTCGCCTCAATCAGCCCGGCCCGGGCTCCCCAAGCCCAGCCGAAGGGCTAACAGAATCTGCGAGTTGGAGTGAGGGAGTCGGGGGAGCTCGGGGCCTAGGCCCAGGGCGACACTGCTAGATTCCCCCCTCCACAGCTGGCGTTTGCCATTCAAGGGGGGGGGTGGATAAATCGCAGAGGGGCCAGGAAAGAGGCCCGAGGACGATTCCAGAATCGGAAAACCTGCCCAAGAACGAGAGGTGCCAGCTGCGTCACTGAGCACAGAGTGGGGGATGGGGGGGAGAGAGACCCTTGATGGCCTATCAGATCCACCAGGCAAAGTGAGACAAATTCCCAGTAGAAATAAAGCACCAGGAGTCGGGGGGGGGAGGGCGGAGGAGGAGAGATTAACCCTTGAAGCCACCCCCCCCCAGGGGTGGAGTGGATTCTCCATCCCAGGGAACCAGGACTGAAGTCAGGGCAGCGCCAGGGGGTCAGACGAGGTGGGATGACTCCTTGCCCCGCGAGGATCGAGGAAGCGAGGCGGCCCAGAGCCGCGGGATGAGCCGCTGCATCCTTAGCATGCTGCTGGCGAGAGGGGGGAAGCACTTGGGTTCCACCCCCCAGCGGTTGGGCTGGGGCTTAGGGGTGCCAGGGAGATTTAGGGGGCCCCCCTGCAAAGAGCTCAAGGTGTTTCTCCTCCGGGAAAGCGCCGCGTGCACTGGGGGGAAGGCCCTGCAGGGGAGAGGGCCTCGAAGGTGCCCACGCAGGGTTCTGAAACCCGCAGCGACTCAGGCTGCCGCGGGCCAGGGTGAGCGATGGCGTCTCTGGTCCCGGCCCAGGGCCGCTCTGGGCAGGGTGCGAAGCTGCAGGCTCAGTGCAGGGAGAAGCAGGTTAGTTCTGTGCTACGCGGGAGGGGATTTTGTCAGCCCGGCCGGCCTAGCCAAGTCCCAGAGCGTCCCGGCCCTGTGAGAGACGCACAGAGGGACTGGGCGGAAGTGGAGGGGCTGGTTTTATTGAGGTTCAAGGCTCAGACCAAGATGCCGTATTGCTTCAGCACGTCGGTGTACCTGGCGATCTTGCCTTCCACATTCTTTTCCGCCTGCTTCTGCAGTTTCTGGAAGAGACGCCCAGGGAGGAGGAATCAGACCGAGATTCGGGGGAGCCCCCAGGAAACAGGCCCATCTCCCTGCGGGGGGTGGGTATATAGGGACCCGGCGCTGGGATGCGGCACTGGGGCTGGTCCTATGGGGAGCCCTCGCCCAGCGCCGAGATGCAGCTCCTCTCAAAGGGGGACTGTTTGAGGCCCCATGACCCCCGGAGACACTCACCATCAGCTTCTTCTTCTTGTTGTAATGCAGCTTGGCTTTCTCCTTGCGTTTCTCCTCCAGGGTCGAGGTGATGGCTTGGTACTTCCAGCCAACCTCATGGGCCAGGCGCCCCAAGAAAGCAAACTGCGGGGGCAGGGGAGAGATGGATCAACAGAGAACCCAGGACTCCTGGCTCCCAACCCCCACACCCTGCTCTAACCCACCAGCCTCCCTTCCTGCAGGATCCCAACTAAGCCAGGTCGTGCTGCGCCCCCAGGTGGTCTCAGATGGTAGTGCATGTAGGAGGTTGTCTCATGGTCGTGAGACTCGAAGAGAAGTGAGTTAGCATCATCACCGACCGCCTGAGGTGCCAGCTCCCAGCACCAGGTAGGGCACAGCTGCTGGCTGGATGTGGCCAGGGCATCACTGGACAGATGGCACCTGCACTGAACAAGGCTGTCCCATGACTGGCCACTAGCTGCCACATGATATTGAAAACCAAGGAATCATGTGGCAAGTAGTCCCATAGGTTAACACCACACTGCCTAACAAACCCATTACCTCTGATGAATTGCTGGTCTCCAATATCATGTGGGCGCCAGTTCCCCATGTTAATACCACTGGGGAATGAATGTATTGCCTCGGAGTTGGCCCTGGCCTAGTATTATGTGGCAAGTAATCCCATGGGTTAATAACTGCCCGAGTTTTGCCTTTGAGGAGTCCTTTGTTCTGACAGGCTGTGGAACTACCTGACCCATAACAGTGCTGCCTTCAATCAGGTTTCAACCTCCTGCCCCATCTCCAGTGTGGAAAGGGGGCTCTGGGAGGGACGTACCTTGCGCGTCGGCTTCAGGCGTACGACTTTCAGAGCAGCGGGTACCACCATCCGTTTCCTCTGCACGGGGGGGGGGGGGGGGGGGAAGAAGAGAGTTATGGATACGAACGAGACAGGGTGGAGGGCAGAAGAGCGGGTCTGGTGTGTCTCAGGATCAAAATTTTTCTCACCCAGTATCAAACAATGTAGGTAGAACATCATGGACACAGGCCCCCCCATCCTCCCCATGGCCCCCGGGGGCACCGTTACCTTGTCGTACGGGGGCGGAATCCCATCAAAGACCTTCAGTCTCTCCAGGGCGGCCTGGCCTCGCTTTGTCTTGTGGGGCAGCATCCCTGCAAGGAGAGGAGACCAAATGCTGGGAGCAGGCCTGCAGCTGGGGGCACCTTGCGCTGTGAGTCTCTGCCCCCCCAAGCCCCATAAGGGCAGGGCTGGGACACACTGCTCTCAGACTGCCCTCTGCCCCCCCCCCCCCAAGCTCTATGCAGGACAAATAAGATGGCCCTGTGCTATGGCTGTTCCCTGGCCCCCCTCAGGGCCCACAGGGGATGGATCATGGTGTGGCCCAGGTGCCCTGCGCTGTGGGTTGCTGCTCCTCAGGCTCCATAGGGGGCATGTCTGGGACACACAGCTGTGGCTATCCTCTGCCCCCCCCCAGGGGATGGATCATGGGTGTGGCTCAGGCCCCTGCGCTGTGGTTGTTCCCTGCCCCCCAGGTGCACATCAGTGGCCCCCCCGTACTGTCCCCTGAAGCCCAGCCCAAGCACTGGGGGTTGTTACCTCGGACCGTGCGCCAGAAGATGCGGCTGGGGGCGCGGAAGTGGTAGGGCCCGCGGGACGGGTTGGTGTTCATGCGTTTGCGGAGAAAGGCCAGGTACTTCACTGGAAGGAGAGTGGAACGGGGTCAGCCAGGGAGCGACTCTCACGGATGCCTGGGTCCCAGGCCCAGTTTGGCTACTGAGTTCAGGGGAGGACGCCCCCTCCCTGGGCCTCAGTTTCCCCTCCCACCCTCAGGATAGAGAGCTCATGAGCCAGTCAGGACAGGGTCTGTATCTGCTTGGGTCTGTGCAGCGCTCGATACCATAGGGGGGTCCCACACCCTCCAACACTACCATAATACTGTGGGGCACTGCCCCCTTCCCGGGGAAATCGTCTCTGCCTGCAACAGACCAAGGGGAGGAGGAACTGGTGCTCGGTAAACCAGCACCCAAGCTGCAAGGGAAAAGGTGGATCAGGAAAGGACCCAGGTGTCCTGGCTCCCGGCCCCGACGGAGGCACTCACGTTTGTTGCGGTAGAAGTTCCCGGAAATGTTGATGCCCTCGCATCTCACCACCACCACCTTGCGCCCTGGGAGGAAGGTAGAGTGGGACGTTAACGAGGCCACATGGCGAGTGGGGTGCCCAGGCACAGCAACTCGGGGGGGTTCCAAGCCATGCAGGCCCAGCGCGGGACACGCTGCTGGGGGTCAGCAGCTGAGCTGGGGTCTTGCCACGCAACTAATGGGGAGCGGAATCGCCACAAGTGAAGGGACTGCCGGGGGTGGGGATTCAGGGCTGCAAGGCTACTCGGGCTCCCGCTTTGAGCCCATTGTCATGGACTCAGGCCAGGGGCCGCAGCAGAGGCAGAGGACACTGGAGTGTTTAACAGCAGGATCAGGAGACCCACCCTTGCATGGACAGCATGGACCTAGAGAACCCAGGAGTCCTGGCTCCCAGCCCCCTGCTGTATCCTGCTACACCCCACTCCCCTCCCAGAGCCAGGAAATGAACCCAGGAATTTGGTCTCCTCCCCTCGTCTGCCCACTAGATCCCTCCTAGAACCAGGGAGTGAACCGAGGAGTCCTGCCTCCCGCCTCCCCACCCACTAGGCCCCACTCCCCTCCCAGGGGAGAGAACCAAGGCGTCCTGGCCCCTCGGGGAGCAGTCTCAGATGGGATGTTCTCACGGTCAGACTCAAACACAGACGACAACATCATCACAGACCCCCTCCAGCAGAGCAGGGCCCAGGCAGGGGGAGGGATCCCAGGCCTGGGAGGCGCCCCCCTAGCTACACTCACCCAGCAGGACCTGCTTGGCCACGATGGCTGCCAGGCGCCCCAAAAGATGGCCACGTCCATCGATGACCAGAACCTGAGGGGAAGGGGGGAGTCATTGGTTTGGGGGGTCCCAGGTCCCACCAGATAGGGTGACCAGGGGGTGCCTGTGCTGGGGAAGCACCAGCCAGCTCTGGGGTCCCCCCCACTTGAAGGGGCTGGCCCCCCTCGAATCCCACTGGGGGGCTCCACATGCCACTACAGGGGTCTCACATCCCAAAAGTGGAGGTTCCACTTCAGCCCCCCACATCCTTTCTGCCCAACCCAATCTACTCCCCCCGCCCCTCCCCCACCCCATACACCCCCCGCCCCATTCCCCCGCGGCCCCTCCGCCTCTCACCCCCCTGCCCCATACACCCCCACAACCCCCGCCCCTCCCCCACCCTCCCTTTGGGGCTACCTTTGCCCCCCGCCCGCCCCACGGCGCCCCTCCCCCCACAAAGCGAAGAAGCGAAGGGGGGCCCCACTCCCCACGTGCCCCGCCCCGGGGGGCCCCAGAGGCCCGTGGACGGGGGGGGGCCTCCGGGCCCCGCGCGCACCTTGAACTCCGCCATGCTCGCCGGCCGCACGGGAAAGAGGCTCCGCCTCGCGCACACCGCGGGGTCTCCCCTTCCGGCACGGGGCGCGCAGGGGCGGAAGTGAGCGCCAGCGGGAAGCGAAGGGGGCTCCAGGGCCGCCATTAAGGGCAGCGCGGCGCCGGAAGTGACGTGAATGGTGGGAGGGGGCGGCAGGCGGCCCTGGGCGCGGCCGCCAGGACGGAAGGGCGGAAGTGACGGTAAGAGGCGGGCGCAACAGGGAAATCAAAGGATCAGACCGGAAGTGACCGTGGTAGCCATCGAGAAGGCCGCCATGACGGGCAACCAAACCGGAAGTGGTGCCAACCCCCCGAAAGGGGCGGGGGCCGCATCTAGCCCCGCCCACTCTGCGTATATTGAGTTATGTAAATGAGGGGGGGACCCCCCGATGCTCCCATATAGAAGAGGTCACAGGAAGTGGGACCCCAAAATGCCCCTCCCCCCACGGAGTGAAGATGCCCCTCCCCCACCGCAGGCCCCTCCCCCACTCAAGGGGCTGCTCGGTCTCCACAAGGGCCCCCCACTGCCCCCCAGCAAACCCCTCCCCCCACTACAGGGCCCCCCTCCGATCCCCCTCCCCCAACACCCCACACCCCGGCCACGTCGCCACTTCCCCCTGGCCCTGCAGGCCCCGGAGCTGGGTGCAGGGTCGCCCCCAGGCCGGATCCGGAGGCTGAACCCCCTCCCTGCTTCCAGGCGGGGATCCCCCGTCAGCCCTTCAGCCCCAGCGCCGCCTGGGGGGCTCAGGTGCGGCTGGGTCCCCCCCCCAATCTTTCCCAGCTGCCCCGGAGAGCGACCCCCAGCCTGGGCGTGCGGCCGGCGTTCTCTGCTCCTGGACGGACCCGCTGACACGGCGCCGTGTAAAAACGCAGGCTGGTCGCTGGCCCCCGGCGACTCCCAGGGCTCTGGGTCCCTGGCCCAGGCTCGGTGTTATTCCCCCCGCCCACAGGCCGTGTGTCCACGGCAAACAGGATCAGGGACGATGTTCTGGTGTCGTTAAAGCTGGGAACTAGGGCAGATGTAAAGGGGACTCTCGTCCCCTTCCTAACACTCAGTGGCGGGGGAGGTGGTGGCTAGCTCCCAGTACTCCAAGGGGGAAGGGTCGATGGGAAGTCAGGACCCTGAGGCTGACAGTCCCAGGAACAGGGGGGCTAATCAGGGAGTCAGGAGGCCAGGGGGGTCCCGTCCCCTGTGTGAGCTGGAATTGCCTGGGCCAGCCAGAGTGGGGCCGAGCTAAGGAGAGAGCAGGGCCCAAGCTGAGCAAGGGAGTGGAGCTGGGCCAGCCAGGGAGGCCAGAACAGCAGCCCAGGGAGCTGGAGGCAGAATGGGGCTGGGGCTAGGGCCGGAGCTGGAGCAGTCCGGAGCCAGGTGCGGTGAGCAGCTGGGAGGATCGAAGGGGACTCTGGGCACTGGGCCCAGTGAAGGGAGACATCCCCAGCCAAGAAGCCTGCAGGCCAGACATGGGGGGGGGGTCGTAACCCCGATGTGGCAGGGGCGACACTGGGAAGAAGGATCCTGCCACCTACAGCCTGAGGGCGTGTGGCCACCTAGAGCCAGAGTGAGTGTCTGACCCGCAGCGGCCCTGCAGCACAGCCAAGGCCTGGGACGGGTGAGGAACAGACTGAACTTCCCTGACATCCCAGAGGCACCTGTTTGTGTGGACCCCGTACCACAGGGCGGGTGACTTGTTTCCTTTAACCTTCCCCATCTTTTCCTGATTTTTTATGAGTTGCTGTTTAATACATTGTACGTGCTCTGAACTCTATGTAATGATCAGTGATTCAGGGAGGCAGCCGCTGCAGAGTCAGTGCCCCGGAGTGGGGACACCCTCGCCCCTGTCCTAAGTGACCACGACAAGACTGGGGGTCAAGCCTGCAGGGGTCCGGGACCCAGGCTTGCCAGGGTTACGAGGACTCTGCCACACGGGAGGGAGGAAGGAGAGCCCTCGAGGTCAGGCAGGCTGCTGGATAAAGGGAGTGGGAGCAAGGACTCAGATCCTTTCGCTAGCCAATCCCACTGGGGCGGGTTTAAGCCAGGAAAGTTCCCCACAATGGCGGGACCCTTACCGCACTTACACAGGGCCCAGGACCCCGCAGGAAACCCCCCTGCTCAATGGTGGTTCCCCGTTCACAGGTGCATAGGCAGAACTCTTCATTAGCCAGTTTTTAATCAATTTCACATGTTAATTTTCTAGTGTTCTCAGGTTTTCTAGTGTTCACGTCGCCCGGCACCATATCAAATGCCGCCCGGCAGCCTACACTTGCTACCTCCGCATGGCTGCTGCTTGTATCAACCCAAACTGAAATCGCATCCAAAACACCGAGCTTCCCAGCAGTGACTCCCATTCCCGGGCAGCGGGGGTCAGGCCCGATCCTGGGTGTATGTCACCCCCACCTGCCGCCGCACCTCGTCCATGATGGAGGCCACCAGCTCGGAGTGAGCCAGGCTCACGATGGGGCTTTCCCTCAGGCCTGGGGGGAGAGGGGGTGTCAGTATGGGAGATGCTGCGAGCTTCCCCGGAGCATTGCCCCCAGTTGAGGACTCCAGCACTGTGAGCTGCCCCACAGCAGTGCCCCCCTCCAGGTACCCAGGTGCTGCGACCTTCCCCACAGCAATGCCCCCGCTGGTTAGTGCCGGGGGGGGCCTCGACCTTCCCCACACCAGTGCCCCCCCCCGTTACCTTTCAGCAGACACTGGCGCACGTGCTGGGCCTCGTAGCGAAGCCCGGTACTTCTGGTGAAGTTGAGGGGCTGGGAGGGGGGGGGCAGGGGGAACTCCTCGTGCTGCCCATTCACCACCAGTTCAGTCGGGCTCCACATCTGGGACGGGAGCTGCCGGGGGAACAAAGAATCTAATGGTTAGAGCAGAGAAGGAGGGCCGGGAGCCAGGACTCCTGAGATCTATACCACACTGCGGAGTCCCTTCCCCTCTGTGTGCCTCAGTTTCCCCCCCAAGGCACCTGGATGATGCCCTTGGTGCCGCTGATGGCAGCCTGGTTGGGCAGCAAGGTCACCATGGAGCAGGTGATCACGGCCTGGTGCTTCCCCGGGTAGTTCAGGATGACGGACAACATCTCATCAACGCCTGGGAAGGAGAGAGCAGGATGGGAGCCTAGAACCAGCGCTACCGGTGCCCCTCACTCCCGACCTGCAGCCCCTGCTAGCCCAGCCCTGCTCCCCTCAAGCCCTGCCTCTGCCCCTCACTCCCGACCCGCAGCCCCTGTTACCGGTGGGGTGAAGGAAGCCCGAGGCAAGGATGGACTCTGGTGTCTCCTCCCCAAAGACCATGGTGGCGAACTGGATGCAGTAGCAGCCGATGTCCAGCAGGGCGCCGCCCCCCAGCTCCTTCTGCACCAGCCGGGGGCAGCCCAAGAGGGGAAGCCCAAACTCGACCCTCACCACCTTCGGCTCCCCGATCGCTCCCTGGGATAGCAGGGAGTGGAGCCGCTCCGAGGCTGGGAAGAATCGGGTCCAGTATGCCTGGCAGGTGCGGGGGACACACACACAGAAGGGAGTGGGTCCTGGGGGTGCCGTGCCGCGGAGGGCTAGGCAGGGCCCCAGAAGGGCAGCCATGTCCAGAGACTCCCCCTCCCACACTAAGCTCCCTCATGCGGAGTAAACCGCTAATGGGTCTAAAACAATTTGTACTCGGGCCTGGCCAGAGACAACCGGCCCTTGTCGGTTGGCTCCCAAAACGGGCTGCCCAGAAGCTGGACGAGCCGGTGGGAGACGGGTCCTCTTGCAAACCGGAAGCTCCTTTAGGCAGCTGGAGCCTTGGGTACGAGCGTAGCTGACGTGGGACGGTGACACGTTACGGAGGGAGGCATGAAGCCGCATTGCAGACGGACACAGAAAACACTACAAGGCAATACCGAGGGGCGCGGCGTGGGGAGATCTTAGCACCGTCAAAAGCCCTGGCCATCTTCTCAGGTTCCCGTAACTGGCTTGGGCTTTGTTTTACCCCCACTAGGAAAACAGAGAGTGTTAGGTCTAGTTCGAAAGAATCAGACCCCGTTCAGCCCAGCCCTCGGACGAGACGGGACGCCGGCTTCTAGCAGCCAAGGGACGCCGGTGAATCCTGAGCCATGTTTCAAGTTTGAGCCACCGAAAGAAGTTATAAAAACCGCCAAGGGGGCCACCTGGCAACATAACGACAGCCAGGAAGAAAATGGGGAACCAAATTAGACAAACTGTGGAATCTGAATCTTTTATCTACGCTTTGTTTGTGTCGAATTAATTAAATGCAATTTAACTGCTGGATTTAGTTTTACATTTCCACCACGAATTGTTTGGCTGGGTTTTATTTTAATGTCAGGAATGAATTTTGCATTTTTTTCTTTGGGAATTTGGTGACTCGTTTCCGTTTGCTGTGAAGGTAATATGAGCAATAATATACAAACCAAATCTAGATCTCGTCGCCCCATCTAAGTGATATTTACTCCTTCTCGTAACACAAGAGTTGGGGGGTCACCCAATGAAATGAACAGGCAGCAGGTTTAAAAGAAACAAAAGAAACTGTTTCTTCACACAAGGCACTGTCAACCTGTGGAACTCCTCACCACAGGATGTTGTGAAGGCCAAGACTATAACTGGGTTAAAAAAAGAACTAGATAAGTTCATGGAGGATAGGTCCATCACTGGCTATTAGCCAGGATGGGAGGGCTGGTGTCCCTGGCCTCTGTTTGCCAGACGCTGGGAATCGGCGACAGGGGATGGATCACTTGATGATTCCCTATTCTGCTCATTCCTTCTGGGGCACCTGGCATTGGCCACAGGATACTGGGCTCGATGGACCTTTGGTCTGGCCCATTGTGGCCATTCTGATGTTCAAATACTTGAACTGCGCAGGGTTTTCCAAACGGGCGATCATAGGACTAGGCGAGATGCAAACGAAACATATCGTATCAACAAAACCTTTTTTTTTTCTTTTTGTTAGTTTCCAGACAAGCCGTTTCTTTTGGAATATTTCTCCTGCCCTGTCCACTGACCGTGTGCCTCAACCCCAGGTTACTAACTCGGGTCCTCACAGATCTCCAATCGTCTAGGTGCTTGTTCCAGCCGGAGAATCACAACTTTTATGAAGCTCCCCTGGTTTGCCCGGCAGATCAGATTCTCCCATGCCCTAGACTTTCGCTTGAACTAGGACACTGACAGCTTTCCCATGCACGATGAAGCAGGGGGCCTTTTCAAACACACTATTAAGTGCCATGGCCCCAAACTGTGGGTCCCTGTCTTAAACCGCAAGCTAATGCCCCCTGGACAGTCTCACTCTTTGGCCATGAATCTCGCTCTTAGGGACAGACAAGCCTTGGCATCTCTGGCAGAGGGCGCTCCCCCCGGCTGTCAGGGCTGGCCCGGGTGCTCCTTGGAGGCGCTGGGCTGCGGGGCAGGGTGAGGGGCTCAGCAGGGGGCAAGGGCTATAGGGAGTGGGGCAGGGGGCCCAGCAGGGGGTGCTGGGCTGAGGGGAGCAGGGTGTGGGATCAGCGGGGGGCGCTGGGCTGTCGGGAGTGGGGCGGGGGGTCGGCAGGGGGCGCAGGGCTGCAGGGAGCTGGGTGTGGGGGTCAGAAAGGGGTGCTGGGCTGCGGGGTGGGGGCTCAGCAGGGGGTGCTGGGCTGCGGGGAGAGGGGCAGGGGCTCGGCGGGGGCGCTGGGCTGTGGGGCAGGACGGGGGCTCAGCAGGGGGCGCTGGGCTGGAGGGAGCAGGACGGGGGCTCAACAGGGGGTGATGGGCTGGGGGGAGCAGGGCAGGGGCTCAACAGGGGGCGCCTCCCCAAGTGGTCAGGACCAGCCCTGATGCCCCAGGGTGGTGCTGGGGGTGTGGGGCTGCAGGGGGGTTCTAGGGGGGTCACTCACCTCCATCAGGAAGACCCCCTGGCTCCGGGCCAGCTGCGCCAGCTCCCTCACCTCCGCCGTGTTCATCCCCAGGGGCTTCTCCAGCAGCACGGGCTTCCCGGCCCCCAGGAAGAGCCGTCCCACAGGCAGGTGCTCGGGGTTTATGACCCCCACATAGACCACATCTGCCATGGGAGGTGGGAAATGGGGGTGGAACCCAGGAGTCCTGGCTCCCAGCCCCCCCTTCAGCTCTAACCCTTGGACCCCACTCCTCTCCCAGAGCCAGGGAGAGAACCCAGGTGTCCTGGCTTCAGGTCACCCCTCGTGCTGCCATTCACTCCTCCCAGATCAGTCCCCACACTTGGGGGTCTCAGCCTGTCCCAGAGGTATCCCTGGACACATAGACTGTCCCCAGAGGGAAAAGGCCCCGGGCCCCCTTTCCTGCCTCCCTGAGCCAGCCCGTCCCTACGGTGGAACCAGATGGGAGCCAGCGTCCCCTAGAGGGGAAAGGCCTGTCCTGCCCCCCTGCTTTCTGGGTCAGGTCCCGTGGGGGTCCCCCGGGGGCTCACCGACGTCAGGGTCCTGCGCCAGCTCCTCATAGCTCCCGTACGCTCGGGGGATCCCATGTTTCTGGGCGTATTCCTGAGCCCGGGCGAGATCACGCGCAGCGATGGCCACAGTCTGGGGGGAGAGGGTTAAAGGAGGGGTGAGGCAGCCAGGACCCCCCCCAGAACCAACCCCCCTGCCAGGCAGCGAGCACTGAGCCAAGAACCCTAGAGTCCTGGCTCCCAGCCCCCACTGCTCTAACCACTAGACCCCACTCCCCTCCCAGAACTGGGAACAGAACCCAGGAGTCCTGGCTCACAGCCCTCTCCCCCCTGCTCCAACCACTAGACCCCACTCCCCTCCCAGAGCCAGGGAGAGAACCCAGGAGTCCTGAGTCCCTGTTTCTGGAGAGTCCCCCGTATGCCCCCACAGGTCCCCCATTAATCTATTCTCAGTCTTCCCCCAAACCCCTCCCACTACAGCCCCCACAGGGTCCGTCTGAGTCATGGGCTGAGCCCCCGCAGAACCCCTCCTGCTCGGACCCCCCTGGATTTCCCCTGCCCCCCACCGGGTTCTCCTCGCCTGTAAGGGCCCCAAGGCCACCAGAACCTTGCGGCTGCTTTTCCCGGGGGAGGGGGGTGGTGCACGGGGCGGGGCTCGGTGCCAGAACTGGAACAGATCCAGAACCCGCGGGGGCGCGGGGGAAGTTCAGACTTTGAACTCCCGACCGTGGGGCTGAGTCCCTTGGCGCCCGGACTCCTGGGTTCTGTGCCCGCCTTTGAGAGCCGAGCGGGGTCTAGTGGTTAGAGGGGGGGGGCTGGGAGCCACTAGACCCCCCCAGCCCTGCCAGTGCCCCCCACTCCCCACCCGCACCCCCCTCCCACCCTAGCCCTGACCTGATGCTCGGTGGCCGGGAGGGTCCCCAGCGCCACCAGGAAATCGTGGCTGATTTTGCCGGCGGAGCAGACGCCCCAGCGGGTGGCCATGGCCCGGTTTAGGGGGGGTCCCTTGGGGCGGAACCAGAACCCGCGGGGCCGGGAGGGAAAGTCACCGGGGAGCCCCGCCCAGCCGAGACCCCGCTCCGGCCACTAGGGAGCAGCCGGACACCAGCCTGCGGCGCGCTCCGCCCCGCGCCCGAACGCCTGGGTTCTCCCCCGCTGGGGAGGGGAGCGGGGTCTAGTGGTTAGAGCAGGGAGGGTCTGGGAGCCAGGACTCCTGGGTTCTCCCCCTGGCTCTGGAAGGGGTGCGGGGTCTAGTGATGGGGGGGTGGCGGGGAGCCAGGACTCCTGGGTTCTCACACAGTTTGCTCGATGAGTCTCTTGCCGGACTCTGGGAATAACGGTGAGAAGCCACAACCAGCCGGGGGAGGATGCTGCCAGTGGCGAGATGGAGTCTCCGGGGCTTATCCAAGTGATCCCAACGGGGGGTACGGGGGGGCACTGCCGGGGGTGGAGGCTAGACTGTGGGAACAGCCCCGCCCCTGGTTGCTATGGAGAATTTGCTTGTCCCCTCAGCTCAGCTCTCCCGACTGCTATAAAAGATCCCCAAATCCCCCGGGGGGCCGCAGACCTCGGGGCTGGGTTTCATTCGTCCTCCGGCTCAGGAGCCAGATTCCAGGAGGGAACCCAGGAGTCCGGCTCCCAGCCCCCCTGCTCTAACCACTAGTCCCCCCACCCCACCCAAAGCCGGAGCTGGCGCCCCCTGGAGGCAGAAGCTCCCATGTCTCATTCCGTGGCCGGGCTCCTCTGCCCCCTGTCCAGGTCAGCGGTTTGTTGGGGAAACTTCCATACAAGCGTCTGGGGCTGGGCCCTGGCCCCTCAGAACAGCCGGGCTAGCACACGGGTCCCCCACTGGGTCCATCTGTGCCCCCCCTTTGCCATCCCTGCCCATCTCGCTGCTCGCAGCTGGCCCTGCTACAGTCAACCGCCAACCGCGACATGGCACCTGGAGGCAGCCCAGGGCCGGGCTAGCAGGGGCTGCGGGGCGGGAGTGAGGGGCACCAGTGGGGGTGGGGGGAGCCCAGGGCTGGGCTAGCAGGGGCTGTGGGTCGGGAGTGAGGGGCACCAGCAGGGCTGGGGGGAGCCCAGGGCCGGGCTAGCAGGGGCTGTGGGTCGGGAGTGAGGGGCACCAGCAGGGCTGGGGGGAGCCCAGGGCTGGGCTAGCAGGGAGCTGTGGGTCGGGAGTGAGGGGCACTGGTGGGGGTGGGGGGAGCCCAGGGATGGGCTGGGGGGGCAGGGGGCTGCAGGTCGGGAGTGAGGGGCACTGGCAGGGCTGGAGAGAGCCCAGGGCCGGGCTGGCAGGGGGCTGCGGGTTGGGAGTGAGGGGCACTGGGGGAGGGGCTGACATTGGGAATGCATCCCCAGCCCCATTTGCACTATATCTCTGGCTCCATCCCCCCCCTCCCCCCGCACCTGGCTAATCCTGGAGCCAACTCTCTATTTCTGGTCCTAGCCTAATCCGGCTGCATCTGTCCAGGCCACATGCCGGGTGCCTGGCCCCTCCGTGGGCCACCCGCCTCCGAGCGCCCTGCGTGGCCCAGACCTCACCTGAGCACTCAGCAGCCAACAGCTGCTTTGGAGACCCCCTATTCATAGGGGAGCAGGGGGCTGCAGGTCGGGAATGAGGGGCACAAGCAGGGATGGGGGGAGCCCAGGGCTGGGCTAGCAGGGGCTGCGGATTGGGAGTGAGGGGCACCGGCAGGGCTGGGGGGAGCCCAGGGCTGGGCTAGCAGGGGCTGTGGGTCGGGAGTGGAGGGGCACCGGTAGGGCTGGGGGCTGCGGGTCGGGAGTGAGGGGCACTGGCAGGGCTGGGCTCGCAGGGACTGGGGGTTGGGAGTGAGGGGCATCACAGATGGGCCATGCTGGTTTAGCAGCCACCCCCCCTCCACCATGGACAGATGAGTCCAGAAACAGGGACCATCGCACCCCCATTAGCCACAGGAGGAACCAGCTCTTCCTTGCCCCCCACATCCATGGGTCCCATCCCAGTAAAGGGGGGAGCGCCCCCTCCTGAGCCCCCCCTGCTCCTTTTAACTACAGCACCAGTGATAGATGGGGGTGGATGGGGCTAGATAGATAGATGGATGGGGTGGATGGGGATGGATCGCCAGATGGGGGTCCATGGAGCTGGACGGAGAGGTCTATGGGGCTAGGCAGGCAGAGGGAGTGTATGGGGATGAATGGACAGATGGGGGTCCATGGGGCTGGATGGAGAGGTCTATGGGGCTAGGCAGGCAGAGGGAGTGTATGGGGATGAATGGACAGATGGGGGTCCATGGGGCTGGATGGAGAGGTCTATGGGGCTAGGCAGGGAGAGGGGGTGTATGGGGATGGATGGACAGACGGGGGGGCCGTGGGGCTGGACAGAAGGATGCTGATCCACCCACATGTTGCCCCCCCCACCCCTTGGCGCAGGAAGGAAGCTGTCACAGGCCAGGCCTCTTGGTCCCGTATATAATTTATATTTATATATTTACACAAGAATTGGTTTATTCCAGGGGGGGGGACACATACAGTCAACACCAGGCAGATCCTCCAATGCCAGAGCTGTGGGGCAGGGAAGGGACCAGGGGGCTCAGGTCTCCCTCCCCCCACACTTTTGGGGGTATCCCCCGGCCCCACAGCATTGCCACCTGCTTCTAACGGGGAGGAACGGGGCGGCGCTGGGGCCGAGCCAGCAGTGGGGGTGGGTTGGGGATGTTATGTGGGGAGGACCTCACTCCACAGGTGTCTACTTGAAACTGTCACATGGAAGTGGGGGGCATGAAACCACCGACTAGAGGGTGCAGACTTGTTTGAAGTCCTGGCCTAAGCATGTGCTGGGTGGCTTGAAACCATCGGCTGGATGGAGTAGGGTGGCTTGAAACCGCCAGCTGGATGCTGTGGGGTGACTTGAAGCTGCCGGCTGGAGGTTGCAGGGCAGTTGGAAAATACCGGCGAGAATTGTAACGCAGCAGCCCTGACCCGGCGAGCTAGGACATGCGGGGCGGCTTGACACCAGTGGCTGGATCATGCGGTGTGTCCCGAAACTACCAGCTAGAATTGGATCAGGCAGCCTGACTGGATGCCCGCTAGGATATGCAGGGTGTCTGGAAATCGCTGGCTTGAGCAGTACAGGGTAACTTGAAACCATCACATAAAATATGCAGGGTAACTTGAAACTGCCAGCTGGAGCATGCGGGGTGTCTTGAACCCGCCACCTGCAGGGTGTGGGGTGTCGAACCTGCCAACCTGAATGCATGGAGCAGCTTGAAACCGTCATCTCGGATGTGCAGTGGTGCTTCGAAGTCACCTGCAGAGATGTGCTGGGGTGGCTGGAGACCACTGGCACTAAAGTGCAGGGTGGCTGGGAGCCGTCAGGGTGGGCAGCTCAGAGAAGGAGCGGGGAGTGGGGGTCTCAAAACCGCCAACAGGCACATGAGGGGTGGCTCAAAACCGTCATTTGTCATGTCACTTTGTAAAGACGTTGTCAGATTGAACCCCGGGGTCACCAGCTGGGGCATCCCCACATCCCTCTCCAATGCCCCCCGTAATGGATCCCTAGTGCTGCCCCCCAGGCCTGCTGGGGGGAGGGGTTAATTAATTATGGGGCACATGGGAGCCTGAAGGTCAAAGGTCAAGCCCCACCATCCTCAAGATCAAGTGGGGCTCAAGGCCAAGCACAGAGGCCAAGGGTCAAAGGTCAAGACCTTCCGACCTCAGTGTCAAAGGTCTAACCTCTGCCCTGCCCTCCTCCCAGACCCAGGTCGGTGGGATCAGAGGACTTCCCCCCGAAGCCTTCCAATGGGTCGTACCATCAGCATCACCCCCTCACCTTGATGGGTCATACCAAATGGCGACTCAGAGGGGAAGAGATTTGGGAGTGGCCTGGGGAGGGGGTTGTACCAATGGAGCGGAACCCAGTGAGGGGAGGGGGGGTTGGGGTTGGGTGCAGCTTAGAGGCTTTGGGGTGTGGCCTGACTCAGCTCCACCTCTCGCCCTCCTGGATGGCACCAATGAAGGGGGCTGTGGCCCATAGTGTGGGGGTGTGGCCTAAATCAGCCCCGCCCCCTTCGGATTGTACCAATGCAGTGGGGGAATGGGGTGTGTGGCCAAGCTCAGTTCTGGCTCCCCTGGACCATACCAACACGGAGGGGAGGGGGGATTCGGGTGTGGTCTGCAGAATTGGGGTGTGGCCAAGTGTGGCCCCACCCCTCTGGACTGTACCAACACAGTGGGGGGACTGGGGTGTGGCCTGCAGAATTGGGGCGTGGCCAAGCTCAGCCCCATACCCTGGACTGTACCACCGCAGAGGTGCCCGGGGGGAGGCGGAGATCCGGGGGGTCCCTAGGACAGGTCCCTCTCCTGCGGCGCCCCGTACATGTAGGTGTCCTTGCCGGGCTCCTGCACGAACTCCTCCTTCCTGTCCCAGTCGGCCGCCCAGCCCCCGTTGGCGAAGCTGGTGCTCTTGGTGGCCCCATAGCCGCTGCCCCCCCCGCCTGCCCCCCGAGCCGCCTCGTCCTCCTCGTCGGCCAGCTCATCCTCGTGGACGAAGCCGCACTTCTCGGGGCTGGTCTCCTCCGGCTCGGCCCAGGGCTGCTTCTCGCCTGAGGCGAAGATCCCGTAGAACACGACGCCCCCGTAATGCACCAGCGAGGCGATGAGGAACACGTACTGCCACTCCTCCCGCGTCTGCCCGCCGGGGGGCGGGGGTGAGCAGGGCAAGGAGGAGGACGAGTAGGGGCGGGGGCAGGGCAGGGAGTGGGGGGATGGGAGGGGGAGAGGGAGGAGTAGGGGGCGGGGGCAGGGAGTGGGGGGATGGGAGGGGGAGAGGGAGGAGTAGGGGGTGGGGGAAGGACAGGGAGGGGGGATGGGGGGAGAGGGAGGAGTAGGGGTGGGGGCAGGACAGGGAGTGGGGGGATGGGAGGGGGAGGAGTAGGGAGCAGGGGCAGGGCAGGGAGTGGGGGATGGGAGGGGGAGGAGTAGGGGGCGGGGCAGGGCAGGGAGTGGGGGGATGGGAGGAGGAGAGGGAGGAGTAGGGGATCGGGGCAGGACAGGGAGTGGGGGGAGGGGAAGGGGGAGGAGTAGGGGCGGGGGCAGGGGCAAGGTAGGGAGGGGGGATGGGAGGGGGAGAGGCAGAGGGAGGAGTAGGGGCAGGGCAGGGAGGGGGATGGGGGGGAGAGGGAGGAGTAGGGGCGGGGGCAGGACAGGGCGAGAGAGAAAGAGACAAAATAATATTTTATTTCCCTTCCTTATGAACATTTTGACCTGGGGGGGGTCAGCCACCCCCTAACACGGGGCTCCTGAGTGCCCCCCCTTGAGCACCAGCTTCAACAGCCCCCCCAACCCCACCGGTGCCCCTCACTCCCGACCCGCAGCCCCCCCAGCCCTGCGGCACCTTGTGCTTGGTCATGGCCCCCACGATGACGGGGCAGACCATGCCCGAGAGGGTGCCCACCCCGTTGGAGATGCCCATGAGGATGCTGGCGTAACGCGGGGCGATGTCCAGGTGATTCACGTTGAACCCTGCAGGGATGGGGGAGCAAAGAGTCAGAGCCCCCCTGCCCTGCCCCACGGTGCCCCCTGCCCTGCCCCACGGCACCCCCTGCTGTGCCCCCGCCCCCTTTCATGCTCCATGGTGCCCCCTGCCACCCCTTCCCTGCCCCAGGGCATCCCCTGCCGAGCCCCCACACCCTTCCCTGCCCCACAGCGCCCCCTGCTGAGCCCCCACCCTGCTTTCTGCCCCCCGGCACCCCCTGCCCCACTCCCTGCCAAGCCCCCACTGTTTTCCCTGCCCCACGGCGCCCACTGCTGACCTGAAATAGCGAAGCCGCTGAAGCCCACAGCAAGGACCAGGAACGAGATGGCGACGCCTTTACTGTGAGAGTAACCCACCACCAGCAGCAGCGTCGCCTCCATGCCAAAGCCTGGGGGGCAGGGGAGAGAAACTGAGTCACACACCCCCTGGCCCTGCCGGTGCCCCTCACTCCCGACCCGCAACCCCCTGCTAGCCCAGCCCTGGGCTCCCCCCAAGTCCTGCCAGTGCCCTTCACTCCCGACCTGCAGTCCCGTGCTAGCCCAGCCCTGGGGTCCCCCCAAGTCCTTCTGGTGCCCCTCACTCCCAACCCGCAGCCCCCTGCTAGCCCAGCCCTGGGCTCCCCCCAAGTCCTGCTGGTGCCCCTTACTCCCGACCTGCAGCCCCCCAAGTCCTGCCGGTGCCCCTCACTCCCGACCCGCAGCCCCATCTCACCCCCGCAGTTCATCATCTTGCGGACGTTAGTGGTGGACATGATCCGGCGGCTGCGGAGGAAATCCGCGATCTGCCCCCCGATGGGGACGATGATGGTCATGACCAGGTGGGGCAGAGCGGAGAGAAGGCCCACCTGGGGGGGGGGGGCAGGGAGAGGAGAGTCACCTGCCCTGGCACCCACGGGGAGCCTCCCCCTCCCCCCACCCCCCTCTTTCCTGGGTCCCACCCCGCTGAGTCTGGGCCCCAACCAACTCGTTGCACTGGTGAGAGGAGGCAGGATTCCACCCCCAGATTCCCTGGTCAGGGTGGGGGGCCTGGGCTCCGTGCCAGCTCTGGGAGGGGAGTGGGGTCAAGTGGTTAAAGCGGGGGTGGGGGGCAGGGCTCCCGGATTCTTGGGTTCTGTCCCGGCTCGGGGAGGGAGCTGGGGGCCTGGACTCCTGGGTTCTCTCCTGGTTCAGGGAGGGCACCACAGGGGCTGGGAGCCTGGACTCCTGGGTTCTGTCCCGGCTCGGGGCGCGCAGCACGGGGGCTGGGTGCCCGGATGCCTGGGTTCTGTCCCGGCCCGGGGCGCACAGCGCGGGGGCTGGGGCCGGTACCTTGCTGATCTCGAAGCCGAAGACCTCCTCGAAGTAGGCCGGCTGGCTGATGAGCAGCAGGTAGAAGGTCCAGCTGCGGCAGAAGTTGGCGACGATGATGGCGTAGACGGGCATGGAGGTGAAGAACTTGCGCCAGGGGGCCTTGAATTTCTGCCAGGGGGGAGGGAGGGGAAGGGTGAGATAGCCAGGCTGCGAGCTTCCCCACAACAGTGCCCCCAGCCTACGGCATCCCCGTGCTGCGTGCTTCCCTGCAGCAGTGCCCCCAGGCAGGATGTCCCGGTGCTGCAAGCTTCCCCGCAGCAGTGCCCCCATCCCATGGCATCCCGGGGCTGTGAGCTTCCCCACAGCAGTGCCCCCAGGCCAGGGCGTCCCAGCACTGCAAGCTTGCCTGCAGCAGTGCCCCCAGGCAGGGTGTCCTGGTGCTGCAAGCTTCCCCGCAGCAGTGCCCCCAGCAGAGGGCATCCCAGGGCTGCGAGCTTCCCCGCAGCAGTGCCCCCAGCCCGCTTGCCGTGGGGTCTCACCACCAGGGGGTTCATGAGACTGGCGCTCTCCCCGATGCTCTCCTCAATGTACCGGCGCTCCTCCTCCGTGATGGTGGGGTGCTGAGCCGGGCTCTCATAGGAAACCAGCAACCAGAACATGTACCAGAAGATCCCAAAGCTGCCTGTCAATGGGAGGGGGGAGGAGTCATGGCTGGGTGGCGGGGGGGGGAACAGCCAGCTGAGAGAGACCCTCCCGCCTGTGGGGGGATGCTGGGCAGGAGAGGCCCGTGGGTTTGGTGCGGGGAGGCTGGACACCGGGGTAGATGGGCCCGTGGGTTTAGTGAGGAGAGGCTGGATGCTGGGGTAGATGGGCCCGTGAGTCTGGTGGTGGGAGGCTGGATGCCAGGATAGATGGGCCTGTGGGTCTGGTGGTGGAAGGTTGGACACCGGGGTCGGTGGGCCTGTGGGGTTGGTGGGGGGAGGCTGGACGCTGCAGTCAATGGGCCCATGGGTCCGACCTTACCATAGACGTAGAAGACCGAACTCCACCCCGAATACTGGACCAGGACCCCAGCCAGCGGCATGGCCACCACGGCGCCCGCATAGGAGCCTGCGGGAGGTTGTGGCCCACGTTAGCCAAAGCCCCACGGTGTGAACCGAACTAGACCCCAGCCGCCCCTGAACCGGGGAGAGAACCCAGGCATCTAGGCTCCCAGGCCCCCTGCTCTAACCACTAGACCCCACCCTCCTGGCACCGGGGAGAGAACCCAGGCGTCTGGGCTCGGCGGGGGAGGGTCTCTTACCACAGAAGGCCGTGGTGGCGAGGCGGCTGCGCTCCAGAGGGGGGGCCCACTTGCTCCAGATCCCATGGCAGGCCGGGTACGTCACCCCCTGGGACAGACGGACAGACAAATGTTAGGGCTTGGGGGGCGTGGCCAGGCCACCAGGCTGCGCCCCTTCACTGGCACCACTCCTCCCACACTGCACTCACAACCCGCCCCATTAGGAAGGGGGCGTGGCTAGCACATCTGGACACGCCTCCCAATACACAAAGAGGGCGTGGCTAGAGGGAGACCCCCACCACCACCAGCAGCCCCACCCTCCTCAACAGGTTGCCCTCTCCCACCTGGGCTAGGAAGGGGCGTGGCCAGAAAAGCAAGCCCTGCCCTCTTACCCCGCCACCTCCATGTGCGGGAAGGGGTGTGGCCAACATATCAAGCCCCACCCCCTAACCTTCCCTCCCAAGCCTCCCCCATGCGGATGGAGGGCGTGGTCAGGAGGGCAAGCCCCACGCCCTCCTCTTTGGTCCCTCCCCCAGGGTGCGCTCACCTCCACCAGCCCCTGCAGGATGCGGACGAAGATGACGCAGCCGTAGTGAACCCGGGCAGCCGACGGGATCAGCATGTTCAGGGTCGAGGTGGCCACGATGGCAAAGCCAAACACCCTGCGGGGGTAGGGCGGGGTCAGGGTGCTCGTGCAATCACGCCCACGCGGCTCACCATTGTGCCCCTGGGGGCGGCAGCTCGTCAGCGACATACGCAGGACTGCACACTCGCCGCAGTGTTTGCACGCTCACTGCTCGCTAGTGTGTAGCACGCTTGTTGTCACTCTTGTGTTTGCACGCTCGCTTCTCACTAGTGCATTGTACCTTCACTGCTCACTGTTGTCTTTGCTTCTCAGTAGTTCATTGCATGCTCGATGCTTCCTATTGTGTTTATGCTCACTGGTGCAAGGCACACTATTGTGTTTGCAAGGTTGTTGCTCAGTAGTGTGTTGCATGCTTGCTACTTGCAACTGTTTGCACGCTCGCTGCTCACTGTTTGCAGGTTTGCAGCTCACTCCAATGTTTGCATGCTCACTGAGTGCTAGTGTATTTGCATGCTTGCTGGTGCATTCAAATACTCACTGTACATTAGTACATTATACACTTGCTGCTCACTATAGTATTTGCACATTCAAGGGTCACCATTGTATTTGCATGCTCATTACTCACTAGTACACTAAATGATTGTTGCACACTATTGTGTTTGTATACTTGGCAACTTGATCTTATGTTTCCAGGTTCACTGCTCAAAAGGGCTTCACATGCTGGCTGCTCACTATTGTGTTTGCACACACATTCTTCACTAGTGCACTGGATGCTTGATGCTCCCTTATGCTCACTGCTCAAACATGGGTTTGCATGCTCGCTGCCCAGCTGTGTATCGCACACTCACCAATCACTAGCATTTGTATGCTTGCTGCTCACTAGTGCATTGCACTAACACTAGTGACACACTATTGTGTTGGCACAATCGCTGCTATGTGTTTATGTCACTGCTGGTCATGACTTTAGCCGCATCATCCCCAAACATAACAGCTGCTCACGACTGCAGTTTGCCTACCTCGCACCACTGCACCACTGATGCCTCTGAGGTGGGGAGCAGAGGTTGGGTATATGGAGACCTCTCTGGGGTGGGGTGGGGTGGGGTGAGGGGGCTGGGTATCCTGGGACCCCCCCAAACCA